>NC_140175.1:33313353-33355967 GCF_963971535.1 Notolepis coatsorum | reverse complement strand
GTTTGTTGTTTTGTTCCTATAGTAAGTGTTAGTGTTTGTTGATTTGTTGAGTAGGTGGTTAAGTAGTTTCTGTTGTTCTTTGTATTGCACTGGATTCTACAGTAAACTCTCTCTCCAAACTTCAAACCTCGTCTCTGCCTCCTCCATACCTTTCCCTCTCTGCAAAACTGTATTCTACCTACCTCCATCGTAACACATATCCCTGACTGTGACCATACTGTAACCTGTATCACTGTTACAACCCTGTACTGTATATACATCTGATTAGCACTACACCCAGTACTCATTTATATATTTGATACCCAGTTTAATCACCTGTATATTGTATAATACTATTTGCAAAACTTTTTGTTGTGCTGTATGATGGCAATACATTTGAATTTAACTTAATATATATATTATTGTACCTCATTGTCTGCATTTTTACTCCATTGTACTTTTATTGTACTTTAGTTTGTATATTATAGTGTTGGGACTTTATTCCTCTTTTACTTAAATTTTTTTTTTACTGTATGAAGCACATTCTCAGGGGCTCATACAGAACCAAGTATTTCACTGTAATGTACATGTACTTTATATGTGACAAATAAAAGCAAACTTGAAACTTGAACTTGAACTTGGTCAATTCAAGACAGACCAGAGACCCATCCCATCCACCTATTTAAACCAAACATGTGTGTGTGTGAAATCAACAATGACATGAGTTCAGGGGCAGCTGTCAATATTCACCATTGGACCCAACAGCAGTGTGAAGAAGAAGAAGATGGATGGTTATATAATGATTCACAGTGACCTCCCTCTCATCGACTCATCCAGCAGACGATTTCTCAGTCTAACTATTCGTTTTTTCTTTTTTTTTTTTTTTTTACTTTACTTGCTTGTCAACGACTTCCTGGGGGAATCAGTGGGGGTTGTGGTTATGTATTCATCACTGGGAGTCCTTGATGTGACTGTCGAATCGGAAAGCTCCTTCCCCCCCTCCCGTACAGGGCCAGTGAGCAAGGCCAAGGCCAACAGTGCAATCAATCATCAGCAAATGCCTCACTTCCTGAAAAATAACATAGTATATAAAGGAGGCTGGGTAAGAAATTCACGATAATCATCTAGAATTTTTTGCGATACCAATATACACTGTATCATGATGTCTGTTCACGTATGCAAAATCACAAAGTAATAAATAATCCAGTCGTAGAGTCTGATATCAAACACAATGGGCCTCATTCAACAATACTCTCTTATTATTTTTCTTATATTCTTGCTTACCTATAAGAAAAGCACCGCCACATTCATCAAGCTGTTCGAAGTCCAAATATGTTCTTCTTACCCAGGTTTATTGAATGCCTTGAATGTTTAATGAATCCCATTCTAAACGGGAATGCGGGTCCTCGTGCAAGTCATTTGCATACAGAGACACGCCTCGCGGGCTCATTATAATACGAGAGCCGTGTGCGAACTTGGGTCTGCATTAGCGGACCCCCCGGGCCGTATTCAAGCGCTGGAGCGCTTTGCGTTGGATCAAAATTAGATAGGAATCAAATGTATTGTCACCATACAACACCTATAGCTATATAGTGGAATAGACTGTATTAATATTGTAGTAATATAATAGTAACCTCCCGCAGTGCGTGCACACACACACATATTGTACAGTACGTGCTAAATGTATCGTTCCAGCAAAGTAGGCTTTGTCAATACTGTGCGCAACGACTGTGCACTTGTCAAGAGCCAATCGCACAGTATGTTGGGAAATACTTAACGGTTAAGCAGCCAATCATCTGGCTCTGCAAATAGATCTAGAGTCTGAATATCTCTGCATATAAGCCTGACTGGCAGTGCGCATACAGTGCATGCTCCAAGTCAGACTGGATAGCACATCTCTCTCAAATCAATTCTGAGAACGGAACCCAGTGCCCTGAGACACGGGTCAAAGTCAGTTGTTTATTTATTTATTCTTTACTGTTTGCATACAAGGTGGTCCGCAAATGTTCTTGATAACAATCTAGTGGTCGCATAAACAAGAAGTTTGGGAACCACTGATGTAGACGATCTCTAAATATGCGTTCTATGTATACAGTACTGTATATCTGTATGTCATAAATGTCATGATATATATCTGTATATCTGTATGTTGTGTATGTCATAAATGTCATTATGAATTGAAAATGGGGGACCCTGATGTAAACAAGACGAAAGTCTTTCTCTGGTCTATCCCCTTAACAATAATAATAGGTATTATGTTTCATCATGAATGCATGAAAGGGGGGGGGGGGGTAGTTTTTTTTATGCTTTGATCGTCACCAACGGCATACGTTCTGGAGTATGTTACACATGGCCGTTGTGATCGATGTGAAATCATGGTTGGATGAAAGCAGGGTTGATGTCATATAGTCCTTACCTTCACTAGGAGGTACCCCAAAAAGAATATTCCAATTGTCTGATCGCGATTTCCAGTATTGGTGTCCATCGTGTCGCCAACATAATCCACCACAACACATGCATCGGGGGCATTGGACGCGTTTCAATGCCATCGAGTGAACCGCTAGACTCACCTGACCAAAAAAACTGCGCCCGGAGTGAATTAAACGTAACACCGGGTGTGAAAAAAAGCTTTCGAAGGGTGGGCAATACTGCCACCTATCAGGGTGCGGCCGGTATTGCACTCTAGCGATCTCAGAGTGGTTCCCTATGGTAACCCTGAGGTCCGTGTGAGAGAAATGAATACAAATATCGAATAAAAGAAATAACGATAAAAACCCGACTATACTTGGGTCTGGCGCTGAACGGTTGGCTAGTTAACTTGACTTTCCTTGGGTCTGGCGCTGATTGAGTTAAAGGGGAACTATCTTATAAATGGCCTTTTTGAGTGTTTAGCATTGTTTCCTAGCTATGTGAACTTATATTAATATGATCTATGTCTCAAAATTCTCATATTGGCGCATTCTTCCAATTCTCCTCTCACAATATTCACCCTCACTGAACTGAGTCATTTGAAAATGTGCGCGATATGTGATTTCAGAAAGACACCGCTGCATGTTAATGTTGAGATACAAGAACAGCTGCACACAGTGGTTGGAGCCCAGGCTCAAAACGGCTCGAGATCTTGAGGTAGAAAAATGCTGTTTTTGAGGACTTGATTAGAAATACAAAACAATGAATAAAAAAAATATATATATTACAGAGGTGTTCCATAGACTCACAGGAATTGTGTAAAAGTGCCCAAATAGTGAAAGAAATAGTAAAATAGTTCCCCTTTAATATGTGGTCGTTGTTGTTCATTGACAGAATCGTGTGCTCTTGTATAGCATTGCCATTAGTTTACTTTCATTGCATTCACACACTCACAGATAATATAGGTTACAGTAGTCTATATAACACAGAGAGACCATGCTACCATGATCTAAACCAGCAGTTCTCAAACTACGGATTGCGACCCAAAGTGGGGTCATTGCAATGGCAAGTAAAAAAAAAATAAAAATTAGATTCTAAACAAACACACCCAGAGTAGCCTGTTGGCTGCACGGTTTAGCTAGATGCTACTGCTGTAATCACTGCAGCAGTAGCAGTACTGCAAAAATGGATGGGCTGTTTGGAAATGACTAAAATGGGCAACCATTTCCAGATCTACTCTGGTTGACAGTGCCAGGGCCTCTTCTCAATCTGCCACTGACTGCAGTGGTATTCCACGTTGATGAAGATGGAACGCAGATAACTGGTGCTAACGTTAGTGCCGGTGGTAGCTTGACAGATATGCATGTGGCATAAGTGCAGTAATGTTAAGTTAACTAAGACTAGATTGAAAACTGGATGACGTACCCCCATTGGATTCACTGTGGACAACATTGGCACGGACAAGCCTGAACAGGTCAAATTGAGCTAAACCTGATGCACAAGTTCAAGGATGGATGGAAGGATACTAAGTTAACTCTAATGAGAAAGTTCAACACCACAAAACACACCTTGTTCAAATTTACTGAGAGAGAAGGGGAAAGAGAGAGCTCCATTCAGGGTAAGTTACAGTGAAAATGTATTGTTTATGTAGGCCTTAGCACCTGCAGTGGTGTTCATGCTTATTTTTTATGTGTTTGTAGGCCTAATTAAGCTTCCGCTGTGGTGTTCATATTAAATTATTATTGTCTGTAGGCCTACACACTCACCTTGATGTTCAGTTTCTGTAGGGCTAAGCACCCACCATGATGTTCAGTGTCTGTAAGCCTAAGCACCCACCATGGCCGCCTAGTTATAGTTGAAAGTGGGGGTGCAAGATATATATATATATTTTTTTTTTTGATAATATTATTATTATTATTTAATTTTTTTTGGACAGGCAAGGGGTGGTTTGGAGGGGGTCCGGCACGACCCCCGTTCCACGACAGATTTTTTTTAAATGTAATGAACCTGTACGTGCAATTTCCTGCAATATAGAGCCTTCAACAATCTTGACCAATAAAGCTGCTCTTTTCACTATAAAACTCAGTTTATATTGCAGTATGATAGCCAATTACTATAATAATAATATATCAATATATATATACTGTATATATACTGTATATTGATTTTTCGCTCATTTATTTTTATTAAATCAATCTCCTTTCAAATAGGCCACGTTTTTAATAAGAAAGAGAAAAAAATATATATTTCCATTACCTGTAACTCTTGTGTCTCTTTCTCTCCTTCTCTGCCTCCTCCCTGAGTCTGCAGTGCACAGTCATGACATTGATCTCAAAAAAAAATAAAATAAAAAATAATAAATAAATAAATAAATAATAAAAAAAAAAAATGTGGAGGCCCCTCGTCACTAGAGGCCCACGGGCCGCGGCCGTCGTTAATCCGGCCCTGCTCCTCTGCCATATAGATAGCGAACGTTAACATTTGCAAACGAAGTCAACGTCATCCAGCTGACACCACATATCTAGATAATATGACAACGTTAGCTAGCGGCTAGCACTAAAGCTAACGCCAACCAGAGGGAAACGTTGTTATTATTATTATTATTAGAGGATTTACGGTATGACCAGATGGCATTTCGGGACGTGAAACACTTTTATTGTATTGCGTGGTAGAAGTTCTACCACTCAATAGTAAAGACATGTCTAACATAATCTTTTGTTTGAACAACTTACTGGAAAATCCTGCCTGCCACCAATGACACTCGGTGGCCTTTGATATTTACACTCAGCCTACCTGCAGCGCCATGCGCCACTGTCTGCTAAGGGTGGGAGGCACTGGATCAAACCATATGGGGGGGGGGGGGGGGTTGCAATTTTTGGAAACTTAAAAACTTGCTATTAAGTGTCATTGCGTATTATTAATTTGATTGAAATTATGTAGTTATGGTTAGATTTATATATTGGGGGGGGGGGGGGTATATCATATTTTTCATATGATCAAAAAGTGGGGGAGCAAAAACATAAGTTTGCTCACCCAAGTTCAATAGTGGGGGAGCAGCTGCTTCGACTGCTACATTACGTAGGCGCCAGTGATGTTCAGTGTCTGTAGGCCTAACAACAACCCACCATGATGTTCAGTGTCTGTAGGCCTAACCACCCACCATGATGTTCAGTGTCTGTAGACCTAAGCACCCACCTTGATGTTCAGTGTCTGTAGGCCTAAGCATCCCGCACCCGCCTTGGTAAACCAGCATCATACCAGCACTAACCAGCATAGACCATTGAAATTATGCTAGTCTATGCTGGTTTCTCTAGCATGTTTGATAATTTTATAGGCATGTGCTGTTGTGTTGATTTTCTCTATTTTGAAGGCTGATTTTATGTTTGTGGGCTGGGCGTTGTTCAACCGTCTGATGTGTATTTTGTATTGTGAAGCAAGACAACTGCCGTGATGCATATAGCCTATACCCTGCACGTGAGTGCACCTATTGTGGTGCTGACTTCTCCTGTTCCCCTATAGGGGGACCCTGCCTTTCTTTATCATATATCGATCAATAGAGACCGTATTAGATCCCCAATTATCATAACATGGGGTATCATTGTCATTGAAAGCCACACTCATTGGCTACAACCCTGTGCAAAGATTTTCGAGATCGCCAAATGATTGACAGAGTTAGAGCCCCGGGAGTCGGGGGTGGTAATGTGTACTTTTGCGTACTTTGGGGCACGCCTCACATATTGGCATGTAACTCGAGAACCGCTGAACGGATTTTGTCACCTGAAAGGGCAATCGACAGGCAACAAATAGAGCTTTATATAATTGTATTAAAAGAAATGCACACCCCAGCCACTAGAGGTCGGCAAAGAATCGTCCACATGTGGGCCCTTGGATGTTAAGAGGTCAATGTTTTTAAATATATTTTTTTTGTAGCCAAGAGTAAAGACCATAACCCTATCAAAAACAGTAGTCAAAGTGTATATTTTCATTTTTACCGATGTTTTATACAATTTATCGGAAATACAAATCTATCGGAAAATGCTAATTATCGTAAAAACCGCAAGGAAATGACTAAATCCAGATTCAACCCTGCCATTGGAAAGCGGAGCATTTTCCCTATCCATAGATGAATGATTTGGCCATAATAAGGTCAAGGTCAAGTTCAAGGTCAAATATGAATTTATAATTAAAATCGATTATCATTATCTACAAATCCTTCTGTTTAATCATCTTCCTGCGGTTCATTTGCTTAGATTTTTTGTACATATGATCTCAATAAGGTGGTGAATGAGCTCAGTGAGCATTTTCTCCTACCCGTATACATTTTTTATCAAAGATGCAAAAATCATAAATCATAATTTATATTCTCCCTTTCTTCATTACAATTTACTCAAGCCTAGTAACAGACACAATATTTCTGACACTGGAAATACATACCCCCAGGTCCCTAGATGTTCCTAGATACCAAGAACATGCAAATTGACCTTTTACTTTAGGCATATACCTTTAGGCTAAATATGGCTTACAGCTTAACAGGTTAAAGCTTGAAAGTAATAATTGGTGCCCTTTTCTCTTGGTCTTGTGGTGGAACTCGAAGCCTGCAATCGGTATGTAATGTATTAACTGTTAGGCTGTCTTCAATATCAGATTTTCAGATTGTCAACTGAAATGTCAAAATAATTATTGCGCCTTCGTGATTAGTTCCAGCAATGGGTCTGTCCTCACTCCTGCTCAACCGCACACAAACACACAGAAAGTAGAGTAGTGGAGATAAAACAGAATCAAAGTAGCAATATATCACAATAGAAAACACCATATTAATGACATGAGGTTGTTACACCTTCTTTATAGAAGTGAAGCCCATGTATGAAAATATCAGCCCAATTTTGGTCCCCTCACTAATACAAGTTTATACGGCGCTGCTGGTAATCATAACAAAATGCAATATTAATAATTAATAATAATTAATTAATAATTATATATAGCATATAGCTTTTCAAGAACCCAAATATGCTAAAATTATCATGTTAATGGGTTGGCTAGCTAATACTACCTTTTTATTTATCAATCAATACAGTTTCACAAAGATGCAGGCATGGGTGTAAAAAGTACCCAGAAATTATACTTGAATTGAAAGTATGGGTACTGTCTCAAAATCGTACTCAAGTAAAGGTCAGAGTATCTGGCAAAAAAACACACTTGAGTAAAAGTAAAAAAGTTTCTACTTTTAAATGTACTTAAGTACTAAAAAGTAAAAGTAAAAACTTTTTTTCTGACTGTCTATTCTTCTGACAGCAGGTGTTTAATCAAAGATCCCCGCTTTCTAGTCTTGCACAAGGACCAATCAGCATGGGTATGGGCGGGTTCATTTTCCATTGAGGGGATTTGATTGGCTGTTTTTAAATAAAAGGCGGCTGCAGGATTAATAACGTTACCGTTAGTTCGGCCAGAGAAACAAATATACGAATTAAAATAGTTGGACCTGCGAGATTTGTACTTTGTACTTTGTAGGTCTGCATTTTATATGTAAGTGGAGTAAAAAGTATGTTTTTTTTCTCTGAAATGTAATTGAGTAAAAGTAAACAAACCTAATAATACTCAAGTAAAGTACAAATCCCCAAAAACAGTACTTAAGTATTGTAACGAAGTACAATTACTCAAGTACTTTACACCCCTGGATGCAGGAATCAGGATACAAGCAGAACAAGACACCAACAAATCTAAACACAGTAGCTCAGGCGTGGGGGGGGGGGGGCAAATTCTGCGTAGGGCCCCATAAAAGGCTTTCACATTTGTCACATATGGAAAACCTTTGTCCTCAGGGGGCCAACACTGTCAGTCCAATGATCAGCTTCCCATTGCACTTGCTGAAACACACTTCCAAAATTCTCCCAGTACACCAGGGAGATGGCCCAGATATAGAGTCTCTTCAGCTCTGACTTGTCATTTTTTCCGACACTCTCCTCAAGAATGTACTCCTCGAAGTTTGTGTTCAAGGTACGTCTCTTTTTGCTGGGTTGTGAGTTTTCATTCTCAGTGGCCTCACTCCAAAGCCCCCGTAAATGCAGCCTTACATCTCACAGCTCACCAACACAGTCTACCGCGCTGTGAATGAGTTTCATCCCATTAAATAGGTCAATTTCTTCGAACCGTTGGGGAGTAATATCTTGTCCACAGCCTGTCCAATAAACACAGCGCTTTGGCTCCTATTATCTGTTGAAGAAGGCCAGTTGCCTGCACTCCTACTTCTGCTTCATAGGTCAGAGAGATGCTTGTCTCTGACAGTACCACAGTGGTTTTCAAGGATCACTGAGAACGTAGCCGGGTGCCCAGTCCAGGAGGCACTTCAGGCTATCACCTTTATAGTGAGTGGACATGGTGGGCTTTCTGAGGGAATTATAAAGCATGCCACGCGCATTAAAGAAGTTACCGGTTGCTTCTGCTGACAGAGCGTGAATGACCACAAGGTGCAGTTGGTGATGAAAACAGTGGATGTAGGGAATATTTCTGCCAAGTCTATTTTTTGGATGCCTCCATGTTTCCACAGACCAGATGAGGGATGCACCATCACTCACTGACTCAATATCTCAACTGCTAAACAAAAATTCCACTGCTGTGCTGAACTCCGCTTGTTCCAGTTCCTGTAATATAGTGTCAGTGAGTGTCCCTGTATCCCCAGCATCGGCAGTGGCCACGGTATGCAGATGCTCTGTCACCTGCTTCTTTTGACCGTCTCCTCGGATAGAAAACAAACCACTATGGAAATGTTCTCACATCCAGAGTCCCGTCTACTTTGACTGTGAACCACTGTGAGCCTATAATGTCATGTACAATAGCATCTGTTATGACCTAATGCTTATTGCTTCAGTTAGTTTGTCTTGTATGTCATGACTGGGGTAAGTTGTGTTACGAGGAACCACGACCTTAGCCAGCGGCTGGTGAATATTCAAATAGAGAAAGGAAAAGCCCCCCCCCCCCCCCCCCCCCCACTCTGACATACTATCAAATGCATCCAGCTTACCCCTTGAAGGTAGTCAATCGATCTGTTACCAGAAACTCCAAAATGTCCACAATGGCCAACATGTAGTATTGATTCCTGCAAAGCTGGAAATGTTCATACCCGTCGCACATTCCCTTTTTCTCATTCCCTCCACATGGCCTCACACGTCTGACGCTCTTTGGAAGTGGCATGTTTCTGAACACCTTTGCTTATACCCCTTCATGGTAGACGTTGATTCAACATTGATACACGCTGACCGAAATTAAGTATTCCAGCCAGGCAGTATTCCAGCCAGTCTCTTCCATGATATAATTTGCTTCATACCAGTTCTTACCAGTATAAATGTGGCTCGGATACTGTGGCTTTTTATGAACGAGATCCTCCAGTCTGAGGTGGGGGGAGCGTGTACATTGAAGCTGCTACCAGATATAAAATAACACATCAGGTTAAAGTAGCTACAAATGGTGCGACATATAGGCCTACTGTAGTCTTGACTGTCACATCACGCAGTCAGATCTGCCTAAGCGGATGTCTTATCCATCTCTTTTTTTTTTTCTAAACTGAACTGAAGAGGGTGCAGATCTCTGGCACCCGGTACAGCATGTGACGCTGGAAGGCATCACCCGATTCATTTCCAGGTGAGGTAAGGACTTAGGATAATGACTTCCTCCCCATAATAGCTCTGGGGGATTCTCCACGTTGATGCCTCCTTGACACAGACACCTTTTTGAAAGTAAATGCCTTTCAGTGCTGCCACGTTGACAGCTTCTAACTCACTAAAGTTGTCTGTTTGACATGGTTCAGCAGGATATGAGGGCTGCTTCAGCACCATACATGTACATCATGATCTGTGGATCTGTCCTTTTTTTTTGTTTTTACACCCTTGTGGCCTTGCATCTCCTGAGTGACACATGAATCAAAAGTAAACAGATTAAATGTAAATATATTCCAGAGCACACGCACTTGCACGCACACATACACACAAGTTCACATTTTACCGAAGTTCACCGCTTTGCTGTATTGCCTAGTGTGTTCTTGTATGGCTTCAACACAGGTAGTGTTGCGTCTATAGAGTATTATCATTCCAGGGGAGATGTAGTTGTTTCTTGGAATATGATACATTATTTTGCAGTCGACATGTGAAGCCATCATTGTATTCCCATCATATCCTGAATGCTAACTAGGGGCTTTGTTGTTGAAATCGTGAGTTGAGTTCTTTTGTATGATATATTCCTATAATCCCAGATCACCCAGGTAATTATCATAAATCATTCTCAATACCTCCTCTAGTCACACTTAATGTTTAACAGCTGTGAACTGCTCTCCCCTTGAATTATTTATCACCTCACTTCAATATAACTTCATTTCCAGTGGTTGTGGGGGAAAAATAGTTTAAGGAAAAGATCATTTGTGTTCGTATTTTATTTTATGAATGTATCAAAATACTGATTATATTGACAATAAAGAAAAGTTCTAAATGTTCATAATTTAATATCTTAAGCACTACAAACTACTTAACATTCTTTGAATAGCATGACTGTAATGGAGAGAACTAATGAACTATTCCCAAATGTGAGCAATTATTTGTTTCCAGTATATGATGAGCACATAATTAATGTATTATTTTGAACAAATGGAGAGTGTGTTGCATCTATCTGCCATGGAATCATTTACATTTAGATGTGAATAGTAAGTTAAATAGCTTTTAACAGTGGTTTTTCTCCCTGCAAAATCTTGTCAAAAATGAAGAGCTGAATTGATCTCAAGGGGAACATTGGAGCAAACAATAGCCTCTTTTGTGAGCACAGATTATAATGCCCCTTCAAATTCCCCACCACCCTCTGGAAACTCAACCACATTAGGGCACGTGCCACAATAGGCAGATAACTGCTTTATCGTGCAAATATGTCACTTAATATAATGTGATGAACCTTCCCCTGACTCTCAGCCGTGCCTCCAGAACTTATCCTGCGATAACGGGACTAGTGGAATTAATGGGATTTTTATGTAAAAGAGGGATAGGAAGATAGTTCCTCATTCAGGGAGACGCACAAAAGCTATTGAATGATAAGAGGTCAGATTCTGATGCCTACTATCATATCCAGCCAAGCGCTCCGGGGAATCGGTCTCCAATCTGAACAATCGTTCCCAGTTGTGGCTAAATTATTCTTGAGAGAGGATGAATATTGGGGTGATGAACCGTGAACAGAGGTGTCCCCAAGCTATTCTGTAAGAGACAATGGAGCTTTAAAGACTTCCATACACATACTACTGAACCTTCTGTCCCTCTCTGTTTGTAGGAGCTATTTGATTGTTTTTGTGCTAAGTTTGTAGTTTGTTAAGTTCATCAATGGGTGGCAGCACGGAGCGCATAGGTTTTGAATAAAGGCACAGGTGTAGGCTATGTCAATCAAGGTATGGGTGACGGAGAGATCTCGCGGTTTTTACCGCATGAACACACGCACGTACCCTCGCTCGTTTTAAGTATTATTAGCAGCATTATGCAGAAATAATTGTTTGGCTCATCACATGTATTATGCTAAATACTTCAATTAAATTGGAATTTCACCCAACGGCAGGTGACACAGACTCGACATTGTGTTTTTTCTAATTGCGCGTCAAAGACGAGGAATCCCCGCACCCAACCGGGCGTCTACCAGGACATCAGGATAGTCGCTACACTGTTGTTCTCAAACACTACTGAACCTTCTGTCCCTCTCTGTCTCTGTTGTTCTCGAACACTACTGAACCTTCTGTTCATATTTTATGTTCGCAAACACTACTGGACCTTCTGTTCATATTTTATGTTCTCAAACACTACTGAGCCTTCTGTTCCTCTTTGATGTTCTCAAACATTACTGAACCGTATTTTTCTCTTTGATGTTCTCAAACACTACTGAACCTTCTGTCCCTCTCTGTTGTTCTCAAACACTACTGAACCTTCTGTCCCTCTCTGTTGTTCTCAAACACTACTGAACCTTCTGTTCCTCTTTGATGTTCTCAAACATTACTGAACATTACTTTCCTCTTTGATGTTCTCAAACATTACTGAACCTTATTTTCCTCTTTGATGTTCTCAAACACTACTGAGCCTTCTGTTCCTCTTTGATGTTCTCAAACACTACTGAACGAAAGGTTATTTCATAACCTAGTTATATGAATACTGGCTGAGCGTCTCGCTCTGCCAATGAGATAACCTCTTATCTCCTTGCACATAATGTGCACACGAAACAAACAAATGCACTCAAATGCACTCACCAAGCCACGCCCCTGCGTCTCCCTATATGACGCCGGAAATGGTCACGCTCCACCTTCCTCAGAACGATTTCCATAAACGGAAAAACCATCCAAGGGACCTCAGGGCACTAAGAGCGAGACGCTCAGCCAGTATTCATATAACTAGGTTATGAAATAACCTTTCGTTATATAGCATACTTGGCTATCCCGTCCACCCGCCCATCCTAACGAAGGGGGGGAGGCAGTCAACTCCACCAAAGTGCGAAAAATGGGGAACCAGGCACCCCTGAAAACGCACAGCACAGGCGGGACCACGTGTGACACAGCACCCCAGCGTTCTCTCCATCCACCTCGACATATGGCACTGCTGTAGCCATACGTGATGCTAATCCCAAAGCGCACCCGCCGCCAACTGGCGCTGGTCCGCCAGGAACCGTAGATAGGAGGCCCGGTCCCACCCGCTGTGCGTTGCCAACCCTGGACTCGCCAACCGCGCGAGCAGGGCGTCTCGCGTAGCCGGGATACCGCACCCTGACTCTACCAACGAGGCAATCGCACCCAAGGGGGGACCCCGACAGAAAGGGCCGGTCTGATACGGGGAGAGCGGCCATCACACTTGGTGACATAAGCTCCCCCACTTCTTCCCGGCATGGACTGCTGAGGATAGCTTGCTCTGCAGCTGGACATGCAAGGCGTGTGGTCCCCACACTGCCCGATAGAGTGGGTTCCTACACACCATAGCCCTGTAGTGATATTACTACCACCCAAAAACCATGCGTGCCTGACTGACCACCGCCAGTCTTCCGGTCGGGGGAGACACTAACGTGATACCCGGCCTGGCGAGGGCGGGGCTGGGGGAACTCACGCTGCGACCTCTTGGGCCTCGAGTTCCCCCGCTGACAACCTTTTCCGTCGACAGACACAACACCAGGCTCACCAAACACAGTCGCAGAACGTGTGGCGTGGGAGCCGCTTGACAGCACAGCATTCTCACAGGAAGACCCAGGCCTAGCTAGCAACTGGGTGTCAGCCCCTGTCCCCATGAGAAGCGAAACGTGGGGCCGATTGCGCTTCACTGAAAGTGCGCGGCCCGCAGCCAAAGGGAACAAATCAAAGCCCGTGTCCCGCTGGCGTTGGGGGGGGAGAGACCGAAGAGCGCGCTAGACACAGCTAGACGGCGATGGTTTTTTAGGACGTGCTCATCTAATGTAGCCGATCCCTCGGCCGCCGAGGCTGTCGGCCTTGTGATCACCTGTCTTCTTTGTGTCCAGGGTATCTCAGGTGAGGGAAACATGGTTGCTGGCCGTGCTCTCACCTCTGGCTGCGCGGTGTGGGGCAGCGTGGAGCCCAGGTCAAATACCGCCCGCGCCTCCGTGGACAGACCCAGGTCTACCCGCGGAGGGGGAGCCCTGAGGAGGAGACCCCTCAAGGGGAGATTGTTCCAACCAAAAATGCCTGTGAACAACCATTGACAGCATCCTAGCCCTCCCTGTGGTTATAGCTTGCGGCTAGGTCAAAAGCTGAATAATCTCAAAACCTTGCGCGATGTTTTGACGTCGGCTGGCCCTAAGTCACCATTTTTGTATTTTATTTTTTTATTATTTTTTAAACAAACACATAAACAAACATGACAACACACAATAGGATATACAAATACACATATGCTCCAGCTCGTACCCCCCTCTCCCGGACCCCCCATTGGATAATCCAACCATTATAATTTGTTCCTAACCAGACACTACCATTATATGCTGGCTTTTATTCTCTCCACCACTTCTAACCACATTGCCATTTTGGATTCAAAAAAAAAAAAAAATGTATTGCTAATTAAAATTAAATAAATGTATTTATTATTTAAATGCCTATATATCATATTCGACGCAGACGGTAGGCTATATTATATAGCTCATTTTGTTATTAATCTTATTAAACTCACCTCCGGTTTTGGGGATATTAGCCTCCGGATTCTATATTGCCCCCTCCCTCTGGACAGTGTCCCGGCGATACTCCCCGTGTATTCTGTTATTATAACAAACCGACCCTCTGATTCAGTTCTCAATAATAGTCGGGCCAGACTTGCTGAAGAGACGCTCCTCTGAACAACTATGTGACGTCCCCCTCTCCTCCATGGGTGATGGTGAAGCGGTGGGGATGGGGATCATCTGAAACGGTGTTCTGCGAAATGCGCATGACCCACAATCGTTCACACTACAATAATATCCTGCCACCTTGCTGACGAACGTCTTGTTGAGTCTTGTTGTTGATATATCTTAAACAATATCTTAAACATATGTTTTTCATTGCACCTTTTGAACTGTATATGCATGTAAATATTTGCATGTAATTGGCTTTGCAGCCGAATGTATTTGTAGATGATAAAATGTCGGTACACCTGTTGGAATTCGGAGTGAACTATAGGGTGACGTCACCCAGCTGTCCAAACATATAGGCGATTCGCGCTACGGCAGCAGTTCTCAGCAGAGTAGTAGAATTTCGCAGAACACTGGCTCGGACAGGTGACAGGCAGCGCGACTCGAGTGAGCTGCTCAGCAGCCTCGGCTGGAGATGCATCCTGCTGCAGGACCACAGCATCGACACTCTCAGGACCGTGACACTTTGCGGACCCACACTCTCCAGTCCAGACCCTCGCTCCCATTGGCTGATTTGGGTCACGTGACCCAAATCAGCCAATGGGAGCGAGGGTCTGGAGAGTGTGGGTCCGCAAAGTGTCGCGGTCCTGAATCTGTCAGTGCTGTGGTCCTGCAGATGGATACTATTGCTCGGCTGCGAATGCATTGGTTTGTGACGTCGCCCGATTTTTTTTATTTTAAATATAAGAGGGTATTGGAACGAGGCATTAAATTAACAACATTTAAAACATTTTTTAAATAATAATCTTTGAAAGATACAAAATAATTTTTTTTTTTTTTTTTTTTTTATCTTTGAATTGCAGGACATTGTTTTGTTGTTGCGGGACGCGGGACAAACGGCCCAATATCAGGACAGGTGGTCACCCTAACTCAGTCTGTCGTTGACTGCTCGCTTGTGTTGTTTGTTGGATTATGTTTTGGATTATTTGGGCTCGCCAAACAAACTATCAAAACGTACACGGACCTCTCTCTCGTTGACTGTGCCTCGCTTGTCTTGTCGCTGTGTGTTAGACTCTGCATGCTTTCGAACACCCGCCCACCTCTACCTCTGATTGGCTTCCCATGACATTTTACTGAACCTCAGCCAATCGTCAGCCCACTCGGTGCTTGTCTCGCGCACTGCCCACTAACCAAGGAAGAAAAGTATTGCCTTTCGGCGCAGAGATCTAGTTGGTCTTTTTGGCAGTAACGGTAACAGCGTTATTAAGATTGGAAGAGTAATCCGTTAGATTACTCGTTACTGAAAAAACTAACACCGTTAGTAACGCCGTTATTTATAACGTCGTTATTCCCATCACTGCTCTTTGATGTTCTCAAACACTACTGAACCTTCTGTTCCTCTTTGATGTTCTCAAACACTACTGAACCTTCTGTTCATCTCTCTTGTTCTCAAACATTACTGAACCTTCTTTTCCTAGATACCAATTTATTCTATGTGCATTCAGTAGAAAGCTATCTGGCTGAAAGCTAGCCTAGCTTAGCACAAATTAATGGAAGCAGATACGGACCCCTAGCCTAGATTAAACTCGGGTAGGTGTTTTTGGGCAACAGCTAGGCCAGTGGTCTGTATCCGCTTCCATTAATTTGTGCTAAGCTAGGCTAGCTTGCAGCCACAGCACTGAGAAGCACTTTGGGCTGCAATTCTTGTATGAAAGGTGCTATACAAATAAAATGTATTATTATTAATAACATACTGTAGATTTATAGAACTAAGCTGCCATGCCCCCCCCCAAAATAAACCTTTTAGCAAATGGTGTCATTTCAGCCTCTCCGAGCCTCTCTGTGTTGTTTCTATGTCATTTCAGATCTGTGTGAATGGGGAGAAACTACTTCTCTCACATGACACAATCAATGTGTCCAACCACAGCTGTTCTACTAACTAGACAGAAGGGTGAGGCATCATACTGACCCTGCTCTACCCAGCCCCTGCGTTGGACAAAGATACAGGTTCTCTGGTGTCGAATCATTCGTTTTATTTTTTTACATCCAAGGAATGGTTTGGCAGGCTTAAATCATATTGGCAAAGGAGAAAAAAACGTGATAGTCAGTTTAGCTTCTGTTTTGAAATGTAGTTTAACTCTTCTGCCCCCTTAGCGACTATTTTGTGTTTTTTGCCTATATTTTTTTGTGTTTCTGTGTACAACGATGGCTGTGTTGATTATTATGTCATGAAATTGTGTCCGTTTGCTTATTTTCCATATATTCACAGAATTTGAAAAGATTAGATTTTGAAACCCTCTAACACAAAAGTTAAAGGTGCTATGCATTATAAATGTCATTTTTCAGTCTCTAGCATTGTATTATAGTAATAGGAGTTCGTATCAATGTGTTTTTGGGCCTAAATACTATATTGGCGAATTCCTCAGCTACAGCCCATCCCCTCTTTGCCTCTAGTAAATCAGGTCATGTTGATTTGACGACCTGGTGCACGTCACAGGGCGCTGTTTATAGCGCACGGTGATGTGATTGGCTCTGTGGTTTTAGTAATGCCCGCCTCCATTCTTGCTACCTGCAGGGTGGAAGGTTTGTCCAGAAGATCACTAATCAGCTGAAGCCTGATGCGGTTCCCTCGGTCTTCGACAGACAGACCGGCGTTAGCTCTCGGGACTCGGGAGCGATCGCTAGCTACTTAGCACCAGCCGGGGCCGGCGTTAGCAACCGGGAGCGTCGTTGAGCATTCAGCCTGCTGGCTACCTATATCCACTTCAACCAGCGTCGCGGAGCATTCAGCCTGCTGGCTACACAGCTTGTCGGTGTGCTGGAGCCTCTGCAAGCTAACGGTAGCTGGCTCCAGGCTATTAGCACATCGACAAGCTGCTGGAGCTCCCGACGCTCGGCTGGTTGAAGTGGATCTAGGTAGCCAGCAGGCTGAATGCTCCGCGACGCTCCCGGTTGCTATCATGTGCAGGTCCTCTTCTCAGACCTGTGTGGCAAAGCACTGCACACGCATCATGCAAGCTACACATCGCTGCATGTTGATCAATGGTGGCCCACTCGGTGCATCACAGTGGGCTACTATTGTGCTAACAACAACCGTGGTGTCCGGCTTGTCGGCCGGCATGAGTGCTCGATTTGGGGTGGTTCTCTCCTCCTTGTGTGCCCCCGTTCTTGCGGGTGTCCTGCCGGGGAGCTTGTGGACGCGACAACAGCGGCGGCCGTAGCGTTAGTTAGCTCATAGCTATTGTGTACCACTAGCGTTACGGCGGGCTCGAGCACCCTACGGCTGCCGCCGTTGTCGCGTCCATGGGCTCCCCGGCAGGGTACCCGTGGGGACGGGGGTGTACAGAGAGGAGAGAACCATTTTGTGTCGGGCGTGCATGCCGGCCAGCGAGCCGGACGTCGGGATATGTTGTTAGCACAATAGCTACCAAGCTAAGCTATGTTAGCTTCTAACGGTGTATACACAATATGTACAACGACACAATGATTTACATTATTACAAATATGGTAACGTGGTTGTGGCTTTTACAAATAGTGGTAACATATATATAGATAGACAGTACTGCTACATCTCTATATTTATGACATACCATATTTGTATTGCTTCAGTACTGCTATGATGGAGACCAGAGAAAGACTTTCGTCTTGTTTACATCAGGGTCCCCCAATTTCAATTCATGGTAACATATTATATATATATATAGATAGACAGTACTGCTACATCTCTATATTTATGACATACCATATTTGTATGTAACCTGAAACCTAATCTCTGACGGCGAGATGGGCGGAGCTATTTGGTGGGTGGCTGTCACTCAAAGCATTCTGCCAGAATGGGTGGAGCCAAGCCAATAATAGCCTGCTTTCATGAGGCTGAAAAATGCTGGTTTTGAGTACAAGATTAGAAATATAAAACAATGATTATTTTTGGAATAAAAATTACAGATGTGTTACATAGACTCACAGGAAGTGTGTAAAGTTGCCCAAATAGTGCTAGGAATAGCAGTGCATAACCCCTTTAACAATATTAGCTTTCAAACCGTCCATAGTGGTTTATTTCTTGCCATTAGGGTTAGGGTTAGGGTTAGGGTTAGGGTTAGGGTTAGGGTTACCCAGACAGAAAGATTAGGAGAAGGTAAAATCTCATCCCTGTGCCTGTGCCCACCCCAACACTTGCTCAACAGTCCCCTAACCTAACCCTAACCCCAACCCTAACCCCAACCCTAACCATAACCCTAACCCCAACCCTAACCCCAACCCTAACCCTAAGCCTAACCCTAACCCTAACCGTAACCCTAACCCTAACCCCAACCCTAACCCTAACCCTAACCCTAACCCTAACCATAATCCTACAAATGGAAATATTTGGAATCTTTGATAGATATGTTGAGTTAGGTTCATAGTGGTATTCATAAAAAAAGAATTAGAACGAAATATTAAAAAGTTTTTTATGACCTTGAACGTGATGCAATCTTTTCATGCACTAAGGTGACAACTCTGCAAAATCGTTAGGGGGGCATAATAGTTAAATACTGAGGCAAGATCCTGTGTAGGTTTCTTTCTAGCATACTACTTTGTACTAAAACCCACACACGTGACCGTAGCAGTCACACAAACACACACCCCAAGATTGTGAAAACAGTCCATAAATACAACAGGCCTATATAGCAGTATAGTGTGGTCCATATTGTACTGCCTCTACCAGAGTATCTAGTATTTAAACCCACAAGCGGGTTTGGGGGAAGCAACCTGTTCCAACAAAAGAAATATGAACGACAAGAATGTTATTAAAGCTCAATTATAAACATTTCAAAAAAGTGAAGGGCCAATTCTGGCCAAAATATGGAGTCAATACCGCTGGTAAAGGTCAGCCATGCCAGAGATTCAATTACTTTCTCTAGGATAACCTATGAATTTGAACTGCTGTATGTGACAGCGCTGTTCAAATACAGTGGCGTGATCTGAGTTGAGAAGGGCAAGAAGGAGCTCTAGAGAATATTATAGCTTTAAGAAAAGACTCTCTGGCAAGCTCAAGTTCTTTCATTTCAGCTCCCACTTCAAATAGAATTTTTGTCTCTAGCATCTCAGTTCACCTAAGGGATTACAATACCATACAGAGTAAACAAGAGCACACGCAGCAGCCAAAGATATTCCCCCTTATGGATAGATACTGTAGATCTACAGATAGATACATATAGGTATATATCATACATATAGTAGTATTTCATTTCAACCTTTATTTAAAATCGTAAGCATCTGAGGTTTCCCTCATTTACAGAAACGACGATTGTACAGTACATAATAAAAACAATGGGCCTCATTCAACAATACTCTCTTATTATTTTTCTCATATTCTTGCTTAGAAAAGCCACCGCCACATTCATCAAGTCGTTCATAAAGTCCATTTCTGTTCTTACCCAGGTTTTCTTAATGGTGAATCCCACTAATTCTAAACTGGATGCGCGTTCTCGCGCAAGCCATTTGCATATAGAGACACACCTCACGGGCTCATTATAATACGAGAGCCGTGGGTCTGCATCGGATCCCCCGGCCGTATTCAAGCGCTGGAGCGCTTTGCGATGGATCAAAATTAGATAGGAATCAAATGTATTGTCATCATACAGCACCTATAGTGGAATATACTGTATTAATATAGTAGTAATATAATAGTAGTTGGCTAGTTGCACGCTTCTGGCCATCTCCCGCAGTGCGCGCATACACACGTACTGTATACAGTACATGCTAAATTAATCGTTCCAGCAAAGTACTGTAGGCTTTGTCAATATACTGAATGACTGTGCGTTGTCAAGAGCCAATCGCACAGGTTGCCATGTCTGGCTCTGCAAATAGATCTAGAGTCTGAATATCTCCGCATTGATGACTGGCAGTGCGCATATATACAGTGCGTGCTCCAAGTCAAACTGGATGACACATCTCTCTCAAATCCATTCTGAGAACGGAACGCAGTGCCCGCGACGCAGGTCTTGATTGATTGATTGATTGATTGAAAATTGTATTAACAGATTGCAGAATGGGTACAATACAGTACAGCTCAATACACACAATTGTTAAGGGGATGCAGACCAGAGAAAGACTTTCGTTTTGTTTACATCAGGGTCCCCCATTTTAAATTCATCATAACATATATATATATATGACATACATGACATACAGATAGACAGTACTGCTACATCTATACATTTATGACATACCAGATCTACAAATATAGTACTGTTTGTGATACAAAAAGAGTAAAAAAAAAAAAAAGAGAGTATATACATTTGATGTAGAAACTGTACATTGGAGGAGGTGGGGGTGGGGGGGGGGTGGTTGGATGGGGTGGGGTGGGGGGGAACTGTACATTGGAGGTGGTTGGGTGGGTGGGGTGGGGGGGATGGGTAGGCGGGGTGGGGGTAACTGTACATTGGATTATCGACGAAACCTACTTGGTCCAAGAAGAGGGTCTTGTGTGTTACTGGGTTTAAGTCAGTTGTTTATTTATTTATGTTTTACTGTTTGCATACGAGGTGGTCCGCAAATGTTCTTGATAACAATCTAGTGGTCCACATAAAACAGAAGTTTGGGAACCACTGATATAGACAATCTCTAAATATGCTTTCTATGCTACGTATACAGTACTGCATATCTGTATGTCATGTCATAAATGTCATGATATATATCTATATATCTGTATGTTGTGTATGTCATAAATGTCATTATGAATTGAATATGGGGGACCCTGATATAAACAAGACGAAAGTCTTTCTCTGGTCTGCCTCCCTTTAACAATTGTGTGTATTGAGCTGTACTGTATTGTACCCATTCTGCAATCTGTTAATAAAATCTTCAATCAATCAATGGCCTGGGCGGCCAGAGCATAACTGTTCTAACAGCAATATATTCCATTTCAGACAGAACGCACGCAGTTATAATAATTATTATTATTATTATTGAAAAGTTCTGTATTTTTAAAGTCGTATTTGGGGGCAATTAACAATGGTAGGCATTTAAATTTTTAAATTTTTTTGGGGTACGAATTTCTTATTTCGGTAAGAGTGCTCTCGACCACTCTTATAATTTGTTCTTGCCTGAGAAAAAAACAACAATAAGAAAACTTTGCTGAATCCCAGGTAAGAACAAAGTAAGAGGAAATGCTAGTTAAGAACGAAATCTGTTCTTATATCGCTTCATGCATGAGGCCCAATATTCAAAGAAATGTAAACACCAAAATAAAAAACCTTTCAAAATAATTAAAAAATATCAACTAAAACAGTTACACAATGGTCTGAAATCATACGTTTAAACATTCCAAGGGAAGGGAGAACCTCCAATTTCAGTGTGAGTTGAAGGACATTCCATGAGTTAGAGGCATCAAAGGAAAAGGCTGACTTCCCTATAGCTCAGAACAAATTTGAGGAACCCTAAGAACCATCCAGTCATTCGATCGAGTTGAATAGGTTCCAATATTCCAATCTAACAGTGAGGAGATATAAACAGGTTGTTTACCAATAAGGGCTTTAAAAATAAATAAATACCAGTGTTTGTTGCGCCTTTCTGCAAGAGAAGGCCAAGCCACCCTATCATACAGGACATAATGGTGAGTATCATACAGTGGCGGCCGGTGTGAACTACATTTGGGTGGGCGCGGGTCAGCGAATACTGACTCATAACGTTACCAACGTTAAGTCGAGTTTATTCATACTACACTAGTACACGTATGACCAATCCAATAATGAACACATATATATATATCTTGTCATTTTAAACAAGTTACCATTCATTCATTCATCCATTATGCAATACCCGCGGCGAAATTAACACGCTGCGTTGAGAGAGCAAGAGAGAGAGAGCGAGAGAGAGAGAGAGCGAGAGAGAGAGAGAGAGAGAGAGAGAGAGAGAGAGAGAGAGAGAGAGAGAGAGAGAGAGCGAGAGAGAGCGAGAGAGAGAGAGAGCGAGAGAGAGCGAGAGCGAGAGCGAGAGAGAGAGAGAGAGACCGCATTAACTCACTTAGTTTAGTTGAAACGTGGTCGATAAAGTGTATATGTCCACTGTCCCACAGTCCCAGACTGTTGTCGATGTATATCCACTGTCCAGAGTAGACTGCATCCAAATAGCTTCTTGTTAGGCACCACAACACAACAGCATCGAACAGCCTGCCTACCTGGTGTTCTATCGCCCTGCTCTAAGACAAACTCTAACCTTAACCAACTTTGAAAGAGTGCCTAAGCTTAACTGTCGAAAGAACTTGCCGTCACGCTCTAAGACAAACTCTAACCTTAACCAACTTCGAAGAGTAACTACCTAACCAGTGTAGAAACTGACGTCGGCCAATCAGAGAGCGTCTCCGAGAAATGCGGCTAGAGCGTCTCCGAGAAATGCGGCTAGAGCGTCTCCGAGAAATGCGGCTACGGAAAGTATAGACGCTGCTTGTTTAGATGATATAGATTGCTTGAAAACGCGCCCGGCTTCCATCATATTACATCATATTTCAACGCACAGTGCGTTACGTGCGTTGACCTATTTGATTGGCTGCGAGGATACAGCGATGAAACCAGTGCACGCCCACTGTAAGCGCTATTGCGTCTAGCCCGAGAGAAATACGGCTACGGAAAGTATAGAGGCGGTATTATTCTCTATCAGAGAGTCACTTCCTGTTAATGAAAAAAAAAAATTATATTTGATATATTAACGTTATATTGTGCATTGGAAACACAAACATACTTAAAATGAGTAAATATTATTCATTTTAACACTTTAATCGCCGGAGACGCCGAAACTCGTCATTCCCCGCCATGCTCATTCTGCCGAAGACGCCGTAACACGTCTTTGATATCAATATTTCAAAAATCTGTGATCGCGCTCTCGCATTCACTAGGGGCCTACAAATACATTCATTCATGGGGCCCAGAATCTGGAGCTACACCCCTGAATATAAGTATAGTTTCGGAGTGATCCGGGCTAGTTCCTGGGAGGCTGAGATATAGGGCGCAATGTGAATTCTACTAAAAGCATTGGCGTTTCATCCCTGGACATGCTACTATTTCCAAATAAAATGTATATAATAGGTATTATGTTTCATCATGAATGCATGAAAGTGGGGGGGGGGGGTAATTTCTGATGCTTTGATTGCCAGTAACACTACACACGCTGATCAGCTGGATCGGTATGAAAACATTGTACGATCAAGCTGGAATTCACGTCAGATAGTCCTTACCTATGACCAGGGCTACTCCAAAAAGAATATTCCAATTGTTTGATCGCCATCTGGTCCATCTGATGTCCATCTGGTCCACAACATAATCCGGCACAACACATGCATCAAGTGTCCCGGACACTTTTCAATGTGATCGAGTGAACCTCTAGGCTTCCCTGTGCTAACATGCTGCGCCCGGAGGGATTTAAATGTAACACACGGTCTGGAACAGGGTTTACTGCACTCTCGATACTGCCACCTAGGAGGATCTGGCCGGTACTGCACCCTCGGGGTCCCAGTATATCTTTTAACAACAACATACAGGTCCGTGACATTGAATCGAATATTAAAATGGAAAAAAAAGAAAGACTATCCAAAAACGTATTACGTTATTTGGCCCGTAACGGTTGGCACGCAAACACGTATTTATACGTTGTTGGCCCCGAATGAGTTATGGTGTTATCCACCTCCACTGGCTCCTGGTCAAGTCCCCCTCCCCCCATAAGCTGCAATCCTCAGCCACAGATCTGCTCTCCATCCCCCACACCCAGCTACCAACCTTTGAGGACAGAGCCTTTAGTGCGATGGCCCCCACCCTCTGAACACTTTTACAACAGCCCTGGAAAGCAGTCATCTCCCTGTCCTTCATTGTTATTATTATTTATTCTGCTTTGGTCTATTTCTCTTTTTGTTGCTTTGTGTTGTCATGAAAGGTGCTACATAAATCCAAGCTATTATTATTAGTATGAGGCATTTATAAGAAGATTCTGGCCAGAGAATCGGTTGAGAGGATACTTTCATTCCAATGCAGGTGACAAGCGTGAATGTGTGTGGTTCTGAAAATAGCAAAGAGGATATCTTAACCTCTTAAGCCCCATGTTTTTTTTTTATATGTAGATTTTGGACTCTAAAAACACAATAAACATGTTTAAAATAAATAATAATTACTAATTTTAAGTATGTTTGTGTTTAAAATGCACAATAACGTTAATATATCAAATATAAATCATTGTGTTGTGCGTGATTCACGTCACTCTCCTGATCTACCTCCAAGCCTGAGCACTAGACTTAACGCTCACTGAGTGCGCGTCACTGCACCCCAATGTATCATCGCAGCCAATGTAAATGGATCAAGCAAATAAATGTAGCCTATTAGGGTCTTCAAATATGATGTCTGGGGGCGCGGTTTTCTAGCGTTCGAAGCAAGCTCAGTGCGCCACTGTGTCACTCGTCACTCGTCAGACAGAAAATAATGCTTGGAGGAGGAGCCAGGGCCCTCATTTATCAACGTTGCGTACGCACAGATATGTGCATAACCCCTGCGTACGATCATTTCTAAGCAAAGTGTGGGACTTATCAATTTGAACTTGTGCTTGGCTTTGTGCGTATATCTACGCACAGCTCGGAGCATGCGTAGCTGGCGCCCGTTGGTAGAATATATTATTACAACACGGAAATAAGCTTCTGTGCATTAGTTTCAACACTGGCGTGTTCTGTATGAACCGTAATTCATTATAGTTCATTGTAAAATAGCAACAGTAGTGTAATTATGGTCAAAACCCTATAAATAGCATTTTGATGAATAGGTCTTTCTCTCCGAATGAATGCAGCATGGTTTATAGCGTTATCGGAATATACGGGGTGTACTGACTGACTGCGCTCCGCGTAACTCAACTCGTTATTATTTTGTGCACAGACCGCAGAAACACGGGAACGTTTAGATTATATTTAAAAGGCTTTACGTTAAACTAAACAAGTGGAATTTCGAAGCTGTAAGCAGAATACAAGTCATATGAACACCCACGATATAGTGTTTTTCCCCCTTCCTACTGTATAAGAAAGAATAAAAAACGCATTGCAATGAGAACAGAGGGTGTATGTGTATTACAAAACCCTTGCAATAAATGTGTCTTAAATTAATGAAAAGCATACATGCTCTGGACACAGAGCATATATCGTGTGGGTGATATGACTTGTATTATGCTTACAGAATTCCACGTATTTAGTTTTACAAAGTCAAAGCCTTTTAATATAAATCAAAACGTTCCCGTATTTCTGCAATCTATGCACAAAATAATAACGAGTTGAGTTCTAACAAAGAACGTATTACATGCTGGGTATGCTGATAGAGTAAACTATGATATGAATATGAATAGGAATATGATATAAGGTATACACTGGTCCGTCCGCGGGGATAGCGACGAGGAGTCGGATAGCCATTAAATGCCATTTGAGAATATAGGCTATTAATGCAAAGCGACGGCACATATTATTTAATGTTTTCATAAGCGTAAAGATACAACAGCTAGATTAATGTTCAAGTTAGTTTACTGTATGCAGGCTTCAGCAGGGCTGTGCCATGTGCTATTATATATGCGCAAGTTACTGTTGCATAATGTAGGCTATGGCTGCTATTATATGTAATTCATATAGGCTACCTAATACCGACAACAAAATAGATGCCTCTAAAAATCATATTATAGCCAATCGAACACAACTAATAAAGGCATTCATATTACAGCACGGTTATAATGACACACCACCAACGCCAAACAGTGGTCAACGAACAGTCTTTATTAGTATTTTGAGCTGTCCAGACAGAATTGCAGCAATGGTTTTAGGGAGCCGTTGATATCTGACATCACAGTGTACAAGTCAGCCTTTTATTTATCCCATAACACACGGGTTGTGTCTTCTTGGTTCGGCAGCGCCTCAGTGAACAATCTCCCGTGAAGTTTCTCAGAGTTCCGCTCGGGTCAGTCCATTATTTCACATCCCATGGGGGGTGTTTCATGACCATATATGGATAATCATGCACGAGCATTGACGGTAGAACAAAGAGGTATTTATCAACACGGAGGAGCGTAGGACCTGTGTATGCACGGTTGATAAATCCCAATATTTCTGTGCGTACACACATTCTAAATTCTGTGCTTACGTATGAAAATAGAACACTTTCTAAGAATTTTTGATAAATGAGGGCCCAGGAGTATTTTCATTTCAGATCTGAGTTAGCTTAGCTAGGCTATACTCGGTCGTTTAGCTGGTTCGGTAATAAGAAGTGTATTCTCAGGAGTCGGAGAGATAATCACGAGATACTGTACATTCAGACAGTGTTGGATTGTTGTATCTGATAATGATACTAGGCATGGCCGCCTAGTTATAGTTGAACGTGGGGGTGCAAGATTTTTTCTTTTTTCTTTTTTTTTTATTATTTTTTTTATTATTATTTTTTAAACAAACATGACAACACACGATAAGATATACAAGCATTAATTAACAGTGCACATCCAATGAAATCACCAATTAGTTAAATGTCTTGGATATACCCCTATTCTTTGTATTCTTAATTTTTTTTTCTCCCTATTATTTTTTTATTTATTTATTTTTGCTTTTTTGCGTGTGCAAGACAGGCAAGGGGTGGTTTGGAAGGGGTCCGGCACGACCCCCTCCATGGCAGATATTTTTGCATTTAACACTTTGATCGCCATGGTTAAATTCATAATTTACCATCACTAGCCAGCTCTATTTGTCTATGAAGAAGTTCCCCTTCTTTGCAGGGCTATAACTTTTTAAATTGTATTGCTAAATTGACATTATTATGGCCCATTCAATGTCCTATATATATTGTTCAGGGTGTAGCAACGTTATACTTTTTCATTCACATATTCATACTAAAATACGGTCTAAAGTATAAGTATGTTTTTATCGTTTTCTGCAGCTTTCTCCAGAACTTGATTTATAGCCCCAAATGCATTATATTGATGATGAAATACAGTTTGATAGCGATCGGTGCCAGATAAAACATTTCAACTGGAGGTACTTCTAGACGTTACTACGTCTCATCTGATGTTGACCGGATGGGCGGGGGGTCGTTTATAATTCCGTGGGCAACGTTATATCATTCATCTAGGGTGGGTCATATGATCATCAGATCAGTTAGTATAGAAGACGTTCGAAAATAACGTTGAAACTCACCGTACCTTCCTCGCGGCGTTGGGCGATCAGCTTGGAGTAGACATTTTGCTATTATGGGATGTTGATCTAGATGAACCATTTCCAGGTTGTATAATACTATATACGTCCAAATAACGTTGTTTATTGAGTTAGGGCGAGCGATTGATTATCCAGTGTGTCGAGATGGAGTCCGGCTAACGATCGCGAGTGCCCGGACGAAATATGGATGAGCACTTCCTGTTTGGCGCGTCACTTCCTGTTGGCCGATCTGCCGATCGGCCACCAGATGGCGCTCTTGAACCGTTAGACAGTTGAGTGGAGCTCAGCAGTATATCTCAGGTCCCCGGAGGAGAAATATGATTTCGATCACAGATTTTTGAAATATTGATATCAAAGACGTGTTACGGCGTCTTCGGCAGAATGAGCATGGCGGGGAAAGACGAGTTACGGCGTTCCCGGCGATTAAAGTGTTAATGAACACCTGTACGTGCAATTTCCTGCAATATAGAGCCTTCAATCTTGACCAATAAAGCTGCTCTTTTCACTATAAAACTCAGTTTATATTGCAGTATGATAGCCAATTACTATAATAATAATAATAATAATAATAATAATAATAATAATAATAATAATAATAATAATAATAATAATAATAATAATAATAATAATAATAATAATAATAATAATAACATCATTGGGATGGGAGAAAATCGGAGGAAAATGGAGGGGGAAAAAGATTAAAAAAAAAAAAAAAAGAAAAAAAAAAAAAAATAATAATAATAATAATAATAATAATAATAATAATAATAATAATAATAATAATAATAATAATAATAATAATAATAATAATAACTTTCCCGATCCTCCCGAAGCCCCTCCGTTCACATCCGATCCCCAGCAGCAACAAGCCAACAACAACAACATCATGACCACGTCAACACGGGGACCATGATGTAAACAAGACAAACGTCTTTCTCTGGTCTGCATCCCCTTAACAATTGTATGTATTGAGCCGTACTGTATTGGACCCATTCTGCAATCTGTTAAATAAAGTTTTCATTCATTCATTCATTCATTCATTCATTCATTCATTCATTCATTCATTCATTCATTCATGAAAGATTCACTAGCTAATGGTCAGGGCCCTGTTTCATGTACGTGGTTCAACTAAGTCGATCAACATGTCCATTATCCAGCTTCAGTTAACCCGATGTTCAAAGCCGGGATTTTCCTGTTTCACAAAGGAGGATTCAGTCTCGTTAACTCAAGCCAGACTTGAGAGTCAGGCTCAAGTCAGGCTAGATGCGCGCTCCCGTTTTAGGTGGAAAGCCAGCACGTATCGATGGCAGATACCCTGATTCTCAACGGCATTGATTGATTAATTGATTTAAGACTTTATTGACAGATTGCAATAGGCTCAATCGCCTCGCCGACAAGTTAAATGCGTTATCTATAGGCTAATTCTAAGTCCCTCATTACCTCAATCAATCAGATTATATTTCTTTAAACTTGCCTGCTGGATTGAATAATCAAATGAGATCTTGCTAGCGAAAATAACTAGTTAACTGTTATACAGAATTACGAGACGGCTTTCTTGCCCATTGATTGATGTATAGTCAATGTTTAACTTATCTCCAATGTGGTCCAATGGGTTGGTCTTTTGACTTCCACACGGACGACCCGGGTTCAAGACCGGGGTCCTTCTTTTTGCAATATAGGAATAATTCAATTTGGTGCACGTTGAGAGCTATATAAAGAATGACATCCTCAATGCATGTAGATTTATAATATTTTAACTTAAAACCAGGCTACTTTGGCGTATAATCATTAATATTATATTAAAAAAAATCATATTGGAAACACAGGGATTTGAACCCGGATCACTAGGTTGGCAGACTTGAGCGCTACCGCTGGGCCACTGTGCCAGATGGGATAGATTCATTGTTTATACATTAATGAACGAGAGACCCGTGTTTAGAATATCCCTTATTTTGAATGAAGTTTTATTTCTTTATCCTCATTCATTCATGTGACGTCAACGGCTCATTCAATTTCTCAAATCCGTCAAACAGCGCATCTCATCAGACATCTTAATCCCAGTTACAATTAAAATAACCACATCATGTGTACGTCGCACGAGCGAGCGCCACCGTCGCCACGGTATATATAACGTGCATTATTTAGGACAAAGTGAATTTAATATCAGCATTTTGGGTCTATTTTACATTTCAAAAGCCCCCTCTGGAAGAATGGAGCACAAAAACGTAATTCAGAATGGTATAATGCAGATCGTAGACTGTGGGAATAGTTTCAGGAAACGGGCTGTCACTTCTTTGCGGGGGCGTGGCGATAGTTCAGGCTAACTTGAACTTGAACTCTGCTTTCGAGCAGGCTCAAACTTTTGGATCTGTTGGCATGGTGATCTGGAAAATCCACGTATATGAAACCGGAAAGTCCGGCTAACCCAGTTATCCAGCTAAAGTTATCCGGCTAACTCAGTTATCCAGGTACATGAAACGGGGCCCTGTAACGCTAAGCACGGCAGCTCGGCTCGCATCACCAATACGATAAATATTTAGTTTCAATCTGTTTGCGCATTTAGTATACAGTCACAGTGTTCGACTTACGTAATGATTTGCTCCATTTGGTGTAAAACGCCGAAGGATAATCCTCACAAAGCCAATGTTAAATCCAATATCGAGGTGAACTTTTCTTCACGAGGCATTCAAAAAACAGCGCCTCCCGAATACGCTCGTGACGAGGGAGTCGGGACAGTGGGGCACTGGATCAAACCATTAAATGTGGGGGGTCACACAATCTTTGGAAATTTAAAAACTTGCTATTAAGTGTCATTGCGTATTATTAATTTGATTGAAATTACGTAGTTATGGTTCGATTTATATATTGGGGGGGGGGGGGGGGGTGGATATATATAAAATATAAAAAAGCAGCCATATATCATATTTTTCATATGATCAAAAAGTGGTGGAGCAAAAGCAGGCGTTTGCCCCCCCATGTTCAATAGTAGTAGAGCAGCTGCTTCGAGTGCTCCATTGGTCAGGCGCCTAGGTACCCGCCTTGTTGTCAGATTAGCAATATACTCTTGTGAAGAATGGGATGTCCAGACATGTGCTCCTGACTTTCTTGCAAGTTTATTAACAAACGCACACAATGACTGCTTCTTAAAAACACTTGCTGTCGCTCAAAAACACTGGATGTATACAATAATTCTAGGTTTGAATTGGCGTTCTCCAAACTAATCTGACAAGAATGTCCGCTGATCGTATCCCGTCATTGGCAACGTGGATATAGCTTATCCTTTACCGATAGGGCAGTCCATCCGACGTAATCTCCTTTTTATTCTTCATCATCATCTTCTCTTTCAACTCTGATCTAGTGTCTTGATGGCCCTGTATTTGTAGCAGGCCTGGGTCCAGCCGATGACATCACAGCTAGTGACATCATAACAGGTTTTCCTCCAATCCACAAACAGTTCGTTTTCAGTTTGAAAATGTAGGCTTGGCTTATCGCTAACTGCCCTGCTGAAGGCAGTATTTTTTTCCAACTCATTTTAAGCCTAAAACATTGTTACTATTACAATTACAACACATGATATATGAATATTAAGGTACTTATCTCAAAGACACATAGTTCAACATAACACATTAACTGTTTTGTCCCAGAGTAAACCACAAAGCTGCCATTCACAGGCGTTATTTTCAGTTCAGAGTATCACGATCCATATTACCTTACTCATTAAACTTATTTACCTAGATTTCTTTAAAACAGAGCTTTTCTGGGGCGGTCAGGTGGCGTAGCGGAGATTGCGTTCGTCACCAACGCCGGAGATGCTGGGTTCGCGTGTTCGAATCCAGCTCCCGGCGTTGTCACCAGCTTGGCTGGCCGTTCACACTAATACAATTGGCAGTATTAGAGGGTGGGAAAACTGGCGGGTGGGTCCTGGGCGTTGTGGACAGCGACCCCTACAGTTCGGTCGGGGCGCCTGCTCAGCGAGGGTAGGATCTGGAGAGAGGTAGTGCGGCCTCCCACACGTTACACTCTCCCAGTGAGAATCTGCGCGGCCAGGCTGGCTGCCGGCAGGCTGCACATGTGTCGGAGGAAAGCATGTGACAGTCTCCGGCCTCTCGGACCAACAGTAGGGGAAAGTACGCAACAAGGAAGGGTGGGATGGGAGAAAAATCGGAAAAAGAAGGAGGGGGGAAAAGATAGAAAAAAAAAAAAAAAAAAAAAAAAAACAGAGCTTTTCTAAATAATTATCTTAAATGATACTACGGTCGCTTTCACACCAGAGCTGTTTGGTCCGGACTATCGGACCAGAATTCGATTGTCCGCTTTTTTGGGTTTGTGTGAATGCGCAGTCGAACTCTAGTGCGGACCAAACACGCAAACTCTGGTCCGCCAAAAAACATAGGTCTTGGTTCGCTTCATCGGACCAAACGCGGACCAAATATAGGAAGTCACTTGATAAACTGTGCATCTTGGGTAGAAGGAAGAAAAAAACACTGCGGCTTATTATTATTATTATTATTATTATTATTATTATTATTATTACCGCGGCGCGCGACATTCACTGCAAAACAAGCAGACTGTAAACATGTCTCCTGAAACTGTGCATCTTGGGTAGAAGGAAGAAAAAAACACTGCGGCTTATTATTATTATTATTATTATTATTATTATTATTATTATTATTATTATTATTATTATTATTATTATTATTATTACCGCAGTGCGCGGCATTCACTGCAAAACAAGCACACTGTAAACTGTCATGGTCCCAGCCAGGGATCATGCTCGAACAATGTGAACAGTGTTTTTCTGCCGCACTCTGGTGGCCTAACGCAGCAACTCCAGATCCTGGACTCTCTGTGGCATTCGAGTCTAGGTTTGCTGGATTCCTTTAATGCTTTGTTGTGTTCTCTGTTCATGTTGTGTGGTGCGTTTTAGCTTGTGTTTTTAAAAAGGTTTATCTTTTCATGTTCCTTTAAAGGTTCATCTCCTTTTACATATGTATTCTCTAAGGGCGCGTTCACACCTACCCTGTTTGGTCCACTTTAAGTGGACCATGGTCCCTTTAAGTGGACCATGGTCCCTTTAGATCGATAGTCCGTTTGGTTTGTACAGGTATGAACGCAAACCGAACTATAATGAGGACCAAACAACCGAACCATGGTCCTCTTGAAAAGTTGGGACTCGGTTCGTTTCAAAGTGGACCATGGTTCGTTTGCTGTTGGTGTGAACGCAAAATGAACTTTATATAGTATCTAATCTAGAGCAAATGAGTGACAGGTGCCTAGTGGCGGCGGTCGCGCGACCCAACTTGACAGCGCCAAGTGACAGCTTGCGCGCACGTTGCAACCCAACTCAAATGAATGACAGGCGCGCGGACAGTCTCTCTCTCTCTCTCTCTCTCTCTCTCTCTGCCTCTCTCTCTCTCTCTCTCTCTCTCTCTCTCTTTCTCTCTCTCTCTCTGTCTCTCTAGACTGGCGCCGCGTGCGGACAGTCTCTCTCTTCCTCTCTGTCTCTCTAGATGAATGAGCAGTCGCGCAAGTCGCGACCCAACTCTTCCCCAAAGAGCGCGCAGGCGCAACTCCACCTAATAACTTCATCCTCACATTAGCAGCCTTGTCTGTATCTCACAGCGGCAAAAAATAAAAATAAAAAAAGACAGCAATGAGTCGAGGATCAACGTGGGGTAACGACGAGGTGAAGGCTCTTTCCCTCGCGCGCTAAACCCGCAAATGTTAATACGTCACTTGTGACAGGCATAGCAACAAGCATAGCAACCAGGCATGAGAGTGACAGCTAGACAAATGAAATCTAAACAGTCGGCGTGTGGGCGAGGTGTGTCAATACGCTGGCGGCAACTGTTTACGTTTGTGAGTGCTAGTCCAATAGATGAACGACTTGGCGACAGCATGTCCTTTGTTTACAAATTAGATCCGCACCAAACAGGGTAGTGTGAACGCAGACCAAAAGCAAACAATGTATCATTTTCACATTTGGTCCACCAGAAAGTCCGGACTATCCACGGAAAGTCCAGACTATCCCTGGACTTTCAGATGTGAACACACCCTAAGTGTTGATAATTTACATGTGCCCCTTTAAGGCTTATCCCTTTTCACATGTTTTTATTGGTGTTAACTCTTTTACATATGTATTTGCTAAGTGTTAATACTTTACATGTGTCCCTTTAAGGCTTTCCCTTTGCACTTATTTTTATGTTAACATCTTTACATATGTTCCTTAAGGATTGTTTCTTTTAGATATTCCTTTACACTTGTTTTTATCAATGATGTGAGTTGTTTTTACTATCCTTGTTCCTCAGCCATGGCATGTTGCCAGCTGGCACTTGTTAGTAATCACAGGGCAGTATATAGACCTGCCAGTTCCCCTCATTGATTGTCGCACCATTGCCCTGTTTCAGTGTATTGTTATCATAGTTGGTTTCGGGCACTTACTCACCTTTGTCACCGTATTCCCTGTGAGTCCGTTCTTCTCTTAAGTTCTTATTTTTCCAGCATTGCTGAGTATTGTTTTCGGGTTTGCAGTTCGCTTTTGTTTAGTAACTTTTGATACCGTTTGTAATCATTGTTGCTTGCTGACTGCTTAGTAAAAACCTGTTCACTTCAGTACGTCGTCTCAGTCTCTTCTCTCTCTGCTCGGGTTACCTGCATTTGGGATCTCCTCTCCTAACCCACACCGAAACCATCTCAGAAAACATGTCTCCTGATAAACTGTGCATCTTGGGTAGAAGGAAGAAAAAAACACTGCAGCTTATTATTATTATTATTATTACAGCGGTGCGCGGCATTCACTGCAAAACAAGCACACTGTAAACATGTCTCGTGGACAGACTTGGGCGAATGATGAAGTGAAAGCCCTGATCGACATATGGGCAGAAGACCAAATAAAACAGCTGCTTGTGGGCACTCACAAAAACAACGAGGTGTACAAGTTGTTTAGCGAGAGGATGGCGGTAATGGGTTATAATCGAACAATGGATCAATGCCACGTCTCTGCTACTATCACGCTTCTTGCGCTGTTTGTGTTTTCGCGTATTTCACTTCCTGAAGGGGAGGGATTTCCACTCTCCATTGTGTCCAATAGACGAGCGCCCTTTTCGACCGTGTGACATTGTTCAGAAAGTTTGGTGCGCTTGACAAATTGCAATGTGAATGCAGACAAACCAAATGACGAATGCAACAATGTTGCAACTTCACCACCAGAACCGCACAGAGTCCAACAAAACTATATGTGAAAGCACCCTAATTCAACCAGTTACCCTTGATACTCAAACTTAATTAGTTTACACAATAGTTTTGCACTTTAGTAAAATCACTTGACCTCCCTTACTCATGTACATTTGGCTATAAACCACTCCAAATTTACTATCAAAACGTTTCCCAGGTTAAACACATCATTTCAGTAATAACTGTAGTTTAATCTGGTTTCAATTGAATATAGAAAAATACATTTCTAATGTGTCCTAATCACTAAACATTATCTCCTCCCGTGGTCTGGTTCCCAGCAGAAGTTGGCGCTTTTCACACCTCTGAGAGAAACAGCTGCTGAGCCTGCTTCCATGCAAATGCTCTTGTGTCAGCTGTCCCCCGGTCAGTTACAGTCACAGCCTATATTGATCATTGAATTACTTAGTTACAGAATGAGTTATTATTAAGAGATATATACTTTATTGTAACTGGTATTGCAAATTAAGTTATCTAATATAGCAATTCACTTTTCAAAAGTAAAAAGGCTTTCTTTAATAGATCATTTTACTAGCTATTCCTTTGGCTGTTTCCTTCTCTGTCTCTGTTCTTTGTACAAGGCCTGATAAATCACACTCTAATGTGATCACTGGTTCCTTCTCTTAGCCGATGTTTGTTGACTCAGCTGTTTCCAACAAGGAAGTTAGTAGAGTCACATGGCTATGTTATCTCCTGTCCTCTGTCTCGTGATCTCAGCTGTGATCTAGTACTATATTCAAATGAACCATATGCTTTCCGTGGCTCAGTCACCTGAGAAATTACTTTAAACCTTTATCTTGAGTTCCAAATTGGAGGTTAACCCTGATTACTTAAGAACAAGTATAATTTAACATTAGGCAAATTATACTACAGGATCTAACAAAATTAGGGATGTCCGATATTATCTGCCGATATCGGCATTAAAATGTAATATCGGAAATGATCTGTATCTGTTGATATCGGTATCGGAAATTAAGAGTTGGACAATATCGGTATATCGGATATCGGTAAAAAAGCCAATATCGAACATCCCTAAACAAAATGGATTTATATAATAATAATAATAATAATAATAATAATAATAATAATAATAATAATAATAATAATAATAATAATAATAATAATAATAATAATAATAATAATAATAATAATAATAACTTTATTTGTATAGCACTTTTCATACAGAGGTTGCAGTTCAAAGTGCTTCACAACAGTAAAAAATACAGGCATGAGCGAGCATAGCAAGGTATGGTAAATCACAGTGTTTCACATTAGGATCTAGCATCCCAATAGGCTGTTTACAGTTTCATTCAGTAATACAAATAATAAAATAGTTTAAAATTATTAAGTTTAAAAATAGTCTAAAAATTATAAAATAGAACAGACGTTCAACAACAGTAAAAAATACAGGCATAAGCGAGCATAAAAATAAAAAATGTAAATAGCAAGGTTACAGTAAAAAGTGTGATAAGATTGTTCAATCAGATGAAAATGGCCCAGTTAGGAGAATCAAGCTTGGCTAGGCGGTGAACACCATGTACCTAACTGGAATGTTAAACAACTTTGAAAAGATTTAGGTCAAAAGTCATCTTCTCCTCACAACAGAGCATCAAGTATTTGCCTGCATTACCCCACAGTGAAATGCCTGAGCAAAGAGATAGGTTTTAAGCTGTATTTTAAAGATGTCTAGCGAGTTGGCTTCTCTGATGTTTTGGGGTAATTTGTTCCACAGTTTTGGGGCATAGTTGATAAAGGCTGCATTACCGATCGTCTTTTGACTGTTTCTGGGAGCCTCTAGTAGTCCAGCAGCTGATGATCGCAGTTTTCTTGCTGGTGTGTAATTTATTAGAGTGTTGGCGATGTAGCTAGGTCCCTGTCCATTTAGAGCTTTGTATGTAAGGAGAAGGACCTTAACACTTTAATCGCCGAAAACGCCGGAACTCGTCTTTCCTAGCCATGCTCATTCTGCCGAAGACGCCGTAACTCGTCTTTGATGTCAATATTTCAAAAATCTGTCATCGAAATCATATTTCCTTTCCGGAGCCCTGAGACACACTGCAAAGCTCCACTGAACTCTCTAGCGGTTCAAGAGCGCCATCTGGTGGCCGATCGGCAGATCGCCAACCGGAAATTAACCTTTGAACCGGTAGTGCTCATCCATATGTGGTCCGGCCACTCGCTATCGTTAGAGAGACTCCGTCTTGATACAGTGAACATCGATCGGTGCAAATAACTCGAAAAAACAACATGATTTGGACGTATATACTATTATACAACCTGGAAATGGGTCGGGCATTTCTACATCCCATAATAGAAATAATTCTGTTCCACGCTCATCTGCCAGCGGCGCGAGGAAGCCACGGTGAGTTTCAACATTATTTTCTAACGTCTTCTATACTAACTGATCTGATGAACATATGACCCACTCTGGATGAATCATCTAACGCTGCCCACGGAATTATAAACGATCCCCCGCCCATCCGGTCATCATCAGATGATACGTAGAAACTTCTAGAAGCACATCCAGTTGACATTTTTTATCTCGCACAGATTCCTACCAAACTGTATTTGATCATCAATATAATGCATTTAGGGCTATAAATCACGTTCTGAAGAAAGCTGCAGAAAACGATAAAAACATACTTATACTTTAGACCATATTTTAGTATGAATATGTGAATGAAAAAGTTTAACGTTGCTACACCCTGAACAATACATATAGGACATTGAATGGGCCATAATAATGGCAATTTAGCAATAGAATTTAAAAAGTTATAGCCCTGCAAAGAAGGGGAACTTCTCCATGTTAAATAGGGCTGGCGAGGGATGGTAAATTATGAATTTAACCCCGGCGATTAAAGTGTTAAAGTCAATTCTAAATGTTACAGGAAGCCAGTGTAAAGCAGCTAAGACTGGACTAATGTGCCCTCTCCTTTTGGTTCTAGTTAGCAGTCGAGCTGCAGAGTTTTGGATTAGCTGAAGCCTCTCTGTGGTTTTCTTAGGGAGACCTGTGAAAAGTGCATTACAGTAGTCTAACCGGCTAGATATGAATGCATGAATTGGCTTCTCAGCATCGTTCTGATTAATAAATGGTCGTACTTTTGCTATATTTCTGAGATGGAAGAACGATGTTTTCGTCACTTTGCTAATATGAGAATTGAAGTTCAGTTCTGAATCTATGATAACCCAGAGACTAGTGACCTCAGATTTGATCCAAGGGGTTAGTCCTCCCAGGTTCTTTATTAATGTTTCTTTTTTAGTTTTGGGGCCGATAATTAGAATTTCAGTTTTGTTCTCGTTTAGTTTCAGGAAGTTCTTACTCATCCATTTATTTATTGCCAGTAAGCAGTCTGTATATGGACACTTTTTATCATGGAAAGTTCAAGCCTGGACCACAAAACCACAACAAGTGAGTATATTACAATATGTACTGTTCTGTAGTTACTGAAACTGATTGAATATGGCAAGATTCAAGAGGTTTATTTGTCACATACATCAAGGCATACAGTGAAATGAGGTGGGCTGGCCAATGGCCATGCCTACTTTGAAGATAATAAATCTATGCAATCTCTCTCTCTCTCTCTCTCTCTCTCTCTCTCTCTCTCTCTCTCTCTCTCTCTCTCTCTCTCTCTCTCTCTCTCTCTCTCTCTCTCTCTCTCTCTCTCTCTCTCTCTCTCTCTCTCTCTCTCTCTCTCACACACAATGCAGTACGCACAGCGTGCGGCGTTATGACTTATGTCATAAGTGAATTGTATAGAAACAACTCGCCAAAATTGACTATTGCACAGCCATTGCCCTAGATACCAAGAACATGCAAATGGACCTTGTAGAAGTGGAGCAATCTTCCATTTACTGTATGTATTTTAGGCGGATTTTCAGAAAATAGGGCTAGGGCTGCTTAACAGGTTAAATAACACTAACATGAATTAAATAAATAATCCTTCCAAATATATAATTTACAATTATAATCTTACAGTCACATCTGGTGAAACAGCTCTGCATTTGTAAGAATAAATGAATGATAAACTACACTTTGCATCAGAGAACTGAGGTTATTAACATAACCTAACTCGCAATTTAAACTGGTGCACCTTGTGGCTCATGGATTAGTTTTACAAACACACATTTACAAAATACACAAAGGTAAGCATATTAACAGGAAATAAACTTGCTCTACAGTTGAAGAAACAAGCAGATTCACAGATTCACAGTATTCACTCACACACACAAATCACAAAGGATACGTTTAAAAAGGTTGATTTGTCTGTCACTGCTCTGAAGCTGGCACGGGCACCGACACCGGTCCCACGCACAGCCCGGTGTTCATGGCAATCATCTGGGAGCATGCAAATCCTCATGGATTGCACACAGGGGCTTTCATACAGTAATAAATAGTTATAATAATCATGTAAGGAAGGGCATGACCAGAAATTATGAATATGGGTGGCAGGAGATTAATGGCATCCATCACAGGTAGGGTCAATATCACCGTAGATTCTAGACAGCCTGACTGTTTTGCACATGTGGATGAAGCGTGAACCTGACAGAAATAGATAGAACCCACACATAGTAGACAATGTGGTCGGAAAGGAGTCAATAATAGTAACTTCTGGGAGATTGGGATACACATTATGGACACAACTGCAGATCTCTGTAAATACTTGAAGAAATTATGTGGCCAGGAAGGCAAGGTTTCTCAGAGTTACTCGAAAGATGCAAATATATTATTCATGTATAGTTATTTACATGTTTGACCCTGAAGTCAAACTATAATTCTGACTATAATAAGATACTTATCTACCCATTAAACCTTTCACTACTACTACAGACGGTTAACCTTCTATAGTGGTGGTAGATAAAGGGTTAACGTTAGGTTATGACTATAACCAAGTTCTGTTAGTTAGGGGCGATGCTTGGCTTCGCCTTCTGCACTATCTCGCGTACGTGCACGCGTACTGAATAAACCACAAATGTACCTCTAATACCAGTATTAGTCTGACCACACCCCTCATCAGCTTACCTTCATAAGCAGGTGTGTGGTCACCTGCTCTCCTCCTTCCCAAGCTTTCACCACAAGGTGAGGTCAAGGGCTGCAGCGGCCGTCCGAAGCCAAGCATCGCCCCTAACTAACAGAACTTGGTTATAGTCATAACCTAACGTTCTGTATCGTTAGTGGCTTAGCTTGGCTTCGCCTTCTGCACAAGGGAGGCCAAGCGGAGCCACTTGGCTGACAAATACACCCCGCTGACAGCCCCCCAAAACCATCAGAACAGGGAGGGCCGAGCCCCCCCGACCCCCCCTAATGGAGGGTAGCCCCCCTATTAGGGACGTCACGGGAGGGCAACGGACCCGACCGTGCGAAGAGGCACTCAAGCAACTCAACGCACAGGGTGAGCAGACCGTGGCTTGACCCACGACTACACACACGCACAACCCGCATGCCACCCGGGAACGAACGGAGGAACAACCTCGTTACTGCCCCCAGAATCACGGGGTCAAGGGCAAACCCAACCCCGTGGCAAGGCCGTAGCAGCGGAGCACGAAGGAAGACCCAGACCCACCAAAAGGACTGGACTCCCTGGAATGGGGGCCCGGAGAAGTCCATGATGCCAGCATCAAGACCCCACCAGGTGGGCACGTAGTGCCCCGCCCCCCACATCGCCAGCGTATTCGGACAAAGGCCCCTCAGTTACTGCACCTGGTATTCCCAGGCGGAACCAACCAGGCCAGTAAGCCGAGCGGGCCCCGTCCCCCCAATAGTACACCGCCTGGCACACTGACCCTGCAGAATAGGCAGTCAGCATGGCCGTAAGCACACAAAAAAGGTTAACCAACGGAAGCAGGCAGCGCACCGGGGAAAAACCAGGCAACAGGCTGTTAACCCTAGCCTGGAGACTGCGGACGAGACAGGCGCCAGAGGGGACAGCTGAACACAGCCGCCCCGGCGGAAGGAGCGTAAGCTGGCGGTGTTGCATGACCAAGCCTCCATTTAACAACCCCCACCCAGAGGGGTCGAGGCAGAGAAGGCTGACACGATTGGCAGACGTCATGAACGTGCAGGGGCACCCTCAACCGGTGAACCCGGGAGTTGACACTGCTCCAACACACCAGGGAACCAACCACCTCGGTGTTACCCAATGCGGTGGTTGTTCCTATAACCCCTCAAGAAAAAACTCCAAAACACACCTGCGGGTATACACCGGCTATACCGCAGTACAAGTGTTTCAGTTTCCAAAAAGGGTTAACCCAGGCCTACGGGTCGCAAACATCACTTCGGACCGGGCCTGGCGGTACGGGAAGCACAGGGTCACCAGAGGAGGTCAAAAAACCACCCCCACAGGCCCCTCTTCGCCATGCGTGAGAGAGGAGCGAAAAACAATGGAGAACCAGCCCCTAAGCACACCGTACCTGGTATTCCCCGGCGGTCTCCCAACCAAGTACTAACCAGGACCAACCTGTGTAGCGGCCGAGATCCGACGAGATCGAGCGCGTACAGAATGGCATGGCTGTAAGCCATGACGACAGTGCTGAGTAAAAACATACCCAACCAGGGTCTCCATAGCGCTTAACCCTGTGACACCCAGACCGACCTGGCATTTTTCCCCCTGAAAAAAGCCCAAGTCCCTCAGGGTACCAGAACAGCAGATCTGCATCCCCGGCGGACAACGGGTTCAACTGATCTGGACCAGCGTGACCAGAACCAGTCCCGTGCCCTAACCACGCCGACATGCCCCAGGAAAAGGGCAGATATGCGTGTTGATCTTAACATGAAAAGAAGGCGCCACCCAGACGTCGGGACGAACCGCGCCTGGTGGCCCACCCCAAGGGCGTGAGACCCCACTACATATGTTCAGATCCATCCCGTCATCATCCCCCAGACATGAACGAGGATCCGTCGACAACCCACCCAGGTCATGGGATGTGGTCGCCGGAAGAGGAAAAACCCCCATCTCAGTTGCTTTATAAAAACGCTGTTTCAACCACAAGCAACTAAGGCGTGCCAGTCAATCGCCTGTTTACAGCGAGCTAGCACTATACGTGCGTCGGGACACACCCCCATCAATGAACAGGCTATTTAGACCTGCCATTGAATCCCCAAGGCGCCCAGGGGAACGACAAGAGGGGTGTGACACTCCCTAACTCCAACACTTCTGGAATAGAAAGAAGGAAGCATCAACAGTATGTATCCCAGTCTACACAGCCGGGGTAAAAAATGTTCACATTTTTACATCCCACCACCCTCCCATAGGAAAGAGACGGGGATCCCCAGAGAGACTTCCCACGCGAGCTGTACAGATTGAAAAGAATATATTGCACCTTGAGCCATGTAAAAAACTGGTTTTAGGGCCTCCGGGGAAGAGGCACCGAACCCATACACACTCAATAAACGAATTGAATCGAATATACATACAATAGAAAAGGACCCTTCTAGAGGGTCCACTCACTTTGACAATCTGAGGAGGAAGGCTCTGTACTCTGATGG
>NC_140175.1:33044628-33313153 GCF_963971535.1 Notolepis coatsorum | reverse complement strand
GGGGGGGGGGGCGTTGACTTGCAATGGATGGATAGTGTATAGTGCAGCAATGCAAATCCGGTTCACAGCTATTGTTGTAATGGAGAAGTGGGAGTTATGTCACCCGGGGCTGGGGGGGGGGGGGGATGCGAGGGGGGGGGGGGGGGGGGGGGGGGTGCGGGGCGGCAAGTTGATCGTTGAGCAGTCTGACAGCCCGTGGATAGAGGCTGTTGGTCAGTCTGCTAGATCCGGACTGGATGGATCTATAGCTTCGACCAGAGGGCAGCAGTTGAAAAAGATGGTGTGCTGGGTGGTACTGGTCCTGTAAGATGTTATTCACACGAGAGGATGAAGGAAAAGGTGCAGCTTGTATGTCCGGAGGCGGCATAGATATTAAGAAAACAGAGTGATATGTTTAGATAGCCCAGATATAGAGTTTATTCTTATACAGTAATCAGAGTATGAAATAATATCTCCCATAGTAGTGATGATAAAAATATATATGATGTTAACGGCTATTTGAAATTTTTAACAATAATTTGTTGTCAAACTAAATTCACCAAATCCTCAGGCATGTATTTAGAGGGAGGTGTATTTCTAGGGAGGAAATGTGCTGTCACATTCTTTTAAAGAGGCACTTCACCAAATAACAATGCTGATTTATTTTGCACATCATTTCACACACATCCAAAAACTCTAAACAGTTTTGCACACATTCATTTAGTTTGACAGTTGAGACTAAATTAGTTTTGAAAATGGCCACCAGTGATGTCATCAGGGACATTGAATCCATGTTGTGTTAATTACAACTCAATGAAATGATAAGGTACAGTAACACTTTCAGCGCCAGAGGTCGCTGTGGGCCGTGTGCCATGTGTGCCAGCGCTTTAATGAATGGGGATACATGCTGGTGTTTGCAGGGCTAAAACTATATTAAATATCATAGCTATGGATATAAAACTATTGCCCATTTGACATCGAGTATCTATCGTTAAATTTGTGAAACAGAAAAAAGATTTCATCCATTCCCGTTTTTATACAGTGGTGAATATGAGTATAGTTTTAGAGTAGGGCTGCAACTAACGATTATTTTGGTAGTCGACTAATCTGTCGATCATTTTTACGATTAGTTGACTAATCTAACGATTATTTCTGTCACACCCTCCATCTCTGCTTCCTGTGGGCGCGGCTCATTTTCAAGGCTCCAGTGCATGTTTTACCTCACATGCTCAAGTCTGCACACCTGTGAATGTTAACCTCCCTCTGCCTTAACATGATCCCATAGCAAATTTAAATAAGGACTCATGGAACATTTGAATTGGATCTTAATTAAGCTACTTGCTTAATCAAATGTATTTTAATAACAAATACAATAATCAATCATAATAAACAAATTAAATAATACAAATTAAAGTGCAAGTTTAAATGTAAAGATAATGTTTTAAAAGTAGCAGCCTCTGCCCCAGCACTGTGGTTCTGATGGGGCTGTTAACCTGGTCCAGGAGGGTGATGTGGATCCACTCACTAGGCTCCACCATCTCCAACAGCTGTAAGGGAGAGGAGAGGAGATCAGATCAGTACCTCGCGGAAAAAAATCTAATCTACGAATTCCAATCTGGCTTCAGAACATCCCACTCCACTGACACATGCCTTCTCTACTTGAACGACCACATCAAACAAGAGGTGGATGCGGGCAAATACTGCGGCATGGTCATGCTGGACCTACAAAAGGCCTTCGACACTGTCAATCACACCATTCTGATTGACAAGCTAAAAGCAATTGGTTTTGATAGTTTATCAGTGAGCTGGATACAATCCTACCTGGAGGGGAGGGAACAGATGGTGGAAGTAAACGGTACCCTATCCCCCCCCTCACAGTGAGCTGTGGTGTCCACAAGGAAGCATACTAGGACCGCTACTATTCCTAATTTATGCAAATGACATGTCGTCAGCTTGTGACTGCAACTTGTTCCTGTTTGCGGACGACTCAGCCCTGCTGGTCTCTGACAAGAACAAGTTACAGGTTGAAAAAGCCTCAGCTCGGAACTAGGCAAAATCTGCATATGGCTCGCCGACAACAAACTATCATTACACATGGGCAAACAGAGTCCATTCTCTTCGGTTCAAATAACAAACTCAGCAAGACCGACGGCTTCTCGGTTACAGTGGGTGACAATATTATCACAAGGAAAGATGAAATTACCTACCTGGGTTCCATCCTAGAGGCTAATCTTTCCTGTGACAAAATGGCATCCAATGTAATAAAAAAAGTCAACCAACGAACGCGATTCTTGTACCGGATCAACTCTCTGGTGAATGAATGAATGAATGAAAACTTTATTAACAGATTGCAGAATGGGTACAGTGCAGTACAGCTCAATACATACAATTGTTAAGGGGATGCAGACCAGAGAAAGACTTTCGTCTTGTTTACACCAGGGTCCCCCATTTCCAATTCATCGTAACATATATGACATACATGACATACAGATAGACAGTACTGCTACATCTATACATTTATGACATACCAGATTTGCAATTACAGTACTGTATTTGTGATACAAAAAGAGTCCAGAAAGAAAAGAGTATATACATTAGGCGTAGAACTGTACATTGGATTGGGTAGGTGGGGGTGGACTGTACATTGGAGGTGGTGGGGGGGGGGGGGGGGGGTAGGAGTGGGGGGGGGGTGGGGGGGGGGGGGGGGGGGGGGGGGGGGGGTTGGGTAGGAGGGGTGGGTGGGGGACACTGTACAACTGTACAAACAACACTGTACATTGGATTATTGACAAGACCATACTTGGTAATTTACTGTACATTGGAGGGGGTTGTGTTCGGACATTTACAGGGGCCAGTTTCGAGTTGCAGTCTCCCTTAGGTGTTTTTTGAGAGTGTTTTTGAAAGTGGGTAGTGATTCACATTCCTTTACAGCTTTGGGTAGGGCGTTCCACATTGATGTGGCATAATTGCGAAACGTGTTTAGTCCCTTGTTTGAGCCGAATCTGGGTTTAACATGATTTGTGGAGCTCCCTCTGGTGTTGTGATCGTGGTATTCACTGACCTTTGGGAAGTATTTAGTCATGTACATGGGTACCTTGGTCGTGTAGTGTATCTTGTAGACCAGGCCCATTGCAAGTTGCTGTACTCTGTCGTCTACTCTAAGCCATCCTAGGTTGTCAAAGTGGGCAGGGGTGAGGTGGGTTCTAGGAGTAAGGTCAAGCAGTAGTCTGACCAGTTTGTTTTGAGATGTTTGTAATTTTGTTTTTAGCGCCTTTGAGGTGCTTTGGTACCATGAGGTGCAAGCATAGTCGTAGTACCCTTGAATGAGTGCTCCTGCTAGAGTCTTCAGGGTATTCTTGTTTACCAGTGAGGAGATCCGGTACAAGAAACAAGTTCGTTGGTTGACTTTTTTTATTACATTGGATGCCATTTTGTCACAGGAAAGATTTGCCTCTAGGATGGAACCCAGGTAGGTAATATCTTCTTTCCTTGTGACAATATTGTCACCCACTGTAACTGAGAAGCCGTCGGTCTTGCTGAGTTTGTTATTTGAACCGAAGAGAATGGACTCTGTTTTGCCCATGTGTAATGATAGTTTGTTATCAGCGAGCCATATGCAGATTTTGCTTAGTTCTGAGCTGAGGGTTTTTTCAACCTGTAATTTGTTCTTGTCAGAGACCAGCAGGGCTGAGTCGTCCGCAAACAGGAACAAGTTGCAGTCACAAGCTGACGACATGTCATTTGCATAAATTAGGAACAGTAGCGGACCTAGTATGCTTCCTTGTGGAACACCACAGTTTACTGTGAGGGGGGGGGATAGGGTACCGTTTACCTCCACCATCTGCTCTCTCCCCTCCAGGTAGGATTGCATCCAGCTCACTGATAGACTATCAAAACCAATTGCTTTTAGCTTGTCAATCAGAATGGTGTGATTGACAGTGTCGAAGGCCTTTTGTAGGTCCAGCATGACCATGCCGCAGTATTTGCCCGCGTCCACCTCTTGTTTGATGTGGTCGTTTAAATAGAGAAGGCATGTGTCAGTGGAGTGGGATGTTCTGAAGCCAGATTGGAATTCGTAGATTAGATTTTTTTCCGCAAGGTATTTTTCGACCTGTTCGTATACAATATTTTCCATGACTTTCGAGATGGAGGTAAGGATAGAAACAGGGCGGTAGTTGCCTGGGTCTAATTTACTGCCTTTTTTGTGCAGAGGGGTCACTCTCGCAATTTTGAAGTCCTTGGGGACGTGTCCCTGTTTTATAGAGAGGTTTATTATGTGTGTGATGACTGGGGTGATGGCGGCTGCTGAGTCTCTGAGGAATTTGGAGGGGATGTTGTCATGGCCAGTGGCCTTGTTAGGTTGGAGGGCGCTCAGTTTTTTGAGTACCTCATCTGTTGTTACCATTTCCAGTTTGAAGTCATCTTTGTGGACCCCTAGGTTTTTGTAGTAAGCTACTATGTGTTCTACCCCATAATGCCCTGAGTGGGAGGGTAGTTTGTTTACCAGTGTTGTGGCTATGTTTGTGAAGAAACTATTTAAGTAATTGGCTACATCCAGCTTTTCTGTGATGAGCGTGTTGTCCGTCTTTATGTTTATGTTTGAGAATCTGGTTTTAAGTTTTTTACTGCAGCCTAGTTGGTTATTGAGTAATTTCCAAAGTTCACGCGGTTTGTTTTTGTTTTCCTCGGTTTTGTCATTGATGAATTTTTTCTTTGCTGTTTTGATCATGGAGTTTACATCATTTCTTAGTCTGTTTCTTTCCAGTTTGAGTTCAGTCACGTGGGCTTGGAGTTCACTGCTCGTGCTTTTAGTAAGCTTTGACTGACTTTTACGAAACTCAGAGCATTTTTTGTCTCTGGTTTTCATAGCGGTCAGTATTTCAGCGTGCATCCACGGCTCAGCGCGATTTTTTACCCTGGTGGTTCTTAGGGGGGCCATGTTGTTTAGTATCGTTGAAAATTTGGTTTTGAAGCCAAGCCATGTTTCTTCAACCAGTGTACCATTGAGCTCATCTGACCAGTCCAGACCCTCCAGTTCAAGGTTAAAGGCCTCGCTAGAGTAGGTTTTTAGGTCTCTAGATGTGACTGTTTTGTGACAGCCAGCCTTTTGTTTTAGCTTTTTGCGGGTACAGAATATCATATAATGATCACTTAACCCGCATGCTATAACCCCTTTATTGGCGATCTTGGACTTGTCAGAGGTCAGGATGAGGTCAATGGTAGTCTGAGTTGACTCACACACACGTGTGGGTTGTGTGATTAGTTGGCTGAGGCCGTGCAGATCACAAAACCTATTGTAGGATTTGAAGACGGGTGCATCTTTTTGTTGCATATCCGTGTTCCAATCCCCAATAAGAATCATTTCTGTATCCTCAACTCTAGCTAAGCACTCATCCAACACGTCATAAAAGCCATTTTGGTCTGGCGGTCTGTAAATTGTGCCGACTAGAACAGATTTAGCCCTTTCAAATAGAATTTCTACAAAAACAGTTTCAATAGCCTCATGATCTAGGTCTGTACGGTTAATAAATTTGGTGTCTTGATGGATGTACATACAGACACCTCCTCCATGCCTGTTCCTGTCATTGCGGACTAAAGAATAGTTCTCTAATTCAATTTCCGGGTCTGTTACTGATGGGTCCAGTTTGGTTTCTGAGAAACATAGTATGTTTACCTTTCCGCTACTGAAATTATTTCTTATTTCTGCCAGTTTGTGCCTGAGGCTATTTACATTAAGATGAAAGATATGTAGTCCGTTTTTATCTGCTGTGTCGTCGATATCATTGAGAACAAGAATTTGTTTACCATGGTAAACAAGAATACCCTGAAGACTCTAGCAGGAGCACTCATTCAAGGGTACTACGACTATGCTTGCACCTCATGGTACCAAAGCACCTCAAAGGCACTAAAAAACAAATTACAAACATCTCAAAACAAGCTAGTCAGACTACTACTTGACCTGACTCCTAGAACCCACCTCACCCCTGCCCACTTTGACAACCTAGGATGGCTTAGAGTAGACGACAGAGTACAGCAACTTGCAATGGGCCTGGTCTACAAGATACACTACGCGACCAAGGTACCCATGTACATGTCAAAATACTTCCCAAAGGTCAGTGAATACCACGATCACAACACCAGAGGGAGCTCCACAAATCATGTAAAACCCAGATTCGGCTCAAACAAGGGACTAAACACGTTTCGCAATTATGCCACTTCAATGTGGAACGCCCTGCCTAAAGCTGTAAAGGAATGTGAATCACTACCCACCTTCAAAAACACTCTCAAAAAACACCTACGTGAGACTGCAATTCGAAACTGGCCCCTACAAATGTCCTAACCTAGTTGTACAGTAAATGACCAAGTTAGGCTTTGTCAATATTCCAATGTACAGTGTAAAATGTGTGTGTGTCCCCTACCCAACCCCCCCCCCCCCCCCCCCCCCCCCCACCTCCAATGTACAGCCCTCACCCAACCCACCCAACCAACCTCCTCCAATGTACAGTTTCTACGCCAAATGTATATACACTCCTTTTCTGGACACTTTTGTATCACAAACAGTACTGTATTTGCAAATCTGATATGTCATAAATGTATAGATGTAGCAGTACTGTCTATCTGTATGTCATGTATGTCATATATGTTATGATGAATTGAAAATGGGGGACCCTGATGTAAACAAGACTAAAGTCTTTCTCTGGTCTGCATCCCCTTAACAATTGTATGTATTGAGCTGTACTGTACTGTACCCATTCTGCAATCTGTTAATAAACTTTTCAATCAATCAATCAATCAAACAGACGTCTAGGTCTTTTGTTTGCTGTGTGTGAGTGAGAGGAGCTGTGTGTGTGTATGTGTGTGTCTTACTCTGATCTCCTGCAGAGGAACACACCATTTACAAATGACAGCGTCCATAAAGGAACCTGTGATTGCATTGCTATAGCAAACTTATAAATCATCAGAAAAACGATAGCTAGCACTAACGTTCCCTGTCTCTGCAGTCTTAGCCCAAAAAGTTCAACTTTTTTCAACTGAGAAAAAAAAGCAGCCTAGTCTAGACCATGGCGCTATATAGACAGTGGACGTTAGCACTAGCTATCTTAACTTACCTAATTAATACTCCAGTCTGTAAAAATATGACACTTGATGCTAATTCACGGAGCTGTAAACACCGGTAGCCTAGCCAAGCTCTAGTAGCCTGTAAGCTTGGCACCGTTTAACGTTAGCTAACATTACATAGTAGTTGGTGGACGCAGCCTCAAGCAACAACATATTAACTGAAATAGTGTTCGCTTAGCAAGCATTATCCATGAGACATTCTGTTTTCCAACATGTAAGCTAAAATGTACCCATGATCCGAGTAGCTGTCATCACGGTTCTTCCAGGGTGCTTGCTCGTGCATCACTGCTTTCTTCTTCTTTGTCATTAGTACACAGAATGCAGTCATGGCAGACAAGGGAAATGATGATACTGCCCGAGCACTTCCGGTGGTGCATTTGCACAGTTTTGAATGAACGTTACCGGCTCTCTGTTTACTTTTTATATGACACATCGACACAAAAATTCTGCGTCGACGAATTTTTATGATCGACGTCATCGATTATGCCGACTAATCATTGCAGCCCTATTTTACAGTAATTCTGTGTAATCCCAGGAAACGCCGCTATGCAGCGTTTGGTGCATTTCACAAAAAACGTGCCGTTCCTTGCCTGGATCAACAATAAATCTGAAATCAACGCTATATTATCGGTATTATGTTTTATCATGCATGCATGAAAGGGTGGGCGGGGGGTTCTATGATTCGATCGTCACCAACGGAATACGTTACACAGTACATTACAGACACACGCTCCCATCGCGGGGAAGGAATTATTGGATCAACGCAAGATTGATACCATATAGCCCTTACCTTGACTAGGATGTACTGCAAAAAGAATATTCCAATTATCTGATCACCATTCCAAGTATTGATGTCGATCGTGTTGCCAACATAATCCACCAAAGAACATGAACCAGCGGTGCTTTATTCTCCTCAATCCATGTGTTATAAACGTTACTCCTGCCCGACAAGGAAAACCCGGACCGGACTTTTTATATCGACGGACAGACCAAGCTAGAGAGTTTCCAAGGATGTGCAATACCGGCCGCAAGGCGTTAGGCGGCGGTATTGGACGTTTGCGATCTCAGACCCATTCAGGACAGCCTGCACAGGCTCCCTCGATGGATTATGAATGGAAATAGCAAATAAAAGAAATAACGATCCAGAAATGTGTTAACACGTGATTGGCACTCAACGGTCGGGCGTCAGAAACGTGTAAATCAGTGAACGGCACTGGATGTGTTAAGTGCAATTCTGTTATAATTGGATCGTGATCCAATATCATATACTGTAAGCATTTTAGGAAAATGGGTGCAGTGAATGAAGGAGATGATTATTGGTAAGGAAAAGCAGAGGTGAAGGTGTGGTGGACGTGTGAAAAGAAAGAATATTTTATCATTATAAGATTATCTGTATATCTGAAAGAGAAAACTCAGACATAAAAGATTGAACAGTTTGGGCAGACTTTGAAGACGTATTATTTCTGATGGGGGAGTGGTTCAATGTAGGATTAAGCCAACAATTACAAGTACAGAAGGTATTTTCACAAATTGTATGAAACTTTGAAGACTTTATGTAATAATAATAATGCATTTTATTTAAAGGCGCCTTTCAAATCACCCAAGGTCGCCGTACAGGGTTAAAAACAAATACAATTACACACAGTAAAAACACAATATTACAGAGTTACACATAGGGGAGCAGTTATAATAAACTTAAAATTAAAGTGAATATGCCAGAATGAACAAATGTGTTTTGAGACGGGAAACAAAGGTGGGGAGGTTGTCTATTGCACGGATGTCTTGTGGTAGGGAATTCCAGAGGTGGGGGGCACAGCGGGAGAAGGTTCTGGATCCCATGGTAGTCAGACGGGAAAGGGGGAGTGACAAGTTGGAAGGAAGAGGAGGATCTGAGTGACCGAGAGCGAGAGACTCTTACTTTTTGAGATATTCAATTTGAGCTTATTTTCAGAAACCCAATCCGTTACCAGCATCAACTCACTTTGGAGATCTTTGCTAAGCTCCTCAGTCTGGTCTACTGATGAATACATGGTAGTATCAATCATTCCAAATGACCAGAATTTATTATTTCTGCTTCATGATAAATATACAATATAGAATATAGAATACATTTTAATCTAAATATCAAACACATGATGGTCAAAAAGAAAACATTTTACATAATAAGCAATATGGCGCCAACAGTATCTATAGTATATATAGATACTGGACTATATAGGACTGTAAAGCTCTGTACCCCCCACCCCCCTGTATCCTCCCCATGCTGCTTTGACACCTGAATAAAGGTCGGATCATCTTAACTTATAGGAGAGGTCCTAAACAGCTCCCCTGTGGAATTCCGCATTGTAGTGATCTAAAGCTTGACATGCACCATTAAATAAAACACACTGTTGTCTATTAAATAAATAACTTTGCATCCAATTGATAGCTGATGTGTTAAATCCATAATCAGATCATTTGATTAGTAGCAACTCATGATCTATTAGATCAAAGGCTGCACTGAAGTCCAATAGTACAGTGCCCACCATTAACTTTCTGTCAATCTAGTGTAACCAGTCATCTGTTAGTTGTGTTAAGGCTGTACATGTTGAATAACCCTCTTTATAATGCATGTTGGAATTCAGTGTTGATGCTGAATAGATAGTGAGAGATAGTGCTGAATCTGTTTAAATACAACACCCTCCATGATTTTGTTCAAAACAGGCAGGATACTGATAGGTCTACTATGTTTTCCATTAAAAGATTATTTGGTATTTTTTGGTAGAGGAGTGACCTTCGCCACCTTCCACATCCTAGAAACAACACCTTCATTCAAACTTAAATAAAAAATATGACACAGTGGCATTGCTACAATTCTCGCTGACAGTTGAAGTAGTTTACCATCCAGGTGATCGTAGCCACAAGGTTTATCACACTGTAAAGGAGTGAGAGTGTCAGGAGGCTGTAAGATTAACGTAAGGTTATGAATATAACCAAGTTCTATGAATGCTAGTGACGCTCAGCGTCATATTGCATATATCTCGCTTCAGTGGTCATCGATTATGCCGACTAATCATTGCAGCCCTATTTTACAGTAATTCTGTGTAATCCCAGGAAACGCCGCTATGCAGCGTTTGGTGCATTTCACAAAAAACGTGCCGTTCCTTGCCTGGATCAACAATAAATCTGAAATCAACGCTATATTATCGGTATTATGTTTTATCATGCATGCATGAAAGGGTGGGCGGGGGGTTCTATGATTCGATCGTCACCAACGGAATACGTTACACAGTACATTACAGACACACGCTCCCATCGCGGGGAAGGAATTATTGGATCAACGCAAGATTGATACCATATAGCCCTTACCTTGACTAGGATGTACTGCAAAAAGAATATTCCAATTATCTGATCACCATTCCAAGTATTGATGTCGATCGTGTTGCCAACATAATCCACCAAAGAACATGAACCAGCGGTGCTTTATTCTCCTCAATCCATGTGTTATAAACGTTACTCCTGCCCGACAAGGAAAACCCGGACCGGACTTTTTATATCGACGGACAGACCAAGCTAGAGAGTTTCCAAGGATGTGCAATACCGGCCGCAAGGCGTTAGGCGGCGGTATTGGACGTTTGCGATCTCAGACCCATTCAGGACAGCCTGCACAGGCTCCCTCGATGGATTATGAATGGAAATAGCAAATAAAAGAAATAACGATCCAGAAATGTGTTAACACGTGATTGGCACTCAACGGTCGGGCGTCAGAAACGTGTAAATCAGTGAACGGCACTGGATGTGTTAAGTGCAATTCTGTTATAATTGGATCGTGATCCAATATCATATACTGTAAGCATTTTAGGAAAATGGGTGCAGTGAATGAAGGAGATGATTATTGGTAAGGAAAAGCAGAGGTGAAGGTGTGGTGGACGTGTGAAAAGAAAGAATATTTTATCATTATAAGATTATCTGTATATCTGAAAGAGAAAACTCAGACATAAAAGATTGAACAGTTTGGGCAGACTTTGAAGACGTATTATTTCTGATGGGGGAGTGGTTCAATGTAGGATTAAGCCAACAATTACAAGTACAGAAGGTATTTTCACAAATTGTATGAAACTTTGAAGACTTTATGTAATAATAATAATGCATTTTATTTAAAGGCGCCTTTCAAATCACCCAAGGTCGCCGTACAGGGTTAAAAACAAATACAATTACACACAGTAAAAACACAATATTACAGAGTTACACATAGGGGAGCAGTTATAATAAACTTAAAATTAAAGTGAATATGCCAGAATGAACAAATGTGTTTTGAGACGGGAAACAAAGGTGGGGAGGTTGTCTATTGCACGGATGTCTTGTGGTAGGGAATTCCAGAGGTGGGGGGCACAGCGGGAGAAGGTTCTGGATCCCATGGTAGTCAGACGGGAAAGGGGGAGTGACAAGTTGGAAGGAAGAGGAGGATCTGAGTGACCGAGAGCGAGAGGGTAGTAGGACTGGAGAAGTTCTGTGAGATAAGGAGGGGCTAGGTTATACCCATTAGAACCCACACCCATTTCTACTTCAAGGAAAATTATGAGGGGCATAAGAATGACTAAATAGACTACAAAGAACACATTTCTGAATTAATTTTCAAAATAGCGCCCCCTAATGGCAAATATCTGAAATGTTACATATATGTCACATTGGGCGTTACTCATTAAACTTATTCCTAATTCCTATGTAGTGCACTACATGGCACTACATGGCACTACATGGCACTACATGATACTACAGGATACTACATGGTACTACAGGGTACTACAGGGTACTACATGACACTACATGGCACTACATGGCACTACATGGCACTACAGGGCACTACAGGGTACTACATGGTACTACATGTCACTACATGTCACTACATGGCACTACATGGCACTACAGGGTACTACATGGCACTACATGGCACTACATGGTACTACAGGGTACTGCATGGCACTACATGGTACTACAGGATACTACATGGTACTACATGGTACTACATGGCACTACATGGTACTACAGGATACTACATGGTACTACAGGATACTACATGGTACTACAGGGTACTACATGGCACTACATGGTACTACAGGATACTACATGGTACTATACTACATGGTACTACAGGACACTACATGGTACTACATGGTACTACATGGCACTACATGGTACTACAGGATACTACATGGTACTACATGGTACTACATGGCACTACATGGTACTACAAGATACTACAGGGCACTACATGGCACTACATGGCACTACATGGTACTACAGGATACTACATGGTACTACAGGATACTACATGGTACTATACTACATGGTACTACAGGATACTACATGGTACTACAGGGTACTACATGGCACTACATGGTACTACAGGATACTACATGGTACTATACTACATGGTACTACAGGATACTACATGGTACTACAGGGTACTACAGGATACTACATGGTACTACAGGATACTACATGGTACTATACTACATGGTACTACAGGATACTACATGGTACTACAGGGTACTACAGGATACTACATGGTACTACAGGATACTACATGGTACTACAGGGTACTACAGGATACTACATGGCACTACATGGTACTACAGGATACTACATGGTACTACAGGATACTACATGGTACTATACTACATGGTACTACAGGATACTACATGGTACTACAGGGTACTACATGGCACTACATGGTACTACAGGATACTACATGGTACTATACTACATGGTACTACAATATACTACATGGTACTACAGGGTACTACATGGCACTACATGGTACTACAGGATACTACATGGTACTACAGGATACTACATGGTACTATACTACATGGTACTACAGGATACTACATGGTACTATACTACATGGTACTACAGGATACTACATGGTACTACAGGGTACTACATGGCACTACATGGCCACAGAGTGCATTTTTGGAGTTTAGTTTATTTAGGATCCCTATTAGTTGTTACCTCAGTAACAACTACTCTTCCTGGGGTCCTCTCAAAATAACATAACCCATTCAAACATAAAATCATTGTACAATCAGAATAAAACAATACCATGCACATTGTACAAGCAACAACACCAAAATAAAGAATAATAATGACAGTACAGATAGTAATTTGTCTGTCTACATGAATGAAGCTCCACAGAAGTGGAGAGGTGACAGAGGTCCCAACTCTCACCTACCACCACACAAAGGCCCTAATTTGGATACAAAAAAGAAAAAAAGTACATCATAAAATTATTTATTTCTGTAAAATCGCTGTTCTCAATTTCTTTTTTAAACTTGTCTTACTGGTAATATGTGTTAGTTGTAATGGCAGTTTGTTCCAGTTTGACATAGCTCTATAATACATTACAGTTTTCTTTAATTAATTCGTTTTCACGTGAATCTTTCCATAGCTGCATGTCTGGTATTATAAACATGTTGATCTTTAGTATGTATCATCTGTCTAAAACATATAGGCACACTCAAGGTACAGATATTTCTACCGAAGAGGATGATGCTGCTAGCCAGTCTGTCTTTCACCCTCAACCATGACAGCCTGGCATGCATCCCTTCCACACGGTCCCTTATTGAACAGTGAAGGGCAAGACGGGCAGCTCTGTTCTGAGTCAGTTGGATCTTGTTAAGCTCTTGTTTTGAAGCACTAGACCAGACTGCTGGACAGTAGTCAAGGTGGGATAAGACTAGGGATTGTATTACTTGTACCATTGTAATTTCTGTTAAGAAATAGGCACACTTTCTAATGATTGAAATGCCTCTGCTCATTTTGGCAACCAGCTTATCAATGTGAGTGGACCATGAAAATGTTTTGTCAAGTGTGACACCCAATAATTTGGCCTCAGTAACCTGCTCAATCATCACTCCTTGTAAAGATATGATTAGCTTCTGGTCTATTTTTAAAGCATACTTGGAGCCTAGTAACAGACTCTTACTTTTTGAGATATTCAATTTGAGCTTATTTTCAGAAACCCAATCCGTTACCAGCATCAACTCACTTTGGAGATCTTTGCTAAGCTCCTCAGTCTGGTCTACTGATGAATACATGGTAGTATCAATCATTCCAAATGACCAGAATTTATTATTTCTGCTTCATGATAAATATACAATATAGAATATAGAATACATTTTAATCTAAATATCAAACACATGATGGTCAAAAAGAAAACATTTTACATAATAAGCAATATGGCGCCAACAGTATCTATAGTATATATAGATACTGGACTATATAGGACTGTAAAGCTCTGTACCCCCCACCCCCCTGTATCCTCCCCATGCTGCTTTGACACCTGAATAAAGGTCGGATCATCTTAACTTATAGGAGAGGTCCTAAACAGCTCCCCTGTGGAATTCCGCATTGTAGTGATCTAAAGCTTGACATGCACCATTAAATAAAACACACTGTTGTCTATTAAATAAATAACTTTGCATCCAATTGATAGCTGATGTGTTAAATCCATAATCAGATCATTTGATTAGTAGCAACTCATGATCTATTAGATCAAAGGCTGCACTGAAGTCCAATAGTACAGTGCCCACCATTAACTTTCTGTCAATCTAGTGTAACCAGTCATCTGTTAGTTGTGTTAAGGCTGTACATGTTGAATAACCCTCTTTATAATGCATGTTGGAATTCAGTGTTGATGCTGAATAGATAGTGAGAGATAGTGCTGAATCTGTTTAAATACAACACCCTCCATGATTTTGTTCAAAACAGGCAGGATACTGATAGGTCTACTATGTTTTCCATTAAAAGATTATTTGGTATTTTTTGGTAGAGGAGTGACCTTCGCCACCTTCCACATCCTAGAAACAACACCTTCATTCAAACTTAAATAAAAAATATGACACAGTGGCATTGCTACAATTCTCGCTGACAGTTGAAGTAGTTTACCATCCAGGTGATCGTAGCCACAAGGTTTATCACACTGTAAAGGAGTGAGAGTGTCAGGAGGCTGTAAGATTAACGTAAGGTTATGAATATAACCAAGTTCTATGAATGCTAGTGACGCTCAGCGTCATATTGCATATATCTCGCTTCAGTGGATATGCACTGAATACATTTCAAAATTTACCTTTACATACCAACATCCGTCTGGCCACACCCCCATCTGCTACCTATATAAGCAGGGGTGGGGCCCAAGGCCAGATTAAGACTTCAGAGGCCCCTGGGCCAGATTCTTGTGGAGGCCCCCCCCCCCCACACACGCACAGTGGCGTTTTTATATGTCACTTTAAAAAATATATAGAATACCGTAATTCCTCTTGTATTTGTTTCAACTGTAGTGGATACCAGGCTTGTATTAGGAGGAGGAACCAGCTCATTCGTGTTGGTGTTGGGGCTGGGCTGTGGAGATGCGGCGGGCGTATACGAACAGGTGGCACTGGCGTCAGCCACTGGTGGTGGTGGGCTGGCTGAAGTTGAACTAGAGGCTGCCGCTTCCTCTTCTCTGTCGCTAGCATCAATAATAATAACAACGTTAGCATTCTCGTCCTCTCTGCCCGCGGCGCCTGGCTCAGCCTCTTTAACGTTGCTGCTACTAGTGCTAGCCAGGGGGCTATCCTCCTCCTTACCTGACGGGGTGAAAAAAGTAGCGATAGTTGGTATGCTTTGCCGAAGTAACGCGCTCTTTCTGTCCCTTTCCTGTTTAGACTTTAACTTAGCAGCTCCGCTTTCCCACCGCTTTACTTTTTTATCCATGTTTTTTGAGTGTCACAGTCTCAATTGATCATACAGTACTACTCGAGACGAGTCTTAGCCTACTTGATCAACTTGCAAGTGCAATTCTCGCGATCAGTGGTCACCTGACCTGACAGTGACCCCTGGACCTGGACGTCAGTGTCACGTAGACTCAACGTCTCTCACCCCTCATTATCAAACAATTTGCAATACAAAATATTTAATAAAAATAGATAGAGAAGAGATGAGATGATACTAGTAGTCACTATAGATGCTGTGAAAGTAAACGCTGGATGAGGATCTGATTATATATATTTTTTTTTCGTATCTCTTTTATTTTTTTTACTAGTGTGTAGTGTGGAGGCCCCTAGTCACGTTATTTCTAAACCTAGCCGCATTTCTGGCAAGACGCTCTCTGATTGGCCGACGCCTGTTTCTACACTGGTTAAGCTTGGCACTCTTTCGAAGTTGGTTAAGGTTAGAGTTTGTCTTAGAGCGTGGCGATAGAACGCCAGGTAGTTTGCAGGCTGTTTGACGAGGAAATGGGCAAAGACACAGCTCGTCACGCGATTGGGCAAACATGTCAGTGGCCAATCAGAGAGTGTCAGTCAGTGCCAATCAGAGAGCGTCTGCCAGAAATGCGGCTAGGTTTAGAAATAACGCCCCCTAGGGCCCTAGTCACTAGGGGGAGCTCGATGATATCCGCTATCAGCACCGACGGGTCCATGCTGTCTGTCATGAATAATGATCCCAATCTGCCTTATTCGTGTCGGGGCTGTGTCTATTCTTTTACCAATGGATTTCCATTTCCGCGTTCGCGTTCTGCGATCTGATTGGCCACTGACGTTTCTTAGGCGACTCTTTTGAAGTTGTTCCGTTAGAGTATGGAATAAGGGCTAGTGTTCTATCGCCCTGCTCTAAGACAAACTCTAACCTTAACCAACTTCGAAAATGTGCCTAAGCTTAACCAGTGAAAGAAAGAGGTGTCACACGATTGGCGCTACCAGAAACGTCAGTGGCCAATCAGAGCGCAGAACGTGAACACGGAACTGGAAATCCGTTGATAAAAGTATTCAGGCGTCGGGGCTGGGACTTGGGAGTTTTGACTTTTTATTGCTGTTTTTACCTCAAACGGAAAACCTCAAACTCTTATGAAGAGGAAAAAAAATACTCAAGATTAGCCACTTGCAGACGGCAGGGTGTGACGTACTGTATATTTTAGTTGATGAAATATTTTTGTTGACTAAAATATTTTAGTTGATGAAATATGTTTTCATTCAGTGTCACAGTATGACATCGATCTCCAAAATAAGAAAAAAAATAAAATAAAATGTGGGGCCTCTAGTGACGAGGGGCCTCCAAAAATGTTTAAAATAAAAGTTAAAAAAAAATAAACAAATATTTGGGGCCTCTAGTGACGAGGGGCCTCCAAAAGGCCTCTAGTGACGAGGGGCCTCCAAAAGGCCTCGAGTGACGAGCGGCCTCCAAAAAAATTAAAAATTAAAGTTAAAAAAAATGTAAAAAAATGTGGGGCCTCTTGTGACGAGGGGCCTCCAAAAGGCCTCTATAGTGACGAGTGGCCTCACACAATAAAAAATTAAAGTTAAAAAAAAATAAAAAAAAATGTTGGGGCCTCTAGTGACAAGGGGCCCCAAAAATAAAAATAAAAAAAAGAATCTTTAAATATATATATATATATATATATATTTTTTTTTGGAGGCCCCTCATCACTAGAGGCCCACGGGCCGCGGCCCGGTCGGCCCGGTCGTTAATCCGGCCCTGGTGGGGCCACACACTCATCTCCTTCCACAATGAAAAATCAAGGGCCGCAGTGGTGTCTAGACGCTGAGCGTCACTAGCATTCATAGAACTTGGTTATATTCATAACCTTATGTTCTATATCATGCTAGCTTTCGCTCAGCGTCATATTGCATAACAGGAGCTGAGCGGGAGCTAAAAGCTCGACAAATGTACCCCGCTGAGGCCCTCCACAACCATCAGACCGGGGAGGACCGAGCCCCCCCGACCCTCCCTAATGGAGGATACCCTCCCTATTGGAGGACGGGAGGGAGACGGATCCGACCGTGCGAAGAGAAACTCGAGCAACTCAACGCACAGGGTGAGCAGACCGTGGCTTGACCCCACGACTACGCACACGCACAACCCGCATGCCACCAGGGAACGAAAGGAAGGAACAAACCTCGTTACCGCCCCCAAAATCACGGGGTCTGGAGCAAACTCAACCCCGTGGCAAGGCCGTAGCAGCGGAGCGCGAAGGAAGACCCAGACCCACTGAAGGGACTGGGTCCCCCGGAAAAAGGGGGCCCGGAGAGGTCAATGATGCCACAGCATCAAGACCTCACCAGGCGGTCACTAGTGACACCGTCCCCCACATCGCCAGTGTATTCGGACAGGGCCTCTCCAAGAGCGGGCCCTTCCCCCCACTAGCACGCCGCCTGGCACACTGACCCTGGCACACTCAGGCAGTCAGCATGGCTGTCACTCGAAGCACTCAAGAGGCTACACTACAGCGGGAGCAGGCAGCGCACTGGGGAGACGACCACCAGAAGGGGTCGATCTCTCAATCCAGGCAGCAGGCATTTGACCCGAGCCTGGAGCACTGTGGACAAGACAGGCGCCAAAAAGGGTCAACTGAAAACAGCATCCCCGGCGAAAAGGGGCGTATGCTGGCATTGTTGCGCACCATGACAAAGCCTCCACCAAAAAACCCCGACCCAGAGGGGCAGAGGCAGAGAAGGCTGACACGATTGGCAGACGTCATGAACGTGCAGGGGCACACTCAACCGGTTAACCCGGGAGTTGACTCTGCTCCAACACACCAGGGAATCAACCACCCTCTTGGTACCACATGCGGTGGTTGTTCCTATAACCCCTCAAGAAAAAACTCCAAAACACACCTGCGGGTATACACTGGCTATACCGCAGTACAAGTGTTTCAGTTTTCAAAAAGGGGTTATTCCAGGCCTACGGGTCGACGAAACACAACTTCTGACCGGGCCCGGAAGCACACAGGGATGCCAGAGAAGGTCCATAAGACCACCCCAACAGCCCCCTCTTCGCCATGCGTAAGAGAGGAGCGAAAATAATGGAGAACCAGCCCCTTCATGATAGCGCAGGGTACAACATGTACCCAACAAGGGTCTCCATAACGCCCAACCCTGTGACACCCGGGCCGACCCGGCATTTTTCCCCCCGAAAAAAGCACAAGTCCCTCAGGGTACCAGAACAGCAGATCTGCGTCCCCGGCGGACAACGGGTTAACTGACCTGGACCAGCGTGACCAGAACCAGTCCCGTGCCCTAACCACGCCGACATCCCCACTCCAAGAGAGGGGGTAGGTACGCGTGTCGATCTAAAACATGAAAAGAGGGCGCCACCCAGACGGTCCCATTTGTACCGTGCTCAGTGGCCCACCCCAAGGGCGTGAGACCCCTCTACCTATGTTTTGATCTATTCCGTTAATATCCCCCAGATATGAACGAGAATTCGTCGAGACCTAGTAACAGGCGCTCGGAAGAGAAAACCTCCATCCCAGTTGCCCTATAAAAACTCTGTTTTAATAACGAGCAACCAAGGCGTACCAGCCTCATGCGTGATTCTTATCAGAAACACCCAGAGCCAGCACTATGTACGCGTCGAGACCCAAACACATCAATGGATAGTCTAACAAGACACCAGACATTGTTCCTCCAAGTCGCCTGGGAGAACGACAAGGAGCCGTCGTGCTTCATGTTCTTTCCTATTTTTATTAAAAAAGAAAGAAACACAGACTGACATGAATCCCACGTGACGCGGCTGAGGGTAAAAATGTTTTCATTTTTACATCCCGCCACCCTCGCCACAGGGAGGAGACGGAAATCCCCAGAGAGACTTCCCACGCGAGCTGTATAGATTGAAAAGAATATTGCAACATTGAGCTATGTAACACTTGGGTTAGGGCTCTCCGAGGAGGAGGTACTGAACCAATACACACTCAATAATCGAATTGAATCGAATACACATACAATAGAGCAGAACTCCTTTTTGAAGTTCTACTCACCTTGACAATCTGAGGAGGAGGCTCTGAAACTCTGAGGAGGCTCCCTCACTGGGAAGGAGAGTCCGAACTCACAGAAGGCACTTCTCCCTGAGGAGGAGCTTCATGAGGAGGAGCTCTGACAACTCCCTGAAACAGATCCATAACATGAAACCTGAACAACTCACGGAAGTCTTACCAATAGAGACGCGCTCAGTGACATACTCTATGGCGGGGGAATTTCCGGGGTGCACACGCCCAATTTTTCAGGGCGTGGGACCAGGAAACTCCCCCCCCCCCCCCTCCTACCCTGTAACGTGCCGAACAGCAACATGACAGGAACCCTGAAGGACAGTGGGTTTTAACCCCTGACCAATCAGAAAAGGGGAGGAAAGGATTACCAGTTCACCCCTTTACGACCCCTCACCCCTGATACGATGTAATGACAAAGTAGAGCATGACCCAGTCATAGCATGCTACATGAAGCATCTAACAGCTTCACATAGCTCATGTGCTAACCTGCTATCTGAGTTTTACTAAGGAAAAAACACAGAACAGAGAGGACCCCTTTAAGAGCCCCGGTCCAGACTTACACATGTGCTTCTGTGGGCCAAACCTAACCCAGTTGTAGATCACAACGACACACACAACCCTTCATCACAACAAAAAATGGCAAAAGTACACTCTTACTACAGAGGAACGCCGTTTTTCATAACGAGAGAGACATAAGTCCTTGATTACGTATTGGCCACAGGCCTTGCTAAGCACACATGATAAGTGACCAAACAACCTTTTCTTTAGGAAAAGAATAGTTTCTCAAGCGGAAGCACAACCCCAGCAACTTAAGCTGAGGGTTACATCGTATCCCCACAAACACAGTGACACAATATATTGTAAACAAACATGTCTGAGAGGAGGGGGGGGAAGCCCCAGGGAAACCGGGGGGGTCACCCCTCCTACCTTACCCTTGATACGACCAGGTTGAACAGGTACTCCTGTTAATATGTGAACATGCTGTTCATTGTCATCACAGGCTGAGAAAAAGATTCATTCCTCAATCACATGTCACTAAGCATAGCTTCACAGGTTAACTAACCCTCTTAGTTGTGAGTTCACCCACATTACAAACGTTACATGAACACACATGTTCTCATCACAACTAACCAGTTCATTTTTACACATGTAAAAAACAACGCCGATTTTCTATGGATTGATTGATTGATTGATTGATTTTTATTGTGGAGGAAAAGACAGCATCCAAGGGATAAAAACATGAGAAAGTGCAAGCACTTATTTCCATCATGGTCCCTGATTTTGGACATGGACAGACATCATAAAACATAGAGCATCATAATAAAACATACTAAAACAGAGCATCATAATAAAACATAGAGCATCATAATAAAACATAGAGCATCATAATAAAACATAGAGCATCATAATAAAACATAGATCATCATAATAAAAAACAGAATAAAACATAATAGCAACCCCATACAAAAAACACTCCCTACCCTCTCCTTCCTATGGCTATTCTATACTTCACTGGCTAGCCATTTCTTTGTGGCACGTCTAAAACTTCCCCCCTCTTCGATGTTTTTCAGGGCCACTGGAAGCTTGTTCCACTCCAGTGCTGCAGAATATAAAAAAGTATTTGTGCCCATTAGGGAGTTAAATTTTGGCAGAATAAAATCCGTACTGCTCCTTCTAGTGGAGTATGAATGATTGTCACGGAATCGATTAAAATAATTAGATAGATATTTCGGACCTGTATTTTGAACTATCTTGTGTGTGAGACCTAATTTGATGTGAATTACCCTTTTATTGACCGGAAGCCAGTTTAGTTGCCTAAAGTTGGCCCTAGGTGAGTGCGTGGAGGTAGTTTAAGGACTACTCTCATTAATTTGTTTTGAGCTGTCTGAAGTTTGTTTTTCAGGACCTGTGGAACGCCACTGAACCAGGAGGTGGCAGCATAGTCAAAGTGACTCTGTACTAATGCGCCCGCTAGCATTTTAAGTGTTGCCTGGTCCAGTAGTTTCCCTTGTCTAGCTAGGAATTTCGTTTTCTGGCAGATTTTAGTGTGGGCTTTTTTAGCCATGGCCTCTCCTGTAAGATGTTTGTCCAGTATGCAGCCTAGATATACTACAGAATCCTTGTTTGTTATTTGCTTCTCACCTACTCTTACCTTCATTTCAATTTCTTTACCAAGCCGTTTCTTTGATCCGAACAGGATGGCCTCTGTTTTTCCTAGATGAAGAGATAGTTTGTTATCTGACAGCCATATCTGCACATTTGATAGCTCCTCACTAAGGGTCCTCTCCACTACTGCCAAGTCCTTATGGGAGACCAGAATGGCTGAGTCATCCGCATAAAGAAAGAGGTCTGATGAACAGGCATTCTTCATATCATTTATGTAAATGAGAAAGAAGAGAGGCCCCAGGACACTCCCTTGAGGCACCCCGCAGGTGATCGCCTTGGCTGAGGAGTAGGTCCCGTTTACATCTACCATCTGAGACCTGCCTGATAAATATGAGGTGACCCAGTTCAATGCTGACCCACTAAACCCAATCACCTTCAATTTAAATAAAAGGACACTATGGTCAACCGTATCAATGGCCTTTTGTAGGTCCAACATGATAATTCCACAGAATTTCTTTGAATCAATCTCCTTTCTGATGCAGTCAGTCAAATACACCAGACAAGTCTCAGTGGAATGAGATTGTCTAAAGCCTGACTGATGCTCAAATAGGATATTGTTACTCACTAAATATGTATTGATCTGTTCATGAATGATTTTTTCCATGACTTTTGATAGTATACTTAAAATGCTAAAATGGAGAGAGAAGCTATACCAGTGACAAGACAATTCACACACAACACGCGTCGTATCCTCAATGTATTGCAGCAACACATGTTTTGGAAACATCGTTATTACAAAACATTTAGAAGGGAAGAAAAGAAGAAGTGTTTAAAGTCCGGTCAGGACTCCTACCTTCACCCTGAGCGCAGGCCGAGAGGACTGCAACACTGGTCAACGGGACACAGAGTTGAACCCGGCATTTCCTGCGTTGGTGACGAGGGTATGTCCGCTACGCCACCCAGCCGCCGTTCTCCATGTTGACGAAGTCCTCGCTGGCATGGCACCCGGGTGTAGGGTCGACTAACATCCTCTGTCAAAGATGACGTCGTAGTCAGAGTGTTTAAGGCATGTTATAGTCACAGTAACGTTCAACAGTGTAGCATTAAGCTAACAGCCGCCCGACTGATAGCAACAAGCTAACGTTTACTAGCCTAGTGAACACAACGAGCTAGCGCCGCAGCTAACAGCTGACTGGCTAACAACAGTAGGCCACAAACTAGCACGCCAGCTAAGCAGCTATCACCTGAACTGTACACAACGACATAATAAGCCACACTTCAGACAGGCCGCCGCCTGAGTCCCTCCCCATCCTAAGAGGGAAGAGAAAAAGAAATGTCAAACACAGTTTTCAACAGTGATTTACCAGACATACAGCGGAGCCGGCACAATTCCCATCCGGGCTGCAGCCGACTTGAGCATGGATCTTCCGATAACGAAGATCCATGCCCACATTTCCTCGTTAGGGTGTACTCTCACTCATGTGAAAGATGGGGCCTGCACGGGACAGAGAAGCATCCGCTTGTCCAGAGAATCCCGGGTTCAACCAGGTCTTGGTCGCGGCCCACTAGGTTGACCATCATGGGCGTCAGACCAAGATCCTCCGTCCGCCGCTTAAGAAGCCGAGCAGAGGACCCCAATCAGGGGCCGGCCTTCGGAAAATTGTCAGCTAACCCCCATAGCGTTAACAGACAACTAGTGCTTGCAAGCAAAACAGTACTCAAACCGGTTTCTCACAACAGCCGGCGCCTCCCACAGTCCAGCTGTATGACCGGAGGTTCAATACCTATCCAGCCACAGCAAGGAGGACTGCAGGTGGGGAGTATATCAGCGGCGCGAGCCCCTAATACGAAAAAGCCGGTGGAGGTCAGAATGATCATCATCTTCCAGACACTCCAGTGACGAAGACAATATCGCCGTATTTTCTCGAAAATAGTGAGAGAGAAAATAAAGATATAATGTCAACGTATCTCCTTGTCTTCTGTTTTTCCTCTCTTTCTTTCCTAATTCAAGTGGTGGTATACAGGCAATTGTTTGTGGTGAAATTTGAGAAGGAGATGAGTGTGTGGCCCCACCCCTGCTTATATAGGTAGCATATGGGGGTGTGGCCAGACGGATGTTGGTATGTAAAGGTACATTTTGAAATGTATTCAGTGCATATCCACTGAAGTGAGATATATGCAATATGACGCTGAGCGGAAGCTAGCATGATATAGAACAGTGAAAAACAGGGCTTGAGTGCTTCCTGCGCCTGAGCTAATTACACTGGCATAGTGAGTACTTTTAGGAGATCTTCCTTATAGTGAAGTATGTGATTAAAGTACATTTCTTTATGGACAGTAAGACCAGTCTTAGTATGGAGGCGCTCTAGGCGGCGGCCTTTGGCTTTGAGCAGCGTAGCTCAGGTGTAAACTAGGGTGCAGAGCGAGTAAAGGAAACAGTCCGTGTTTTAAGTGGAGCAAAAGTGTCTAAAAGGCTATGGAGTCCATTGTTGTACATTGAGACCTTTCTTTGGAGGCTGACTGTGCACATTGAAGAGATGTATACGTTTACTCTGGGTTGCCAGGATGTGCAGGCTTAATTAAGCGTAGTGCATGAAGGGGATAAGATAGTTTCTCAATTGAATCTGACAACACCATACAAAGTCCAATTAATTCGCTACAATTTAATTTAAAACGTTTTTGGGAACTAGGAGATTAGGCATTATGGACAAAAAATCATGTGATCTCCACCTTGGCTTGCACAAATGTTATTAAATACTAAACGTTTTCCAATTCACTGTCAGTAATTATGCATCACTGTATAGGCTACTGTCACATGAATTATGCATGGAGGTATTTGTATCACAAGATTATTTGACTATTTTGAAGTTACCAGCTGGCCTTAGGACAGAGTCTGTATATTATATTGGGGGGGGGGGTTCCATATGTGCATAGTGTCATTATTGATAGAGTATACATATGTCTCTGAAGAGATGTGGTACCAGCTGGGGAGAGGCGGAGAAGACAGCCCAAAGCCGTGCTGGATGGAGAAGAGTCGTAGAATACATATGTCTCACCTGTTCACTCACCCAGAGATCAAGTGCAGATAAGATTTCTATCTTTATTTTGTATTGTTTATTCCTATTTTATGATATTTTTATTATCCTGATTGAATCCCCTAGAATAAAGGGGATGAATACAGGTTTATGTTATCTTAATGTTATATTACTTTGCAAAGAAGAAAATCTCATTCTGGAAGAAACACACACTTGTACAGCAGCCTACAGTATATCTGATCTCAGCACTGCGGACACTGATGAATCCCAAATAAATAAGAAATTACTCTTCCTTTACTCCACAACTTTCTCATGTCTGTGGAGGAAAACCAATCTATATGCCTCCATGTAGCCTGCTGTTCCCAATGTGGAAGATATGAGAGAAGCTGTTTGAAACCTCTCCTGAAGTATCCTTCAGCAGGATCTAAGTTGCATGATTGCTTGACATGTGTTGAATAAAACCAAGGTCTTAAACCTGTTCCACCCGTGGTGAAAATCCGGCTAAAATATATACCTAGGTAAATGTAATATTGCTCCACTTCTACAAGGTCATTTGCATATTGTTGGTATCTAGGTACATCTATGGACCTCAGGGAATGTATTCACAGTGTCAGAAATATTGTGTCTATTACTAGGCTTGCTTAAATTGGAGAATATGAATTATGATTTTTCTTTGCATCTTTGACAGTGAATAACACCATGCTAATAATGACCAAAGATAAAAAAAATAAAAAAATGCCACTGATCTCGTTCAGTACCTTCTTGAGATCATGTGTACAAAAAAATCTAAGGAAATTAATAAAGGGAAGATGATTAAACAGAAGCTTCTGTAGATACAGTACTGAATTCTCCCCTCCGGACCAATGCAATTTGAAATATTATTATAGAATATAGAATAGGAGGCTTATAAATTACCTTATTATAGCCAATTCGCACATTTATATATATATATATATATATATATATATATATATATATATATATATATACATATATTATCTTTCAAATGCCCGAGTTCAATTTGGATTTAGTATCACCAGGCGTTCATAAGAACAGATAATGATCTACTGTAATTGACTGTACTTTTTTATTTTCACCACAGTGCAACCATTTTGAAACTAATTTCAGATCTAATTGTTGCTACATGCTAACAATAGGGAGGAGAAACTAACTGCGTTTCAATATTTGTCAAAAACGTTACCTTTTGTGGCTTATTATCCCGAATAATAACAGTTATTGATATAATTCATTCAGAACGCTGAACTTTGAACCCCCATAGAATCTGCCAGGAAGTGTAGTTCAGAAAAATTCCAACGCTGATCGGCAGCTATAGACCACCGTAACACTTCCGGGATTCTGAAATCAGGGAGGAGATTGCGGGGGGGTCAAATGAATGAATGTGGACGAGAGCCGTGATGTAAGTGGTTGCCGATACGGCTGTGGGGGTGCTAGAGACATGATCGAATAGACGTTTATGCGCCTCGCTCTCCTGAACACGGCGTGACCCATAACTAATCGATCAGAACTAAATCGGCAGAGAAAAAGCCCATTTTAAAGCACCTATTCCGCATGGACATGCGCAGAGTGCCCATGGAGTCTGGACGACGCGAGATGACGCTCGAATGAATGTGGACTGTTCCATCAGAGGGGGGAGCTTCGATGGTCATGTAAGTGGCTACAGACCGCTGCACTTAAATATAAACATTAGTCTACCTGTAGACTCAATGAGGTAATTGTAGATGTCGCCATAAGACGCGTCTGGCCATTTAGTGGGATAATTTTTTCATTATCCTGTTCGGCTGAAAGGACATTGGCCACCGAAGCTCCCCCCTCTGATAGAACAGTCCACATTCATTCGAGCATCATCTCGCGTCGTCCAGACTCCATGGGCACTCTGCGTATGTCCATGCGGAATAGGTGCTTTAAAATGGGCTTTTTCTCTGCCGATTTAGTTCTGATCGATTAGTTATGGGTCACGCCGTGTTCAGGAGAGCGAGGCGCATAAACGTCTATTCGATCATGTCTCTAGCACCCCCACAGCCGTTTCGGCAACCACTTCCATCACGGCTCTCGTCCACATCCATTCATTTGACCCCCCCGCAATCTCCTCCCTGATTTCAATGTAACGCGGAAGTGTAGTGGTCTATAGATGCCCTCCACAAAATGGCCGCAAAAAGACTACAATTCCCATGGTTACAAATTTCCAAAATGATCGCCGTCTCGCAATAGACTTCAGTAAATCGAAAACTTAAAACGATCTAATGGCACTTTTAACCAGGGATGCAGTCGTAATATCAGAACTGCCTGGACGCCACATGCATGCAGGGCCGGACTGGCCATCGGGAGCACCGGGAGTTCTCCCGGTGGCCTGACCTGGACAGATAAAAAAAAAATAATAATTATATAATTACATATTTTTTATTTTTTTTTATTATTATTATTATTATTATTATTATTATAATATTTTTTGCCCACAGTCAGGCCACTGAACTTAGACGCCATTGTTTCTAGTTGCGGCGGTGCGATAGTTAGATAATAGGTGGGTGGGGTGGGGGGAACCATAGATATATATAGAACTATAGATATCTATGGGGGGAACAACCAGGATTTCACTGTCTGCGACAGAGTTGGAGTAGTGTCTGACTCTCCCCCTCTCGCGGAGCATTCTCACACACACACAAATGGAGCCGTGCTGTGATTGGTGAATGTGATTGGTGGAGGCGGGACCAGGCCATACAACTGATTGACAGCGGAGACGGCGAATGGAATGGCAGAGATGGCACTCTCACGAGATAAAGCTGGGAACGAGGTTACACTGAGCCAGGTAGTGAAGTGGGGACTCGGGAGAGAGATAGAGCGAAAGTAACATTGATGTCAAGATGGACAGTGGAAGAAAGAGAAAGGGTGGATCAGAGAGGGAGAAAGCAAACAAAAGAAAGGCCCTTGCATCAGGAGATGCTGCTAAATCCGGGAACATTTATCAAATGTTTTCTTGCACCAAGCCCAAAGTCAAGGGACCAGCAGGTTAGTCAGTGAGAAAAATAAACACGTGGATGTTAGCTTGATTGATTGATTGATTGATTGATTGATTGATTGATTGATTGATTGATTGATTGAAAAGTGTATTAACAGATTGCAGAATGGGTACAGTACAGTACAGTACAGCTCAATACATACAATTGTTTATTTGTTTATTGTTATTCGCACTTACAAATATACATTCTGGAATAAAATAAGTAAAAAGAAGAACAGTTAAAATGTGCAGGAAAGGCAGGGGCGGAGCTATAGGCGCGGCAGGGGAGGCAGCGGCCTTAGGGCCCGCCCACTGTCTGGCGGGAGGGGGGGCCCGGGCCCCGGCCCCCCCTCCGGCCCCGGGCCCAGGCCCGGGACTGAATGGAGTTGCCGTTCGCGTGTGGGACTGGATCGAACACAACTGGTGGTAACGGCAACTGGGACTGGTGCGTTTGTTTTGATTCTAGGCTCCTCCCGTTTTGCCAGTACTGTGGTACGAGTACGACTGATAGCGTGTGGTTTAGGAACAGGGCGTTTTGCACAAATCCAGCGCTCCCTTTCCTTGGCTGTGACGTAGCCACGTAAATCTCACAAGCAGCGCGGAGGTGTTTTTTTCTCTGATGTCGCGTTCACGTTACGTGGGAAGAATCGGAAGAATCAGCTTCCGACTGGGAAAAACCATTCACGTCAGCCTCCTAGTTGTAATTCCTACTAGGACATATGGGATTTTTTATAGACCCCGATATCTCCCACTTCGCGTCACGAATTGCGGAAGTATGGATGTGGGCGTTTTGATCGAGTCAATGCGTGAAGGCTTCCTAGTTGTAGCAACGAGATGTCCTCTGGTTCTTCCGCTTCTTCCCACGTAACGTGAACGCGACATCAGAGAAACACAACATAATAAGTCACCTGAAACATGAATGAATGAAAACTTTATTAACAGATTGCAGAATGGGTACAGTACAGTACAGCTAAAGGGGACATTTACCAGCACAAAGTGTGGATATATTATGATTTAACAAGTCTTATCTGTCCAGGACGATGACAACATTATTGCAGGTAAGCTACCTAGTACTACTAACGTTATCACGCTAGCTTGGATGCTAACTAACGTAATGTGAATGAATGAATGAAAACTTTATTTAACAGATTGCAGAATGGGTACAATACAGTACGGCTCGTTAAGGGGATGCAGACCAGAGAAAGACGTTTGTCTTGTTTACATCAGGGTCCCCCATTTTCAATTCATAGTGATCATAGAAAACATATACGTTACCACCTAGCCACAATCTATGGTATTTCTAGGTTACCACATGGGTGGCGCAACACTTTGTGAATTATGTGAGGGTGTATCATGATGATGGTAATTTGGCACTTAACGAACGTTACCTATCTCTTTGCCGTTTTGCATAGTGCACTGCATAGTACCAGAGATGACAAAAGTTATGTGGTAACATAGGTCGCATCACTGCCAGTAGTCGGCATATTACCCAATTCTGACTCTGGTATTAGTCAACTAACGTACTGTTAGCCAGCTACTGTAATAACGAAACTGAAATATCTAATGATGATAGTCAATCATAAAGACAGAAAACACTCTCATCACAGACAAGCTGGATCTGGCCAAATACCTAAACATGTCATGGTGAATGAATGAAAACTTTATTTAACAGATTGCAGAATGGGTACAATACAGTACAGCTCAATACATACAATTGTTAAGGGGATGCAGACCAGAGAAACACTTTCGTCTTGTTTACATCAGGGTCCCCCATTTTCAATTCATTATAACATAATGACATACAGATAGACAGTAGTGCTACATCTATACATGACATACCAGATTTGCAAATACAGTACTGTTTGTGATACGAAAAGAGTCCAGAAAAGAGAGTATATACATTTGACGTATTATTATTGTATTGTGATATGTTTTGTTTCATGTTGGATTTTTTTTTTTTTTTTTTTTTTTTTTTAATAATACAATAAATATCGGGGGGGGGGGGCCCGAGCTGTCAATCTCGCCTCGGGGCCCGTGGGGCATTCCAACCGCCACTGAGGAAAGGTCAAAAAACCCAAGGGCTTATATTATAAGCGACCTCCCCTCTTAAACCTATATAGGATAACTACACAAAAACAATCCCTCCCGTCCCCCCCGTCCCCACATTATGCACAAACACATGTGCATATCCCTCTCTCATACACACAGATACATACAATACAGCATTATATATTATATTATAATGTTGGGTAAAAGATTTTAAAATACTTTACACAAATACACATGGATACTATAGACTACAATTGTTAAGGGGATGCAGACCAGAGAAAGACTTTCGTCTTGTTTGATCAGGGTCCCCCATTTTCAATTCATCATAACATATAAGACATACATGACATACAGATAGACAGTACTGCTACATCTATACATTTATGACATATCAGATTTGCAAATACAGTACTGTTTGTGATACAAAAGTGTCCAGAAAAAGAGTGTATATACATTTGACGTAGAAACTGTACATTGGAGGAGGTTGGGTGGGTGGGGTGGGGTTGGGTGGCTGGGTGGGGGCTGTACATTGGAGGTGGGGGGGGGGGGGGGGGGGTTGGGTAGGGGGGGGGGACACATTGTACACTGTACATTGGAATACTGACAAAGCCATACTTGGTAATTTACTGTACAACTAGGTTAGGACATTTGTAGGGGCCAGTTTCGAATTGCAGTCTCCCGTAGGTGTTTTTTGAGAGTGTTTTTGAAAGTGGGTAGTGATTCACATTCCTTTACTCTTTTCTGAAAAGTGTTATTATTATTAAGAGTATATATTATTATTTGGTGGATTATATTAATATGTACTGTTGGTCTGTGGTAATTCCATGTACGAATAAATAAATAAATGATGATGATGATGAATATGGTATTGTGCTCTTGCTCTGTTTGAATAGGTGGAGAGAGTGGTTAACTGTATTATAATAGTAAATAGACAAATATGTTGTGCTCTTGCTTTTTTTCTTTTTGAAGGTGGAGAGAGTAGCATTGCTAGTGCCACAACAGTTTTATTTGAGGTTCATAACAGTACATTGTACTAAGCAATTGTTGGCTCATTAGTTTGTGATTCACATGCACTAAAATTCACCAGAATGCAGGAAATTAAGTCTTTGTAACAAAAAAAATCCTGGTGGGGGACCCCCAGACCCCCCGCTTAAAAAGTGGCCTGACTGGGGCTATATTTCGCGCTATATCTCCCGGTATGAATTATTTCCCCAGTCCGGCCCTGCATGCATGCGCGCTCCCACGCACACGTGTGCGCATACATGTTCCCTCGCGGTCGCACAGAACAGATGATTATTATGCATAAATAGTAGGAAACATGTTTGTATAGGAAATTACTAGTTTTAGTTTAGTTTTTGTAAATATTGCCTTGAAATAGAGAAGCTGAAAAAGGTTACAGGATGTAGCCTTCAATATATAAAGAAATTATATTGTCAACAGATATGGTTGAAAAACAAACAATGTTTTAAATGTAATTGTAGATACAATATTGTAGTTACAATTTCTTTAATTGAATTAACTTAAACTAGACAAGTAAATACAAACTAAATTAACAATGTAACTTACAGTTTATAGAAGGACAGTTTCCTTCTGAAGCACAACTTAATGCCTCATCCTTCCAGTCGGGACCATTTGTCGTATAGTGAGGGCTTGTATTTTGGTTTTGCACTTCTCTTTCTTTGTTATGTTAGTATTGGTATCCTATAATTATGCAAAGTCTATAGATAAGTGCCGGGTAGTGTAGTTGAAGACACCTGACGACCAGGGCGGCTACGTGGTGCAGTGGGCAAGGCGCTCACCACAAATACTGGAGACGCTGGGTTCGCCTGTTCGAGCCCAGCGCTCCACATTGCTTTCAGTTTAGCTGGTCGTCCGTACTAATACACATTGGCAGTATTAGGGGGTGGGAAACTGATGGGTGGGGATCGGGCGTTGTGGACAGCGACTCCTACAGGTCGGTTGGTGCGCCTGCGCAGTAGAATCAGGAAGCGATGGGGGCGGCGCCCCTCCAAAGCGCAGACCCCTGACGCTGAAAGATCGCGCCGCGCAGGTGAAAAGATGCGACTGCTGTTACCTCGAGTATCGGAGGGGACTCGTGCTATGTATGACTTAGTCCACATTGCAGCCGGCTTGTGGGAGGCAAGAAACAGTGTTCGAGACAGGGGAGGGTTGAATTGGATGATACGAAATTGGGATGGGAGAAAAATTGAAAATGGGAGAACAAGTGGATAAAAAAAAAGACACCTGACGACCTGCGCTATTGTTATAAGACGGTGGGTACGCACAACGAATGAGTGGAGCGCATTTTTGTGTGCGCGCGCGTGCACATCCGTTAAAATCGAATTTTTTTGAATCCGGAACAGTGATGCCGCATCGATAAAACAAATCTAGTTCAATTCCACAAGTATGTTGACAACAGCCACATCAACAAAGTCTGCAAGTGGTGGAATGTATGACAACCCAATTCTACAGTACCACCCTAGCTATCTACAATAACACCACAATAGCATAAAACCTTATAGCATTTATTTTCTTTACTTGGAAGTGGCATACCCCACTTGGCATTCTGGTAGTAGAAATAGCAAAGTAAATTTCTGAGCAAGTGGAATGATGTGGTATATTCTGATATTGTGAAGCACAAATTGTAGATCTTAGCGATACTGCAGACCTTGACCAGCATTTTGATGATGCCTGGTGCTCTTAAAGGGGAATTCTGTAACTTTTAAACCTGGACAAAAAACTTTCCATCATGTGTGGGGTCTAAATGAATAATAGGGACAAAATTTTTTGTAATTGGTCCAGTATTGAGGGAGAACGCTTCAGCCGCAAAACGTGGTGCAATGTAATCACATGGGGCAAACATGCACGTCAAAGTGCATCCACTAAAATAACTTTTCTTTGCCACTGATAACTTTGTTATTATGTGTCTGACAACATTATTATTATGTGTCTGATCCCTACAGAGAGAGACCTTTGGGTTTACGCTTCTTCTGGTCTCTGTTTATCCATTCCACTATTTGTGGCTGGGTGCGTGTTTTCTGATGTTTACAAAAGAAGTTGCGAAGGGGAATTATATATAGATATTTTATAATCAGTCATGACTCAGTTGATATTTTGTACATACTACTGGCTTACTGAGTAATTGTTTTTTCCATTATCATGCCAAGCCTTTGTGTGTACTGATGCCAGGTCAACACAATAACTTTAGCTAATAACATTACCTCCACTCTGTCTACAGCAGGTCTCTGCACTCTTGTAACAGCATTTTTCTTTCAGAAAAAGTGCTTTGGTATAGTATCTCTTCTCTTGGACTGCCAGTAGTCATCAGGGTAAAATGTATAGCTACAGACCCAGTGGTCTGCAAGGCACAGTGTACGGACAAATGTTTTCATCCATTTGTAACATAACTAGCCACACTTTCAGCGTGTCCCTATCCAACAAAGGTCTATTCAAACTGTGCAAAGTGTGGCTTGACATTGCTGTGGTACAATTAGGATATGTGCAAACACAAACCATTGTTTTACATCTTCTAGATTCAAGATTTTAGACGTAGGCGTATTTGTAGTATTTGATCGCAGACATCTTGACGGCAAACAACAGGCGATTATAACAGATATAACATGCGATTATCATTGAATGACATCTGTGTTCAATGAGCTGTGGGTTAAATGTCCTACTTGAACGGTGATTGAAAAAGTATGTAAATAAAGTACTAATCAACCTATAACATAACGTACAATACGTACATTTTTTCCTGTGGCTGATTAGTACTTTATTTACATATTTAAAGCAAGATCTGGCTGGTTAGATCCGTACATTTCTCTCTCAGCTCCATAATGTAAGCAGTCATTCCATTGTAAAACGCTTTGTGTCATACCAGTGTTCGAAAAGTTACAGAAATGCAGCAATTCATTCATTCACCCCGTGCTGTTCTTTACACTGAGGTCCTGCTAGCTAGCTATACAACTAATGTTAAATGTTACTTGTCCTTTCGGACAAGTTATGTTTTTTGTGGATTTTTTATTGGGTTTTTACTACCGGGCAGTCCGGTAAAGAGAGAGAGAGGAGGAATGGGAGACAGAGCAGGGGAAGACATTCGGCGAAGAACGCTGGGTCCGGGAATCGAGCCCGGGTCGGCTGTGTTGCGACGCAGCGCATTACGTGGTTCACCACTCGGGCGCCCCAGCTATACAACTAATAATGTAATTGGGCCACTTTTCAGTCTGGGCAAAAAATAAATAATCTAGAGAGGGATAAAACAAAATGTACTCCTCCTCTGCATGTTTCTTATGCCTTCAATACAGAAAACAAATAGAACGAATATTACGCACAATACAAAAAACATATAATTGAAAATGCACAAATTAAACAATTCCTTTTACCTTTTGAATAAACTCACAAGTGCAATTATGCCAAGAGGGAGGGCTGTGTGTCTGTACCATTAACGTTAGGTTATGACTATAACCAGGTTCTGTTAACACTAGTGGACGCTCAGCGTCTCATTGCATATATCTCGCTTCAGCATATATATACTGAATACATTTCAAAATGTACCTTTATATGCCAGCATTCATCTGGCCACACCCCCATCCGCTTACCTACATAAGCAGGGGTGGTGCCACACACTCATCTCCTTTCCAACAAATTTCACCACAATGAAAAATCAAGGGCCACAGCGGCGTCTAGACGCTGAGTGTCCACTAGTGTTAACAGAACCTGGTTATAGTCATAACCTAACGTTCTGTATCACACTAGCTCCCGCTCAGCGTCTCATTGCATAATAGGAGCTGAGCGGGAGCTAGAAGCTCGACAAATGTACCCCGCTGAGGCCCCCCACAACCATCAGAACAGGGAGGACCGAGCCCCCCCGACCCCCCCTAATGGAGGGCACCCCCCCTATTGGGGGCTTCATGGGAGGGCGACGGACCCGACCGTGCGAAGAGGCACTCAAGCAACTCAACGCACAGGGTGAGCAGACCGTGGCTTGACCCCACGACTACACACACGCACAACCCGCATGCCACCCGGGAACGGAGGGAACAACCTCGTTACTGCCCCCAGAATCACGGGGTCAAGGGCAAACCCAACCCCTTGGCAAGGCCGTAGCAGCGGAGCGCGAAAGAAGGCCCAGACCCACCAAAGGGACTGGACCCCCTGGAACGGGGGCCCGGAGAAGTCCATGATGCCAGCATCAAGACCCCACCAGGTGGGCACTTAGTGACCCCGCACCCCACATCGCCAGCGTATTCGGACAAAGGCCCCTCGGCCGAGCGGGCCCTGTCCCCCCAATAGTACACCGCCTGGCACACTGACCCTGCAGAACAGGCAGTCAGCATGGACGTAAGCACACAAAAAAGGTTAACCAACGGAAGCAGGCAGCGCACCGGGGAAAAACCAGGCAACAGGCTGTTAACCCTAGCCTGGAGACTGCGGACGAGACAGGCGCCAGAGGGGACAGCTGAACACAGCCGCCCCGGCGGAAGGGGCGCATGCTGGCGTTGTTGCATGACCAAGCCTCCATTTAAAAAAAAAAAACACCCAGAGGGGTTGAGGCAGAGAAGGCTGACACGATTGGCAGACGTCATGAACGTGCAGGGGCACCCTCAACCGGTGAACCCGGGAGTTGACACTGCTCCAACACACCAGGGAATCAACCACCTTGGTGTTACCCAATGCGGTGGTTGTTCCTATAACCCCTCAAGAAAAAAACTCCAAAACACACCTGCGGGTATACACCGGCTATACCGCAGTACAAGTGTTTCAGTTTTTCAAAAAAGGGTTAACCCAGGCCTACGGGTCGACGAAACATGACTTCGGACCGGGCCCGGCGATACGGGAAGCACAGGGTCACCAGAGGAGGTCAAAGACCACCCCAACAGGGCCCTCTTCGCCATGCGTGAGAGAGGAGCGAAAAATAATGGAGAACCAGCCCCAAGCACACCGTACTTGGTATTCCCAGGCGGTCTCCCAACCAAGTACTAACCAGGACCAACCTGTGTAGCGGCCGAGATCTGACGATCGAGCGTGTACAGGTTGGCATGGCCGTAAGCCATTACGACAGTGCTGAGTAAAAAATGTACCCAACCAGGGTCTCCATAGCGCTTAACCCTGTGACACCCGGACCGACCTGGCATTTTTCCCCCTGAAAAAAGCCCAAGTCCCTCAGGGTACCAGAACAGCAGATCTGCATCCCCGGCGGACAACAGGTTCAACTGATCCGGACCAGCGTGACCAGAACCAGTCCCGTGCCCTAACCACGCCGACATGCCTACTCCAGGAGAAGGGGCAGATATGCATGTTGATCTTAACATGAAAAGAAGGCGCCACCCAGACGTTCGGGCGAACCACGCCCGGTGGCCCACCCCCAGGGCGTGAGACCCCTCTACATATGTTCAGATCCATTCCGTCATCATCCCCCAGATATGAACGAGAATCCGTCGATAACCAAACCAGGTCGTCGGATTTGGTTGTTGGAAGAGGAAAAACCTCCATCCCAGTTGCTTTATAAAAACGCCGTTTTAACCTCAAGCAACCAAGGCGTGCCAGTCAGTCGCCTGTTTACAGAACACCCCAAGCTAGTTTCAAGTTCAAGTTTCAAGTTTCTTTAATAGTTGTCATACAGAAGTACAGAATACTTTCATACAAAATGCTTCTTACTGTTACGCTCCAGAGACTGTGCTAGACAAGATAGTATCAAATAACATAGTATAGCATGTAATTTAGAAGAAGAAAATGAGGTCACAGTGTTCGGTATAGACATATGTACAATGTTCTGAGTTACCATATAATATACAATACTATGCAGTGTACTAATGTACAGTACTATATAGTGCAAAGCAGAAATGGGATGAGGTACAATTTAGGTACAATTTACAGTAAGGTGTACGAGTTGTAGTGCAATCCTTCATCAATAAATATAAAGTGTGGGGAGTGGGTGCTACAGTGTGTTTGTTTAAAGTGGGTGTGTGCTATAAAGTGTGTGGAGTGGGTGCTACAGTGTGTTTGTTTAAAGTGAGTGTGTGCTTGTGGATGTGTGTGCTATGTGCGTTTGGTGGTTGTTGTTGTGTAGTGTTGTTCATTGTTCGTTTAGCAGCCTGATGGCCTGGGGATAGAAGCTTCTTCTGAGTCTTTCTGTGCTCGCCTTGAGACTCCGGTATCGCTTGCCTGACCGCAGCAGTTCAAAGAGGCAGTTGTTCGGGTGACTGGAGTCTTTAATGATTCTCTTAGCCTTGCCCTTGCAACGCTTGTTGTAAATGTTCTGGAGGGTGGGGAGCCCCCCTCCAATTGTGCGTTCGGCTGAACGTGTCACTCTTTGTAGTCTGCTTCGGTCTTGTGCAGTGCTATTCCCAAACCAGGAGGTGATGTTGCCAGTCAAGATGCTCTCTATTGTACATGAGTAGAAGTTCTTAAGGATCTTCTGGCTGACTTGGAACTTCCTTAGGTGCCTGAGGAAGTAGAGGCGTTGTCGTGCCTTCTTCACAACACTGTCAATGTGTGTGGTCCATGTCAAGTCCTCGGATATGTAGGCTCCGAGGTACTTAAAGCTGTTGACTCTCTCAACCGGTGCCCCGTCGATGCTGAGGGGGCTGTAGTCCTTGACCCCCGACCTCCTGAAGTCCACAATCATCTCCTTTGTTTTGCTGACGTTCAGGGAGAGGTTGTTTTCCTGGCACCATCCCGCCAGGACCTTGACCTCTTCCAGGTAGGCCCTCTCGTCATTGGCAGAGATCAGGCCCACCACCACTGTGTCGTCAGCAAATTTGATGATTGTATTGCTACTCCGCTGAGCCACACAGTCGTGTGTGTACAGGGAGTAGAGGAGGGGACTCAGAACACAGCCCTGGGGGGCCCCTATGTTGAGGGTGATGGATGAGGAGGTGCAGTTGCCTGCTCTCACCACCTGGGGTCTGCCAGTCAGGAAGTCCAAGACCCACTGGCAGAGGTCATAGTTCAAGCCCAGGTCCCTGAGCTTGGCTATGAGTATGGAGGGGACTATGGTATTGAATGCCGAGCTGTAGTCGATGAATAGCATTCTCACATAGTTCCCCTGCCTCTTGTCCAGGTGTGATGCTGCTGTGTGCAGCACATGGGCTATGGCGTCCTCCGTGGACCTGTTGGGGCGGTATGCAAATTGCAGGGGGTCGATGTTGATGGGGAGGGAGGAGCAGATGTAGCCCTTTACTAGCTTCTCAAAGCACTTCATGGCTATGGAGGTGAGAGCTACAGGGCGGTAGTCGTTGAGGCAAGCAGGCTTGGATTTTTTGGGTACAGGGATAATAGTGGACTTCTTCAGGCAGGTGGGGATGACAGCCTGTTCTAAGGACAGGTTAAATATGTCAGTGAATACTGGGGCCAGTTGGTCGGCACAGACTTTTAGGACGCGGCCGGGGATGCCGTCCGGACCTGCTGCCTTCCTGATATTCACTTTTTTAAAGGTCCGCCTCACCTCATGCTCTGTTACCCTGAACACTGTGTCTCCATCAGCAGCCGACCCCCCCCCCCCCCCCCCCCATTGCCGTGGCTTGTGGGCTGGTGTTGTTATTACCAGCATCAAACCAGCTAGCACTATACGTGCGTCGGGACACACCCACATCAATGAACAGTCTATTTAGACCTGTCATTGAATCCCCAAGGCGCCCAGGGGAACGACAAGAGGGGTGTGATACTTCCTAACTCCAACTCTTTTTAATAGAAAAGAAGGAAGCACCAACAGTATGTATCCCAGTCTACACAGCCGGGGGTAAAATTTTTTCACATTTTTACATCCCACCACCCTCCCATAGGAAGGAGACGGGAATCCCCAGAGAGACTTCCCACGCGAGCTGTACAGATTGAAAAGAATATATTGCACCTTGAGCCATGTAAAAAATTGGTTTTAGGGCTCTCCGGGGAGGAGGCACTGAACCCATACACACTCAATAATCGAATTGAATCGAATACATACACAATAGAGTAGGACTCCTTCTAGAGGGTCCACTCACCTTGACAATCTGAGGAGGAGGCTCTGTACTCTGAAGGAGGCTCTCTCCTCACGGAAGGAGAGTCCCAACTCACAGAAGGCCCGAATAGGAGCTTGGTGAGGAGGAGCCCTGACCACCCCCCGAAACAGATCCATCACATGGACCTGAACAGCACACGGAAGTCCTACCAACAGAGACGCGCACGGTGACGTACTCTATGGCGGGGGAATTTCTGCGGTGCACACGCCCAATATTCCAGGCCGTGGGACCAGGAAACTCCCCCCCCCCCCCCCCCCTCACCCTGTAACGTGCCGAACCGCAACGTGACAGGAACCTTGAAGGACAGGTGGGTTTACCCCTGACCAACAGAAAAAAGGGGGAGGAAAGGTTACCAGTTCACCCCTTTACGACCCCACACCCATGATACGATGTAATGACAAAAAGAGAGTATGACACAGTCATAGTCAGCTCCATGAAGCGTCTGACAGCTTCACACAGCGCATGAGCTAACCTGCTATCTGATTTTTACTAAGGAAAAAACACAGAATAGAGAGGGCTCTCCAAGAGCCCCGGTACCAAACTTACACATGTGCTTCTGTGGCCAGTCCAACCCAGTTGTAGGTCACATGACACACACAACCCATCATCACCTACAAAAAATGGCAAAAACACTCTACAGAGGAACGCCGTTTTTCATAATGAGAGAATACATAATTCTCGATTACTATCGGCCACAGGCCTTGCTAAGCACACACGAAAGCGACCAAACAATCTTTTCTTTTAGAAAAATAAAGTTTCTCCAGCAGTTTTAGCACAACCTCAGCAATCAAGCTAAGGGTTACATCGTATCCCTACCACACAGTGACACAATGTAGTGCAACAACATGTCTGAAAGGAGGATGAAGAAGTCCCCAGGGAACCGGGGGGAAACACAATCCTCCTACTTTACCCTTAATACGGCCAGTTAAAACAGGAAAACCTGTTAATATGTGAACACACTGTTCATTGTCATTACAGGCTGAGAAAAGAATCATTCTTTACTCATTTGTCACTAAGCATAGCTTTATAGGTTAGTTAACCCCCTTAGTTGTGAGTACACGGTACATATAAACACACATGATGTTTCTCAACACAACAAACCAGATCATTTTCACATCTGTAACAACAACACGATTTGCATGGAGAAGCTAAATACCAGTGACAAGACAATTCACACATAACTCGCGTCGTATCCTAAATGTAGTGCAGCAACACTCGTTTTGGAAAACATCGTTATTTACAAAACATTTAGAAGGGAAAGCCAGAAGAAGTGTACAAGGTCTGGTCAGGCCTTGCCTACCCGGAGCGTAGATCAAGCGAAGTGCAGTCTCAAGGCACCGTAGTAAACACAGCCGTTCTTGTGTTGTCGATCTGGGCAGCGTCGCCGCTCCAACCCGTCGCTACGGTCCCCCTTGTTGACGCAGTCCTTGCCGTCCTGGCCCAGGGCAGGTTCGACGAACATCCTCTGTCAAAGATGACGTCGTAGTCAAGAGTGTTTAAAACATGTTATAATCAAAGCACATTCAACAGAGTAGCATTAAGCTAACGGCCGCTCTAACCGTCGGGCGCTACCGCCCCTGCCCGCGAGACGCAGAGCGAACGGCGCACGCGACCAGAGGGGAGCTTCGAATCCCCCGCGCCTCTCCCCGTGAGGGAGAGGGGGGTTGGGAACCGCGGCGGCGCGCGAGGGGCCGGAGCCACCCCGCGCTGGGCCTTGGCCGATAGCAGCAAGCTAACGTTTCCTAGCCTAGGTAGGCCACCTAGTGACCACAGCAGGCTAGCGCCGCAGCTAACAGCTGACTGGCTAACAGTAGGCCACCACTAGCACGTAAGCTAAGCAGCTATCACCTGAACTTGTACACAATGATATAACACTCACTCAGACAGGCCGCCGTTCTGAAACCCTCCTCACTTTTTAAGAGAAAAGAGAAACAAGATGTTAACACAGTTTTACAACAGTGATTTTACCAACACCCGACGGAGCCAGCACAATACCAAACTGGCCTGTAGCTGACTTGAACACAGATCTTCCACTAACGAACATCTATGCCCATATTTCCTCGTGAGGGAATACTCTCATTTGGATATGAAAGATGGGGCCTCACGGTGACAGAGAAACATCCACTCGTCCAGAAAACACAGGGATCACCAGTGTTAATGGTCGTGGCCCACTAGTTAACTAAAATGGGCTTCAGACTAAGGTCTTCCGCTGTTGCCTAAGAGGCTGAACAAAAGACTTTAATCTGGGGCCGGTTTTCGTAAACATTGTCAGTTAGCCCCCATAGCACTAACAGACAAGTGGAGCCGCAAGCAAAACAGTACTCACCGACCTGAAACCCACCGCTTCTCACAACAGCGGCGCGTCCTACAGTTCAGCTGTGTCCTGAAAGGTTTCACCCCAACCAGCACAGCAAGGAACTGCAGTTGAGAGGCGTGCTCCCAATACGAAAACCGGTGGAGGATTTTAGAATGATCACCATCTTCCAGACACTCCAGTGACGAAGACAATATCGCCGTATTTTCTCGAAAATAGTGAGAGAGAAAATAAAGATATGATGTCAACGTATCTCTTGTTCTTCCTTTCCTCGTAAACATTGTCAACCAATATTTGTCTCCACGTCAAGTGGGCATATGAGCAACACGTTGCTTGTGATGAAATTTGAGAAGGAGATGAGTGTGTGGCACCACCCCTGCTTATATAGGTAAGCGGATGGGGGTGTGGCCAGATGAATGCTGGCATTTAAAGGTACATTTTGAAATTTATTCAGTATATATATGCTGAAGCGAGATATATGCAATGAGACGCTGAGCGGGAGCTAGTGTGATACAGAACCTCTTTTCCATCCAGCACATTTAGCATAAAACGCCTGTCGATTGCATACCCAAAGTAAATAGGTCACTATTCTTGAACCACTTATAGCACTAGCATGGGTCTGGTCTCTCTTGAAAGGAAACATTCAGAATTTTCTGAAGAATCACTCTAAGTGAGTGCTAATGTTACAGAGGTTTGAACACACTGAAATAAAAGTAGTTTATGTCTGAATTAATTTGCAAACAGATGCTTGCAAAAGAGTTCCAGCTGATAGGTATGAGCTGGAAAACACAATGGGTTGATAGCTTGAAGTCTTATCTAGTAGGCTACAGTGATGATAACAAATAACAATACCACAGAAAATGTGTGTTTTACACATGTTTTTATAATGGTATGTATAGGTATGGTTATCCAAAATGGCCGTCTGGTCCAATAGATTTTCATGCTGAGCAAGTAATTCTCCTTTCTTCTTGTTCTACTCTCCCTTTATCGTAGTAAACATCCCTCATGTAAGATATCATCAGCTCCAGTATTTCATGGGCTACAAAAACAGTCAATCATTTTCACCATCAGAGGTAACTGGTCCATTCACCGGGAGGCGAAACCGGACACTTTTCCGAAACTGACGCTTGTTGGCTGTTTGGTTTTATAACCCGAGATTAGAACCACGTAATAGGTCGAGAATGGTGTCATAAAACGGCGACCATTTTAGCTTTCAAACGATGTGTTGGTTGATCGGCAATAACACAGTCTGAATCTGACAGACGATGGCAAATGTACGGCAACGTGTGCAACAGCCCACCGACCCAACGTCAAGTTGATATTAATACAACAACAAAAAAAGACGCTGACAAGCTGCAACTTGACATGATGGAACCTCGATCTTTATAAGATCATATCTGGAAAATACGTGTTGTACACTATTGTGTTGTGGGGACATTTAGTGTTGTCTAACATTGTCTTGTCCCTTGTCATATCTGAAAAACTATTAATTTAAAGGATTATTATTATTATTATTATTTGTTTTTAAAGAAGCATAAGGTACTCTCAGTGTAGAGTAAAGTAGGGGGATAGTCGTTTTTAGTTTCTTGTGACCTTGCTGTAATAGTTTCACCTCTCAAAAGATCTCAGCCGGGCGTGAATGGACTCCGGTGGGTGCATTTTAATTGCCTTCCCCCTTCATGGGTATGCAGGTACCATTTTGTGTGTGTGTGCGTGTGCCTGTGTGTGTGTGTGTGTGTGTGTGTGTGCGCGCGCGTGTGTGTGTGTGTGTGTGTGTGTGCGTGTGCGTGTGCCTGTGCGTGTGTTTGTGTGCGTGTGCGTGTGTGTGTGTCTGAGAGTGAGACTCCTCCCTATACTGAGATGCTGATCCAAACAGACATCAGGGAGGGTCGATGTCAACCCGGTGCCACGCAGCATGCTAGGCAGCGCTGGCAGCTGATGTAGGTAGACAGAATGCACTGCATAGCGGTCCCGAGTCTGCGTGGCCCTCGCACCACAGGGTTATTTGGTCGCGTGTGTCTGTCTGTGTGTGTGCGTTTGCACAGGCCAAGGACACGAAACCTCTAATATTTTATAAATCGGGAACGAAAAATACATAATTTCCATTGTTATCCATTGAAATGTTATATTCAGTATAAAGTTACACCTTTTGCATGCCTTTTGATACTACACAGCTCTCTGGCACCTGTGTACAACATGAATACACTACAATAGTGTACAATAGTAAACCATTGCTGTTGATGTACCTATACAGTATGCGTTGAAAACATGACATTTTCTTCCCCAGCAAATCTCTTAGTTACATCAATATTGTGCTGTCAGAACAGTCTTATGTTTGCAGGTCAAGTATTTAATTAGCTATAGCCTGTTACTAGGCCACCATCGTATCAACCAGGAAATGCTTGCATGAAGCCTATAGTATACAAGTGATCTATGCATGAAAAAAATTATTATTCAGTAAATCTCAACATAAAACAACATTGTGTGAAACCAGACGACTGCTCTGGGCAGAAATCTTCACCCTTAGGCTCTACAGAAATCATCACTCTCAGGCTCTACAGAAATCATCACTCTCAGGCTCTACAGACATCATCACTCTCAGGCTCTACAGAAATCATCACGCTCAGGCTCTACAGAAATCATCACGCTCAGGCTCTACAGAAATCATCACGCTCAGGCTCTACAGAAATCATCACTCTCAGGCTCTACAGAAATCATCACTCTCAGGCTCTACAGAAATCATCACTCTCAGGCTCTACAGAAATCATCACTCTCAGGCTCTACAGAAATCATCACTCTCAGGCTCTATAGTGAGACTGACAACTTAATGTTAACAGCCCACTAGACTGTTGAACTCAACAGGTCATCGATTCAAACAGGATTTCCACTGCTGCGATGGCTTTCAAATGTAGATTTTTTTTGTCCCCTCGTTTCAGTGTTGTGTCCCTCTCCATCCTCTCCCCCCTCTCCATCCTCTCCCCCCTCTCCATCCTCTCCCCCCTCTCCCTCCTCTCCCCCTCTCCTTCCTCTCCCCCCTCTCCCCCCTCTCCCTCCTCTCCCCCTCTCCTTCCTCTCCCTCCTCTCCCTCCTCTCCTCCGCTGGTGTCCATGGTCATGTCTCCCGTTAATGTTCCATAACATTTCAAAGCACATTAACATTGGTAGTGTCTGTGCGGTCTGTTGCGCGTTCCTGTCCAATGTGAGGACCAACACACCATGGTTATCATAAAAGACCTCGCAGGGGACATTGATCTATTCAAAGTTGTCCTTCATGTACTAATATAGTTAACTCACTGCAATGCCTGATTGAGACCTTGTTATGTCTCATTGTGGCCTCAGCCTGCCTTTCTGATAGCAGGCATTTGACAATTATTTTACGATGCAAACCAAAGTCCAATTACCATCAAATATGGAGCCAGAGAAGCACCTTGAGAATATAGTCACAATCTTATAGAAATGACAGATTTATATATATATATATATATATTGAGATTTGCAGTCCAACTTTTGAACTGTCTAGTTTTTATTATTATTATTATTATTATTATTATTATTATTATTATTATTATTATTATTATTATTATTATTATTATTATTATTATTATTATTATTATTATTATTATTATTATTATTATTATATTAGTATTAGTATTAGTATTATTATTATTAGTGTGGTTGCAGTTGACACTATTAAGACCCTTATTGGGTCCTACTAATCACCACAAAGTACCAGAAAATACCCTAAAGTACCCCAAAATACCTCAAAGTACCCCAAAGTATACCCCAAAATACCCTAAAATACCCCAAAGTACCATAAAATACCCCAAAATACCCCCAAAGTATACCCCAAAATACCCCAAAGTATACCCCAAAATACCCCAAAGTACCCTAAAATACCCCAAAGTACCCTAAAATACCCCAAAATACCCCAAAGTACCCCAAAATACCCCAAAGTATACCCCAAAATACCCTCAAAGTACCCCAAAATACCCCAAAATACCCCCAAAGTACCCCAAAATACCCCAAAGTACCCCAAAATCCCTCAAAATACCTCAAAGTATACCCCAAAATGTTACGTTCTGGACACCGACCTCGGTCGGTGACCACCCACATTCCTGGCATATGTCACTGGGCTTGTCACCTGTCATTTCCCTGTCAATTAGTGCTGTCACTTAGGGGTGGTTCCTGATTGGCTGTCACGGGGGTGTGTGTGGAATGTTGGTATTTTGTCTCTATTTAACATACCTCTCTTCTGCTTGTCCATTGTCAGGTCTTCACTAATTGCGTTCGGGGATAACGCGGACGGTTCTACTTTGGACCTCCAATAAGCTCCCATTTACCTTATCTACTAGAGGCTCCCAGAAGCAGTCAAAAGAGGATCGGTAATGCAGCCTTTATCAACTATGCCCCAAAACTATGGAACAAACTACCCCAAAACATCAGGGAAGCCAACTCGCTAGACATCTTTAAAAGACAGCTTAAAACCTATCTCTTTGCTCAGGCATTTCACTGATAGATATCTGCTACCACCTAGTGGCAAGAGGAAACATCAGGGATATCCTGACACAACTTGTATTTATTCTTACCCTGCCTACTCTTTTACACTGCCTATCAAATTCATGTGTCGGTTATTGCACTTTTTACTTCTTACTGATGACTATTTTTAAACTGAATCATTTTATTCTTATTATTTGCTAGATCCAAATGTGAAACACTGTGATTATTTGTTCATGAACTACAGGAGTATTACTGAATAGAGAGCCTATTAGGATGCTAGATCCTAATGTGAAACACTGTGATTTGCCATATCTTGCTATGCTCGCTCATGCCTGTATTTTTTATGTCCGTTCTATTTTATAATTTTTGGACTATTTTTAAACTGAATCATTTTAAACTATTTTTACTATTTGTGTTACTGAAAACTGTAAGCGGAGAGCCTATTGGGATGCTAGATCCTAATGTGAAACACTGTGATTCTACCCGTCTATCTTTTTATGCTCGCTTATGCCTGTATTTTTTTACTGTTGTGAAGCACTTTGAACTGCAACCTCTGTATGAAAAGTGCTATACAAATAAAGTTATTATTATTATTATTATTATTATTATTATTATTATCTTACACTTGTGCTTTAGCACTTGTTCTCTCTTAGAATTTACTCTGTGTTCTTACTATTAAAGTCGAACCTGTTCAAGAGTAAACACTCCCTGTCTCTGTGATTGCCTTCAACCATTGGAATTCACCTACCTGCATTCTGACAGAAGACCTGACCATCAGAATTCCATGGAGGCCATCATGGAGATGCTCCGGACGCAGGGAGCAGCCCAGACACGGATGGAGGAACATCAGCAGCTGGTCAGCGCCGAGTTAATCCGACTCAATGGGGTCGTCGGATCATCCCAAGCGGTGGCGCAGTCGGCGTTGGCCACAGCCCGACAAGCCCAAGAAGGAGTGGCTGGTGTGCAGTCGGCGGCGGGGGAAGCAGCGCTCCACGCAGAGGAAAGTCGGGGGGTGTTCGGGGTCCAGGAGCGGTCCCGCGAACCACATCTGCAGGCGCCCGCTCGCTATGACGGATCACCGGATGGTTGTCGGGAATTCATCACCCAGTGTCTACTCGTTTTCCGGCTGCAACCACGATCATTTCCATCGGAGACAGCGCAGGTAGCGTATATTATCACACTGCTCACCGGCCAAGCTCTCTCCTGGGCTACGGCGGAATTAGAGGCAGGGGCGATAATCTGCGACAGTCTGGACGCCTTTACCCGGGAATTGAGAAGAGTATTCGATACTTCCCGGGTACTCTCGATCTTCGAGGCTGGTGGTCGTCTTCTCGACTGCCGGCAGGGCCTCCGCACAGTCGCAGCTTATGCTATAAATTTTCGGATCTTGGCTCGGGAGACAGCTTGGGCGGAGAACGTCTGCGTGGTTCTGTTCGTCAGGGGACTCTCAGCGCGGATGCGAGATGCTCTCTCCGCGCGTGAGATCCCCGAGCAGCTGGAAGTGCTGATCAACACCACCATCAAGATGGATAATCGGCACCGGGAGAGGGAGAAGGAGCATGTCAACAACACCCAGCCCCAGGTATGTTTTCCTTCTTCTCCTGGTGTTGATAATTCCATGCATTACACGAGTGGGCCACTGGGTGATGAATCCATGCAGCTTGGAGCGCTGTCGCTCTCGGACGACGAGAGGCAGCGCTTCATCAAAGAGCGACGCTGCTTCCGGTGCGGCCGCACCGGTCACCGCTTCGGCAGCTGTCGGGTCCAGGCTGTATCGGCTCGGCGCCAATCGGGGATGGAAGGTGCGCCGTCGGGCCTCGAGAGGGCGCCAGCAGGTGGGCTCATTCCTGCCAAAACCACGGATTCCCGTACATTTTTTGAGGTGGCGATCAACTGTGGGGGTGACATTAGGGGAACTAAGGCTCTCATTGACTCAGGGGCGGCGGGCAATTTTATTCACGTGGGATTGGTGAAGGAGTGGGGAACCCCGGTGGAGGATTTAGGGGTTCCCTTACCAGTCTATGCCCTGGACGGTCGGCCCCTGGGCAGTGGGAGCGTCACCCAGCGCACAGTTCCCTTACACATCCGGGTGGAGGGTGGGGAGTGGGAATGGGTTACTTTTTTTGTCATCTTTTCCCCCTATTCTGTCATGGTGTTGGGCAGTGGCGGACTGGCCATCGGGACGTTCGGGACGAATCCCGATGGGCCGGAACCAAAGTGGGCTGGTCCAAAAAAAAAAAAGAAAAAAAAAAAAATCGTTATACTTTTTTTTTTTTTTTTTTTTTTTTTTTTTTTGGCCAGTGTGTGGGCCAGTGTGTGGGCCACTAATGTGGGCCGGTGTGTGGGCCAGTGTGTGGGCCAGTGTGTGGGCCAGTGTGTCAGTCGGTGTGTGGGCCACTAATGTGGGCCAGTGTGTGGGCCAGTGTGTGGGCCACTAATGTGGGCCAGTGTGTGTGCCGGTGTGTGGGCCAGTATGTGGGCCAGTCTGTGGGCCAGTATGTGGGCCGGTGTGTGGGCCGGTGTGTGGGCCAGTATGTGGGCCAGTCTGTGGGCCGGTGTGTGGGCCAGTGTGTGAGTCGGTGTGTGGGCCACTAATGTGGGCCAGTGTGTGGGCCAGTGTGTGGGCCAGTATGTGGGCCGGTGTGTGGGCCAGTATGTGGGCCAGTCTGTGGGCCGGTGTGTGGGCCAGTGTGTGAGTCGGTGTGTGGGCCACTAATATGGGCCAGTGTGTGGGCCAGTGTGTGGGCCGGTATGTGGGCCGGTGTGTGGGCCAGTATGTGGGCCGGTGTGTGGGCCGGTGTGTGGGCCAGTGTGTGGGCCGGTGTGTGGGCCAGTGTGTGGGCCAGTGTGTGGGCCGGTGTAGTGTGTGGGTCGGTGTAGTGTGTGGGCCAGTGTGTGGGCCGTATGTGGGCCGGTGTGTGGGCCATTATGTGGGCCGGTGTGTGGGCCAGTGTGTGGACCGGCAATAAAACAATAAACAAGTTGCATAAACTAAATCAGATAAAAAATTATCACAGTTCTGGTTTGCCTTAAGATGCAGTTTAAGATGGGTCTTGAACATGGAGTATGTAGGGCACTCTCTAATCACAACTGGTAGGCTATTCCAGTAGTTACCACTTTTAACAGAGAACACAGTTTTTGCAATGGTAGTATACCAAAAAGGCACCTTACAGTCCCCTCTACTGATGGCCCTGGTGGTAATGCCAGTGTCTGCTTTCTGTTGGATGAACTCATTCAATGGGGGAGGGGCAAGTCCATGCAGAACCGTGTACATGAAGCAAGTATATTTGAAAACTTGGAAATTCTCGAAACTTAGCATGTTATGTTTTTCTAAAACATTACAGTGATGAAATGAAATTGGTTTCCTATCAAATACTTTTATGGCTTTTTTGTAGAGTAATTCTATTCGTGTAAGAGTAGTGACATATGAAAGAGACCAGTTGATAAAACAGTACTCGATGTGTGATAAAATCATTGAATGCAGAAACATCCTTGCAGCATTAACTGGCAGGCAGGGCCTGATCTGCCTGAAGTTTTCGATGTTAAACTTGACTGTGTTTGTCACTTTCTTCACATTACTTTTTGAAGGTCAATGTAGAGTCCAATGTGACCCCAAGATACTTGAATTAATGTACAATGTCCAGCTCCGCCTCTCCCAGAAACACATTAGAGTGAGTGACCTCTACTGGTGACTTTGTGAACATCATACACACTGTTTTCTTGGTGTTAAGTGAAAGACATGCTTTCGTTAGCCAGTCTTGAATGAGACATGAGACATCAGTGAATGAGATTCACGTTTCCTCCCAACCGCGAGTAGGCCTAGAAGCGCAGAAATGGAGAATGCAAAAAAAGAAAGGGTGGAGCTGAAAAAGCTAGAATTGCTAGTAAAAGACGCAGAACAATGTTCTAAAATTACAGACATGTTTAGTAGAGGAAGGGCTGGCGTTAGAGTAGCTGCTGCTGCTAATGATGATGAAGTTCAAGTGGAAGGAACCAACAGTAACATGACAGGTGCGTGCAGTAGCCTAGTGCATATTCTACTGTTGGTGTGTGCCGGTTCATGAGGGCTAGCTAGCCTATACTAGTTCTTGCAGTGATTTCAGTCATTCTATTACAAGACAATGTGCTTTCCGTATTCCTGATTCCTTACAGCACGTGGACGTAAATAGTCGTGACTCGTGACGTTTTTTCTCTGACTAAAAGTTTAGTTAGCAATGTTAGGACTAGTGCCCACCACAACATCAGAAGCTAAAGTGCTAACCTAGAGAGCCAATCAGAACCTAGGACGGGCTGCAAATTAATTGGCTACTAATATTATAATAGTAAATACTCAAATAAAATACTATTATGTTCCCTTTCAAATTTTCATGTTGATATAATATTGGTAATCTAATTGATTGAATTGATTAGTTGCCATTTTACATGCTTAAATAAGATGTACTTTAGAATTCCCAACAGTTAGCCATGTTCTCGATTAGTCTCATCTACATGTTTGTAGATAACCACAGCTAACTAGCTTAAGCTAACAACTAGGTCAACTACTACCCCGTAGTTAAACAAATGTGATTGCATATAACAGCTAACTGCTACAGCTAAGTTGGTAGTTAGCCTATTCCATTAATGTTGAATGTATTTATGAAGGTTGTTGATGGTGGTTGGCGCTGAATAGCAGACATGATTCCGTCAGTCTGCCACAGGGAAGCTGTGTTTGCTGATGCTGCTCACGACCACCAGTAGCGTATGACTGTGTGAGTGTGAATGCTTGATGGTTTCTGTGAAGCGCTTTGTGGAACAATGCTGATATACAGTTAAGAATGAGTAATTCGCTTTTGGTTTTTAAGAAAATGGTTTGTAAAGCTATTTTTGAAAACTACAAGTGTGAATAATACTGTTTTTTTTTTGCTATTTTCTTTTAGAATACTGTTTTGGAGTCTTAATTTTTTTAATTTTTGTTAAGAATATAGGACAGGCATAGGCTATATAAGCATTGCTTCAGTCTGTACCTTCTCAGTCACTGTAAAATCAAATATTGTTAAATGATGGTGTATATTGTATTCTGTGAGATGATGACTGAATAAACTACTACTACTACTACTACTACTACTACTACTACTACTACTACTACTACTACTACTACTACTACTACTACTACTACTACTACTACTACTACTACTACTACTACTACTACTACTTTGGGTGTTTTCAAAAGGCTGAAAAACGCTGTATGAATTCAAGCCATTATTATTGATTGCTGATGTTCTTCTTATGCAGTTGACTCTGAGGAAAGAGAGAGCGCCCAGTCCAGCACAGCTGACCCTGAGGGGAGGGAGAGTGCCCAGTCCAGCACAGCTGACCCTGAGGGGAGAGAGAGAGCCCAGTCCAGACAGACAGACAGACACACAGAGAGAGAAAGAGAGAGAGAGACACAGAGAGAGAGACACAGAGAGAGACACACAGAGAGAGGGAGAGACACAGAGAGAGACACACACACACACACACACACACACACACACACACACACACACACACACACACACACACACACACACACACACACACACACACACACAGAGCGACACATACACAGACAGAGAGAGAGAGAGAGAGAGAGAGAGAGAGAGAGAGAGAGAGAGAGAGAGAGAGAGAGAGAGAGAGAGAGAGAGAGAGAGAGAGAGAGAGAGAGAGCTCTTGGAATGGGTGTCTGGGAGGAAGTGGGGGGTCTTTCGATGTTGATTAAACGGCAAGCAACTAATGTCATGAGTGCCAAATTAAAGGACAATAAATCCAATCTAACTGAAATTGTGTAGCACAGACCTTTTCTATGGATCAAAACCTCAATATTATTATGGTGTAGTTAATACTTCATGTATCCTTAATCCCTAGGCTAATGAGGCACTAAGATGTTAGTAAAAAAAAAAACATATGCCAATGACAGGAAGTAACGGTATATGTATGTGTGTGTCTCTGTGCGTGTGTGCACTGTGCATGAGTGCACATCTAGGGGCGGTGTGTAGATTTGGTCTCCCTGATGTTGACTCCTTAGCCACAGCCTTGGGTTGTTTAATACTGGACAAGTGTTTCATAACGGCCGTTGTGTGGGCCGGTTTCGGGGGCCGGTGCGTGGGCCGGTGTGTGGGCTGGTGCGTCTGAATGTCCCGGGCTGAATTTGTGTCCCAGTCCGCCACTGGTGTTGGGTCATCCCTGGTTGTCGTCATGTGTTCGTGTCATTAATTGGAGCACGGGCGAACTCTCAACGGCGGCCGACGTCAAGTCGATCGTCAGCGGGAGTTTGCCCAAACCCTTGTCTCCCCCCCCCTCTTCTCTTTTGTCTCCTCCCTCTTTCTCCAGGATGGTGGGGAGCGTGGCAGATTCTGATCTACCCTCTAATCCCGATTTAATAGGGGTGCCTGAGATCTATTGGGACCTGGCGGATGTTTTTAGCAAGACGCGTGCTAAAGCACTTCCGCCTCATAGATCATACGACTGTCCCATTAATCTTCTACCCGGTACCTCCCCGCCTCGCGGGCGAATGTTCTCTCTCTCACGCCCCGAAACCTTGGCCATGAACACCTACATAGAGGAGGCATTGCTTGCGGGGCACATACGCCCTTCCACTTCCCCTGCCGGCGCTGGCTTCTTTTTTGTTGATAAAAAGGATGGGGATCAGCGCCCATGCATTGATTATAGGGGATTGAATGACGTTTCCATCAAGAACCGATATCCTTTACCCCTCATGGACACGGCCTTTGAGTGCTTACAGGGGGCACAGGTCTTTTCTAAACTTGACTTACGTAATGCATACAACCTGGTCAGGATTAGAGAGGGAGACGAGTGGAAGACTGCATTTAACACACCCAATGGGCACTATGAGTATTTGGTCATGCCCTTTGGTTTGGCTAATGCTCCGGCAGTCTTCCAAGCCCTGGTTAACGACGTGCTGCGAGACTTGATTGGGGTGTCGGTGTTTGTCTACTTAGATGATATCCTGATTTTTTCTCGCGATATGGTGCAACACCAAATGCACGTTCGGGAGGTGCTAGACCGTCTCCTCAAGCATCAACTATTCGTTAAGGCTGAGAAGTGTGTGTTTCACACGGACACCGTGTCCTTCCTGGGCTTTGTGTTGATGAAGGGCGATCTGCGCATGGATCCAGCCAAGGTGAGTGCAGTTTTGGACTGGCCACGGCCTTCGTCGCTCAAGGGGTTACAACGGTTTTTGGGCTTTGCAAATTTTTACAGGCGCTTTATTCGCAATTTTAGCGCCTTAGCCAATCCCTTAACAGCTCTCACTAAGGCCTCTCTCCCTGGCTTTGAATGGTCGCCTAGGGCTGAGTCGGCCTTCTGCGATCTTAAACGTCGTTTTACATCCGCTCCTGTATTGATCCGCCATGACGCGGAGGTTCCGTTCATTGTGGAGGTGGATGCCTCTGACGTCGCGGTGGGGGGGGTGCTCTCTCAGAGATGCTTAAAGGATGGGAAAGTGCACCCGTGTGCTTTTTTTTCTCGCCGTCTGTCACCAGCCGAGTGTAATTACGACGTGGGTAATCGGGAGTTATTGGCGATCAAATTGGCACTGGAGGAGTGGAGACATTGGTTGGAGGGGGCGGCACATCCTTTCATTATTTGGACTGATCATAAGAACTTGGCTTACATCCAAGGGGCTAAACGCCTTAACGCTCGCCAGGCCAGGTGGACGTTGTTCTTCACACGATTTCGATATACCATCTCCTATAGACCCGGCTCCAAGAATATCAAACCTGACGCGTTGTCGCGCCAGTTTGATCTTCCTGGGCGGGAGGAGCAGCCCCATCCCATTATTCCACCGGCCTTGATTTTGGCACCCGTGTCTTGGGGCATAGAGAAGGTGGTAAGGTCGGCGCTAACGCGGGAGCCCGATCCTGGTGGGGGTCCTCCGGGACGGTCGTATGTTCCCAAGGTGGCGCGCTCACGCTTGCTACAGTGGGCACATGCGTCATCCCTCACCAGCCACCCAGGGGCAACCAGGACCCTGGAATTTATCCGTAGGAGGTTCTGGTGGCCGACAGTGGAGGGGGATACGCGTTCCTTTGTGGCGGCCTGTCCGGTGTGCGCACGTAGTAAGACCTCTCGACGGGCACCGGCGGGTCTCCTCCGACCACTTCCTATTCCTAAACGACCCTGGTCACACATATCTCTGGACTTTATTTCTGGTCTTCCCCTTTCGGACGGATTCACCACCATTTTGGTGGTGGTGGATCGGTTCTCTAAGGCGGCTCACTTTGTCCCTCTCCCCAAGCTTCCTTCGGCCCGGGAGACTGCTGATTTAATTATACAGCATGTCTTTCGGGTCCACGGGCTGCCAGTAGATATCGTGTCGGACCGGGGTCCTCAGTTCGCCTCCAGGTTCTGGAAGGCGTTTGCCGGCGTTTGCCGCCGGCCTCGGCGCCTCTGTCAGTCTGTCGTCTGGGTTCCATCCACAGTCGAACGGGCAGACGGAGAGGGTCAACCAGGATTTGGAGGGGGTCTTGAGGTGTTACGTTGCCGGTAGTCCGGCAACGTGGAGTAGGAGGTTGGCTTGGGCTGAGTACGCGCATAATACCCTTCTCTCCTCTTCTACCGGTATGTCTCCCTTTCAGTGCCAGTATGGTTTTCAACCTCCTCTGTTTCCCGAGCAGGAGCAGGAGCAGGAGGCGGAGGTGCCCTCGGCCCAGGCACATGTGGCTCGCTGTCGCAGGACGTGGAAACAGGTTCGGAAGGCGCTACAGAAGGTTTCGGTTAGTACCCAACGGCAGGCTAACCGTAAGCGTCGTCCGGCTCCAGTTTACCGTCCAGGGCAGCGGGTTTGGCTTTCCACCCGGGATCTCCCTCTCCGGGTGGAATCCAAGAAGCTGGCTCCTCGCTTTATAGGACCATTTAAAGTGATTCATCGGGTTAATCCAGTGGCTTACAAGCTACGACTTCCGAGCTCAATGAGGGTTCATCCGACGTTTCATGTGTCCCTGTTGAAGCCATTCCTCTCATCGCCCTTGGCCCCGCCACTGCCTGTGGTTCCTCCGCCCCGGTTTATTGGCGGTCAACCCATTTACACGGTGCAGAGGATACTGGGTTGTAGGCGGAGGGGTAGGGGGTTTCAGTTCTTGGTGGATTGGGAGGGGTACGGGATAGAAGAGCGTTCTTTGGTGCCTCAAAGGGATATTTTAGATCCCAGCCTGATCGTTGATTTCCGGCGGCTGAATCCCGAGGCTCCTAGGTGAACGTCTGGTGCCGTTCGTCGGGGGAGGGTACTGTTACGTTCTGGACACCGACCTCGGTCGGTGACCACCCACATTCCTGGCATATGTCACTGGGCTTGTCACCTGTCATTTCCCTGTCAATTAGTGCTGTCACTTAGGGGTGGTTCCTGATTGGCTGTCACGGGGGTGTGTGTGGAATGTTGGTATTTTGTCTCTATTTAACATACCTCTCTTCTGCTTGTCCATTGTCAGGTCTTCACTAATTGCGTTCGGGGATAACGCGGACGGTTCTACTTTGGACCTCCAATAAGCTCCCATTTACCTTATCTTACACTTGTGCTTTAGCACTTGTTCTCTCTTAGAATTTACTCTGTGTTCTTACTATTAAAGTCGAACCTGTTCAAGAGTAAACACTCCCTGTCTCTGTGATTGCCTTCAACCATTGGAATTCACCTACCTGCATTCTGACACCAAAATACCCCAAAGTACCCCAAAGTACCCCCGTGGGTGTGATGGTACGAGAGGAGTGGGTGTGATGGTAGAGTTATAGTAGCTGGAGGAATGGGTGTGATGGTAGAGAGAGAGAGCAGCTGGAGGAGTGGGTGTGATGGTATAGAGTGGTACATTGAGGTATACTTTGAGGAACTTTGAGGTTCTTTGGGGTATTTCGTGATACTTTGTGGTATTTTAGGGTATACTTTGGGGTACTTTGGGGTATACTTTGGGGTATACTTTGGGATATGTTGGGGGTATTTTGGGGTATTGTGGGGTACTTTGGGGTATTTTGGGGTATTTTGGGGTATTTTAGGGTATTTTGGGGTATTTTTGGGTATCTTAGGGTACTTTGGGGTCTTTTGAGGTATTTTCTGGTATTTTGGGGTATTTTAAGGTACTTTGGGGTATTTTGGGGTACTTTGGGGTATACTTTGGGGTATTTTGGAGTATTTTGGGGTACTTTGGGGTATTTTATGGTATTTTGGGGTACTTTGGGGTACTTTGGGATATTTTGGGGTATTTTAGGGTACTTTGGGGTATTTTGGGGTATACTTTGTGGTATTTTGGGGTATACTTTGGGGTATTTTGGGGTATACTTTGTGGTATTTTGGGGTATACTTTGGGGTATTTTGGGGTACTTTAGGGTATTTTCTGGTACTTTGTGGTGATTAGTAGGACCCTTATTATTATCTGACTCACAAACATTCACTAGACTCATCAGGCGATAGCTCCCCATTGTAAGTCGGAATCAAATTTAGTCACTCTGCCACATTTTGCCAAATGGTAGACTGCTGCTCCTCCCACAGTTTTTGCACCATGTACACACGTAGCACACCAGGCCAAAGTTCCCATTTCTCCCAAACGTTTGCCAAATTATGCCACGCTTGTCCTCAAGCAGGTTTCCTACCATATACACAATAGCTCACATTGACCAATCCCACCTGCCATCAACACCACCAACCAACACTTTTTTATCCACTCACACATTCACACACCAACTGCGGAGGCAACCATGCAAGGTGCCAACCTGCTCATCAGGACATCCAATAAAATCCCCCCACTACCCTTCCTACTCCACTATCATCACCAACATCACCACCTAGTGTACCCATTCAAACGTTGTCGAACCACACATCACAATTTCAGCAAGAACCGTCTATTATTTTTATTTCATATCTCGTGGGCAGTGGGGTAGAATCTTGCCCTCATAAAATCCTACCAATGGCCCTCTTGAGGCGCATTGACAAAGCACTAATGCAGTAGTGAGTAACATACTATAGACTTCAGTGTGTTATGTTAGCTCTATCAAAGTTTAAATATCAGTTATCAAACTATTTAAGGCTCATGTTTTGTGTTGATAATACGATAATCAAATTACCATACTTTTATTTTAATTGAATAATCCTACTAAAGACTACTTGAATACATACAGTAGTGCATTGTACAGTGACCTATAGGGCTGGGGCGATATGTCCAAAATCTCATATTAGTTACCATATTTTCTTGACGGTATAACAGTATTTGATGTGTGATATAACATATTTTGAATGTATTTACTTTGTAATACCATTGTTGTGGCGCTATTCTATTCAACATTTTTCTTTTACTTTGTTTAATTCTGCTGCAAGGAACACTTTTTTGATTCAGTTAAATATATATATTTATATATATATATATAGTGGATGATGGTATAGTAAAAATCCATGATGGTGTTCTTTCGTGTTCTGTATATCACCCAGCCCTACATTGATCTCTGTTATTTAAAAGGTTGTTCTTTAACTATTTTGAGATGGAGGATTCTGTGTGGTTCTTTTGGTGCCGGTCCAGGCAAGCACCTAACAAGCATTTGTGTCGCCAGTCGGTGCCGTTTGAACAGACAGGGGGTAGAATTTATATTCTTGACACATGGAGCGACTGAAACGAATAATAGAAATTGGGCAGAGATCTATAGGAAGAGAGGATAAGGTGAACCCCGATGCAAACACGAGATACGGCGGGACGCGGTTACAGTTTGACGTCTGAAACCCTGACGAGAAATGAAAGAAATTTGTATGTGCAAACATGGCATTGTTTGTTGGACGAATAGATAAGGGAAATAAATGACAGATACACACCTGTACGAGAAACATTTGAGTTGACACATTTATCTAGAGTTCAGAGATGAATATAACTGAAGGATCTGAACTGAGATAAGCATGCATACACAAAGCAGCGAAAGGTTGCGAACAGCAATGGGGAAAAAGGATTACATTTATACCTCCAAGTTTAAGCGTGTCAAGGTATTGGATGAACATGTTGAACTCAAGAAAAGTATGAATATGAACCAGTTCAAGAAGATGCACAGAACAAAATATGTTTTTGAATAGTAGAGGGATGAGGAAGGAGGAAGGAGCATGGTTTCTCTCAGGACTGAGATGCTTGTTTTTGATGATGTTGTTGTCGTTATTGTTGCTGTTTTTGTTGGGGCCATGCTGGATAGGCACCTACACAATGATTGTAAGGTTAATATTTAAGTTGTAATAAATCATCATCATCATCAAACCTTTATTTAACCAGAAATAAAAACCCATTAACACAATCTGCACCCCGCTACGACGGTAATTTCATGTATGCACAACGAGATATAATAATAATCATCTAGCGTTGATTTCAGGATGATTCGATAATCAGCCGAAAAATTACAACGTGATGACTGGATTACAGTAAAATGCTTTTTTCTCATCTTTTTCCTGGAATTACTGAAAAGCACCCAAACCATACTCTATTCAAAACGGTATAAAACGGAAATGTACGGATGAAACAACAATCTGTCTCAGGCATGTTGACTGGAATCAACTAACTGAGACTCGACAGCGTTATTAAACCCATAGATATAATATAAGATATATTTTAAGCACTCGCAAATGTCGCAGTCTAAAACTATATCCATTGAATAAAGACCTGGCGATGAAGGGGGATCAGCGCCCCCTGCTGCTGGCGGTCAATGTGTTAAGACAGAGGTCTCTTTTTCAAGGGTGATCTGACCAAGAAGGCAATGACGAATTATGACAATACATTCATAACAAAGCACAATACACATACAGTAGACTACCATACAACCAACATTTTAAATGAAAAGTAAAATTCAGCTTAATAAAATACAAGCACAATAAAACATTAACAATCAACCTGTAGAAAAGTGCTACACATCAAAGCAGGAGCAGCAGGTGGCAAGGATTTCAGATATTTCTTGTTTGAAGCAATACAAGGAGATCGGAGAGGCCACTTTGAGATGTGTCTGGACGTCATTCCAGGACCAACCACCAACATAAAATAGGCTTCTTTTACTTGTCTCAGTCCGCACAGGCGGTATTTTAAAGTGCACCCTGGATCTGAGATTGAGGGATTTTGAATCGGTTTGCAACGCGGATTGTTGATAAACGTTCACAGAAGGTAGACAAACTAATTGCGCTCCAATCTATGCCAATAACGTTCAGTTTTGTGGTAGATAATCCCGAAAAATAAGAGAAATAAAAAAAGTTATTCCACAAGTCATTTGATTGACACAAGCTGGCATGAGCTGGGTAGTGTGGTTTTTCGAAATTCCGACGCTCATTGAGAGCTCTGTCTTTCCTTCATCATAATGACTACAACAAGATGGCCGCTTGCATTTATTTCTGGTCGAAATTCGCTAGTATATTATTCCTAAACTGATATTTCATTAATACCACTTTAACCTATTGGTAAACAAACGTATTGCTGAAAATACATATTCAGAGTGCTGTTTTGACAGGATTAGGGTCTTTACTCTTGGCTACATTTGAAAAGAAAATGCAACATTAATCCATACAGTCTGTAGACATGGATTTATGACGTGATGTCATTTTGGGTGACCCGTCGGCCTTAACACATTCAGCGCCAGAGGTCGCTGTGGGCCGTATGGCCGTGTGTGCCAGCGCTTTAATGAATGGGGATACATGCCAATGTTTGCAGGGCTAAAACTATATTAAATATCATAGCTATGGATATAAAACGATTGCCCATTTGACATCGAGTATCTATCATTCAATTTGTGAAAACTACAATCCCGTTTTATACCGTGGTAAATATGAGTATAGTTTTAGAGTAATTCTGTGTAATCCCAGGAAACGCTGCTAAGCCGTGTTTAGTGCATTCACTAGAAACTGCCGTTCCTCGCCTGGATCAACAATCGATCTGAAATCAATGCTATATTATCGGTATTATGTTTCATCATGCATGCATGGAAGGGTGGGGGGGGGTTTCTATGCTTCGATCGTCACCAACGGAATACGTTACACAGTACATTACAGACACACGCTCCGATCGCGGGGAAGGAATTATTGGATCAACGCAAGATTGATACCATATAGCCCTTACCTTGACTAGGATGTACTGCAAAAAGAATATTCCAATTATCTGATCGCCATTCCAAGTATTGATGTCGATTGTGTTGCCAACATAATCCAACAAAGAACATGAATCGGCGGTGCTTGATTTTCCCCAATCCATGTGTTATAAACGTTACTCCTGCCCGACAAGGAAAACCCAGACCGGACTTTTTAGGTCGACGTACAGGCCAAGCCAGAGAGATTCCAAGGATGTGCAATACCAGCTGCAAGGTGTTAGGCGGCGGTATTGGACACTTGCGATCTCAGACCCATTCCCAATGATAACATCAGGCTCCCTCGATGATTTTGAATGGAAATAGCGAATAAAAGAAATAACGACCAAAACCCGACTTTTCTCGGATTTGGCGCTCAAGCGATGGCGAGTTAACCCGACTTATCTCGGGTCTGGCGTCCAATGTGTTAAGAGATTAAAGCATCAATATGAGGTTTATCTAGGTTCTTGTCCAGCCAGAACAACCATCAAGGGTGAGAGGGGGGAGAGACAGTTGACCTAGTTGGAGCACTATTGCCTTTGTTTTGCTACCATTCAATAGCAGTTTTGATTCAATGAGAGTATGCTGCAAGGAGGCAAAATCAGACTGTAAATTTGTGACAGCAGCCTCAAGAGAAGGAGCACAAGAATACATAACTGTATCATCAGCATATATATGGTACCGGGAGTGAATTAAATTATCACAAATGTTATTTACATATAATAGAAAAAGAAGCGGACCCAAAATGTAACCTTGTGGAACCACCTTTTCTAAAGTAATTGGATCAGAGACAGAGTCACCAAGGCTAACATTGAAACCCACCCTCAGGAGAGTATTAAATAATATGTGATGATCAACAGTATCAAAAGCCTTAGTCAGATCGATAAACAAGGCAACACAAAAATACGTATTGTCAGTGGCAACCCTGATGTTATCTAGAACTTCTAAGCATGCAGTGACAGTACTATGCTTGGTTCTAAAACCAGACTGCATGGTAATTTAAGATGGAATGAGAGTCTAGAAAAAGCCTTAGTTGGGAAGATACTGAAGACTCCAGAATGTTAGGTAGGACACAGGTTAGAAATAGGCTGATAATTGTTCTTCTCTGAGGACCTGTTTTTAACAGAGGATAAACAAAAGTTTGTTTCCAGATATCAGGCAGGACCTCTTCAGAAATAGATAGATTAAACAATTCTGTCAAGGGTTGAGCTATAATAGGAGCTGCAACTTTGTTTTAAAATAGGGGTCAATGCCGTCAGGGCCAGCAGCCTTTTTAGGATCTAATGTTTGCAGGGCATGCAGGACATCAGACACAAGAAAAGGAGAAAAGACAAAAGTAGGCAGAAATAAGGGAATCATTGACCAACAGTTTTTGAGGAGGAGCCACTCTCTTATTCTGTAAGGATGTCACTGTAGTCCAACATTTGAAGGGGTTACTTAGGGTGTCAGAGGTTAAGGTTAAGTAGTACTCTACTTGAGCATTTTTTATAAGATGAGTACACTTGTTTCAAAGCGAGCGAAAATGCAACCAGTCCATAGCAGTCTTGAACTTTCTAGACCACTGCTTGTTGCGAACATGAATGATGATAGTTCACTCGAAAACCAAGGATTCGATCTGTCTTTAATCCTGACCTTCCTGAGAGGAGCATGCTTATTTATATAAGCAAGAAACTGGTGCTGGAAGAGAGGGACAGCATCGCTAATAGATGGAACCAATGCAAAACGAGACCAATTAACCTTAGCCAAATCGTGAATGAAGGCCTGTTCAGAGAAGTGTTTAAAACTTCGCCTGAGAACAGTCAGGCATTTTGTCTTGGGCAATTTTGTGCTCCTAACAAACACATGCAATAGTGCAATTATCGCTAATGTAATTGGAAAAAACACCTATAGATACATATTTATGAATTGCATTTGTAAGGATAACATCTATAAGAGAATTACGGTCAGGTTTGGAAGGATTGATTCTAGTGGGACTGTTAATAAATTGCCATAAATTAAGCGAGTCACAAATCTGCTGGAAGTTTTCAGAACTATCACTCAGTCCTCGTTCAAATCCCTGAGTAAAATGTGTTCAGAAGAACTAAATCTAGACAATACTGTATATCAGTTAGACTTCTGATGGAATCTTTAATGGCAGATGGAGGCCTATAACAGCCAATTATAGTAAGAGGTGAATTACCCAGAACGATTTGGACTGCCAAACTGACGAGGAATAGAGACTGAATGAAGGACAGTAACTTGCAGCTTCTCAGACATATATTGCCGTCCCCCCAGCCCCTACCCTTACGATCAGATCTGAAGACATTGAACCCAGCTATATTAATAACGTTGTCAGGGGTAGAGGGTTTCAGCCATGTCTCGGAGACCACAACATCGGGCCTGGCTGTCAAAAACCATCCGCTGAATATATCTAATTTGGGAATGAGACTCCTTGCATTTACATGCAAGAAGCCTAGACCATGCCTTTTACTAAATTCAAGAGGAGTTGACAGACTATCAACAACAGGCAGCTCAGGACCCAGATTTGTTTTAATATTGCCTGAACTTAACAACAATAACACAATTAAAATCTCTTGTCAGAGCCTCATGAGCTGGAGTCATTTAAAGCAGAGACATTGTACCAATCCCTAATGGTAAAAGAGTTCAAAACAATAAGAGCTTACGGTAGAGTACATTCTAAAGGATCAACAACATACATTCCATGTCGGGTGCCAGCAGAATCAAATTCTCCAGATGTAACATGGTCAGAGTGACCAAAAAAGGCACTTGGAGGCAGACAGAGAATCATGGCACAATAGGAGCACAAATATAAAAAACAGGGCAGTAAAAGCCCTCGACAACATAGTTAAAAGTCAAATAAATCAGTAGAGTGAGCTGCAAGCTAACAGCTGGAGGAGGCTAGCTGCGGCAGGGATGGTGGAGGCTAGCTGCTGCAGGGCGGATGGACGCTAGCTGCTGCAGGGTAAATGGCTGCATTTATATAGCACTTGTCACATCATTCATCAGCCTCGGCGAGGAGGTGTGTGTCCCCCTCCGTTCTAGTAAGATCTTTAACAACGACAAGCCCTGGTTTTCAGCCCAACTCAGGCAGCTGAGGTCGGAGAAGGAGGTGGCCAGGCGTAGTGGAGATGTGGATCGGTTCAGGCAGGCCAATTACAAGTTCGCCAAAGAGGTGAGAGGGCGAAACTTCGTTTCTCAGCTCTCTGACGGGAATTTCTCCTCCGTATGGAAAGCCCTCAAGACCATTACAAACTATAAGCCAATGTCCCCACAGGCGTCTGACAACCTCCCCCTTGCGAATGAGCTAAACAAATGTTACTGCAGGTTTGAGAAAGAGAGGTTCCCCCTCGCCCTTTTCCTCCACCGACCCCCCCCCCGCCCCCCCAGCCACAACTATTATCCCTGCACCCCAGTGGGCCCCTCCCCCGCCCCACACCCCCGCTTCTCCCTCATCTCCCCTGCCCCCCCTCCCCCACAATGCCCCACCCCCTCTCTCTGTCTCAGGCTGGGGTTACACCTTTCGTATCATCTTCGTATTGTTTTCTTATGCGTATCGCCGCGACGTCGTGCGCCTGAGTCACACTTTCGTTTTTTTCGTTTTTGTCAGCCGAGCACACTGATGTAGTACACTGCCAAAGCAGTAGGTGGCAGTAGGTGGCAAACATGAAGGCAATTTCAACCAATCAGAACGAATGTGCCAATACACTTCCTGGTGGAAGCTCCAGCAAAGAAAATGTCAATAAGGCAGGCGCCTATGCCGCGCCACCATCTTGCTTTTTTTACTCAATGCAGCAATTCTTTTTTCAGCAAAGCCTAATAAAAGTGCAATAAACAAAACGGATACATTCACTGTGTGTTCTGCCTGTCATTTGTTGATGAAACAAAACTAACATCAACACAAGTGACCACCAAGAGCGGATAGTTTAGTCTAAAAAAAAGTCGGTAGCATTGTTAGCTGCATGCTAACGTCAATGGAGTATGCCATTATAACAATATAGCATTGTGGCTAGAAGCTAACGTTAGCTCACGCTACTTAGCCAGCACTAAAACTGATGATATCGCGAGCTATCAGTAGTTAGATAACATTAGAGACAACGCTGTGTGTATTAAACAAAGGTGAATAGATGACTGGGCCATTTTGTTTAATGCTTGTTAAGTTGAAAGAGGAACTCTGAGCTAACAGGGTCTGAATCCTGATAGCTCACGTTAGCCAGCTGCTCATGCAATCGGTAATGCTAGCAGAATGAATGGATGTAAACTTTATTTAACATATTGCATATGGGTACAATACAATACGGCTCAATACAAACAATTGTTAAGGGAATGCAGACTGTTGTAGCTTGGACTGGGGTCCTTATAACAATAACTTGACAACACATGGTAGCTGAAGCTATTTGGGACACGGAGCTCTGTCCCAAACACACACACTGTTGTCACCGGAAGGGCACGCAGATGGTATCTACTGCGCATGGGCGTTTTCGCAACAACTGCTCCGTGCTGACTACACGCTGTTGTCGACTCGTTTTTTTTGCGTATCTCCAAACGCAAACACAATTTTGCGTTTCAGCCGTATCCACAAAAAAACGCCAAAAAACGCATTTCTGTGTAGATAGGACATGAAACGTCGTCAAAAACGTATAAAAAAACGCCAGGAATACACTAGTCTAACCATAGCCTCAGTGAGAGAGAGGTGAAACGGCTGTCTGCGAGTCAGGCGGCCGGCCAGGACTCTGTCTCCTGAAGCACTGCACTGACCAGCTTGCCCCGGTGTTTTCCACCATTTGTAATGCCTTGCTGGAGCTGTGTCACGCCCCAGCGTGCTTCCAGGCCTCAACCATCATCCCTGTCCCCAAGAAGGCCAAGGTCACGGGCCTTAATGACTACAGACCTGTCGCCCTGACCTCTGTGGTCATGAATGTCCTGGCCCACCTGAAGCTCATTACAGATCCTGTGCTGGACCCGCTGCAGTTTGTGTACAGAGCCAACAGATCCACAGAGGATGCTGTGAACATGGCTCTGCACTACATGCTGGAACATCTGGACTATGCGGGCAACTACGTCAGGATCCTGTATGTGGACTTCAGCTCGGCCTTTAACACCATCCTTCCACCCATCCTGGAGCACCAGCTATCCCTGCTGCAGGTGCCGGCTTCCACTCGCAGGTGGATTACGGACTTCCTGTCCAACAGGTCTCAGCGGGTGAAGCTGGGGAAGAGCATTTCCAGCTCTAGGTCCACCAGCACCGGTTCCCCGCAGGGCTGCGTCTTGTCCCCACTACTGTTCTCCTTTTACACCAACAGCTGTGTTTCTCTCCACCCCTCGGTCAAGCTCCTAAAATTTGCAGACGACACCATGGTGGGCCTCATCTCCAGGGGGGACGAGTCGGCCTACAGGAGGGAGATCGAGAGGCTGCAGAGCTGGTGCAGCTGCAATGCTCTAAAAACAGTGGAGATGGTGGTGGATTTCCGGAGCAAAGCAGCCCCGCCCCCTCCCGTCATGCTGGGAGGCACCCAGGTGGCCTCCGTGGAGTCATGCCGCTTTCTGGGCATGACCATCTCCCGGGATCTGAAGTGGGAGCTTAACACCATGGCCGTGCTGGAGTCATAGAGACGATATTGATGGACTCTCCCACTGTAGCACGGATTACATCATGTTCTGCGAGGACAGCCTTATACCCACCAAACAAGTATGCTGCTTCCCCAAGAATAACCCCCGAAGAGGACCATTAAAAATGGGCTGAACAGGAAAAAGAGGGCTTTCATGGCAGGGAACACCGAGGGGGCCAAGGCTGTCAAAAAGGAACCCAGGGGCGACCAAGGACAGCTACAAGGACAGGCTGAAGGGTAGGCTACAGGCCAACAGCCCCAGAGAGAGGTGTGTGTGTGTGTGTGTGTGTGTGTGTGTGTGTGTGTGTGTGTGTGTGTATGTGTGTGTGTGTGTGTGTGTGTGTGTGTGTGTGTGTGTGTGTGTGTGTGTGTGTGTGTGTGTGTGTGTGTGTGTGTGTGTGTGTGTGTGTGTGTGTGTGTGTGTGTGTGTTTATCAAGTGTATAATAACAGGCTTCAGGCAGCAAGGCATGGCTGTGGAGGGCCCCCCGGAACGTGCAAATGAGTTGAACTCGTTTTCAGCAGGTTGGACCTGATGAGCTCCTCCCTACCCATCACCACCACTCCCTTTATGAGGAGCTAGCCAGGATGAGGAGCACGTTCAACCATAGAGTAACTCTCCCCGGACAGACACCACAAATCACCTCAGCCAGTCTTTTGTACCAGTAGCCATCAGGCTCCACAACCGGCATGGCATGGACTGCTGCCTATAGCTGGAGAACTAACGTCTGGAGAACTCAAAAACTGTTAGAACTGTTTGATTATTAACTATTAAACCTGCATGGACTTTGGTACAGTGTGTTATTATTATTATTGATAGAGTAACATGTATCACCAGTCAGTGTGTTATTATTATTATTGATAGAGTAACATAATGTATCACCTGACTGACCAGACCCTCATCCATCTATTTTGCTGTTTATATTATTTTGTATTCATATTGTATCCTGCTCTTTACTCATTACACATTATTATTATATTTTATTGTAATTTACTGTATATTATATATATATACTGCCTGTACCTGTACCCCCCCCCCCCGTGCTGCTATAACACCTGAATTCCCCCCAAGGTGATAAGTAAAGGATGATCTTACCTTATCAGGTAGCTATAGTATATACTGTGTACAGTATGTGTATATGATAAACATGACTTTCACTATTTAAGTTATAAGAAAGGGGGCACTGGGCAGGGCCATATAAGCGTCTACTTATGTAATATTTATTTATTTTGTTGTGGAAAAATGTGCTTTATATGTTTTCTGTAAATTTGTACGTGTGTTTGTTTTCTTATCATTTGTTACATGCACCTGAGACACTACACAAGGAAAAACACTAGTATATGAAACAAATAAAAAAGATTGAATTTTTTCCCAGACACTCATCGGAAAATACTCATCAGTGAGAGCAGTCGTTAAGAGACACTTATCTTCTCCGGGGGGCTCAGTCTTCCTGTCATTATCATATAGAAGACCCCGATCTGGAGCACCATCACGTCTCACCAGCCGTGCGCCGATGTTATCGCTCGCCACCGCTGGAGCACAATACACACCCAGCTCAGATTAGCAAGAGATAAAGAGAAAAGAGAAAAGAAAAGCCTCCAATTAATCAAGAGTTGAGTGGGGAGAGACTTTCAATTTAATCCCCCCCCCCCCCCCACCCCCAAGACGAATACTTCATGTACTCTATTGCACCGTGTCAGAGTTAAGGGGTTTAGGGGTTTAAGGGATTGCGCACAGGCTTACCTTGTCTGGACAGGGGACAGTTATTGAGTGCACTCTCGTCCTTGGGGTCAGATGAATGCATACGCCGCTGCGGGTGGAGTCACGGTCGACCGGCCGCCAGCCCGCTTGAGTGGTTTGTGTTGTTTTGTGTTTTATAGAGCAGGGGATGACGGAGTGAACTGAATCGGTAAAAGAAATATGCCATATACTTTGCAACGATATCATCCGACATTCATTGGATTACTTTCATGTCTCACAGGGATGTGGTTTCTCTTGTTTAGTTTTATGAAGCAGTGTTATTTGTTGTTACACAGGCATGGGAAGCACACGTGGGTATTGTACATCATTCATGTATGTGTGTGTGTGTGTGTGTGTGTATACGTGTATAACTAAATACTTGTGCATTTCTTATCCAATTTGACTTTAACCTGGTCGATACATGAGTTAGCTTGACAACCTGTCACTACTCGCAACCGAGATGGTGACGGATACGATTTCTCTAACAGAGGGACGCCAGGTGTGGATGCAAGCAAGCGAGGTAAGTCCACCCAGACGATCCTCAATCTCCTTAGCAATCCTCCAAAATATTCATGACTGGAGGGCAGGTTAACAGGTTGATGTGTGCCGGGGCGTGGGGTGTAGCATCTCTGAGTGCCATTCTGGTTAATCTGTATCACTCACACACACACACACACACACACACACACACACACACACACACACACACACACACACACACACACACACACACACACACACACACACACACACACACACACACACACACACACACACACATTTAGAATATTTTTATTTATGTCCACATAAAGACAAAGTTTAAAGGACACAAATATTAACTGTGCACTTGTACATTGTGGGATTATTCCGATACAATCGTGCCACAGTGGCAACCAAAGTTACAGACTCACATGGATGATGAACCTGACAATCTACACACAGCTCATGGGTACAGATAGCAGCGTCTTCTCCAAATTGCCCGGCTGCCAATAATTGCTGACACTGAGCAATATTTAGCTAATTGTTTGGCTCTTCTCTTCGGAAGACCGGCCAACTGAAGGCCTCTAACACCCAACTTATGGACATGACCCAGGCTTCCAAATATGAAGACTAAAAGTTTACAGTTGTAGCCGAGTTGTGATATGGTATGGTCTAACAGTTGATATTTTAACATTTTGGTTGTAAAAATCAGATTAGCCATTCTGGTTAATCTGTATCACACACACACACACACACACACACACACACACACACACACACACACACACACACACACACACACACACACACACACACACACACACACACACACACACACACACACACACACACGAACACACACACACACACACACACACGCACACACACATGGGAATATGGGAGAAAACCATATGAAATCCCTGTATTCCCTGCTAGCCCTACATGTTCCCATTTAGTCAAAATGGCTTACTGGAGGGTTCAGGCTTTGTGCGGGCCTAGCCTTTGATCACTAACCAAGCATCCGTTTATGACATTCAAAAGGTTTTTATGTCATTTTTATTGTTTCTGAGACATAAGCCTCTCCCTCCCAGCAGTTGTTAGCGATGCGTACGTGCAAGCCACTGGGGAATGGAACTATTTATCTCAACTTTGCATGAAGCCATTCCATTTACTTTCATGAGCTCTTATGATAGAATAAGTAGTAGGGCGGTTTGAAATTAGCTATATGCAATTTTGAAAAATGGTTTCATTCCCCCATTGGGTAGCACTTTATAATAACACCCTGTTATAATACATTTATAAGGTATTTGTAGATAATGAACTAATCATAAACAAACCATTTATATACATTCATAAATGATTATTAAACCATTTATAACTATATTTGTATACCAATTACAAAGTATTTATAACGCATTAGTGGATAATGAACTAATCATGAACACCATTTATATACATTCATAAATCATTCATAAATCATTTATAACTATATTTGTATACCATTTACAAAGTATTTATAACGCATTAGTGGATAATGAACTAATCATGAACAAAACCATTTACAACTGATTAGTACATCATTTGTAAATGTACTCGTTTAAAATTCGATATGTTGGTAACTTTTTTCCACATGATCAACCTTATTTGTTCATTATTAGTGCAACATTTAATAATGATATCTTATGTGTAGTAACACATTTGTAGATGCTTTACCTATACCTCGATTTATTTGTTCATGTTCAACAAATGATTTGTTAGACAGTCATAAAAGATCTATAAATCATTTGCAGGTGCTATTGTGTGCCCTAATCTAAAGTGAACACGATTCATCATTAACACATGTGTAATACAGTTTGTTCATTATTTGTTGACTTTCGACTCACCTGTTATGAACGATCTGGCTTTTATGAATACAGACATGAGGCAAAGACCAGACTTGTCTTTTCATGTTTAACAAATGATTTGTTAGACATTCATGAAACATCTATAAATCATTTGCAGATGCTATTGTGTGCCCTAATCTAATCATTAACACATGTGTAATACAGTTTGTTCATTATTTGTTGACTTTTTCATCACATGTTATAAATGTTCTAGACAGCTTTCGGATCCACCCTTCTTTGTGACATCAAACAGTGACAGAATTAGGACTATAGATAAATGCAATTGTATTAACACAAAAAAAGCAAAGCAAAATACCAATACACATTGTTTATTTATTATTTATTTAAAAGAAAATGTGTATCTTTTGACACTCTTCACATCTTTTGACAATTTCTCTACTGTGTGGATTATTTTATGACTAACTAAAAGACTAAATGCTTTGTAACAGTCCTCATATTGACATGGTTTCTCTCCTGTGTAGACTCTTCTCTTCTGACTATCTGTATTGTACTTTTCTGATGTCATGAAGTATTCGGCCTAGGGGACCATGACGTTGTTTTCTAGCAAGCCACTCAATGATGCCAGGTGGTCTTCAAGTGACTGCTCTGTGCGGTTCCCCCTGAGTCTCCACACCTCTGAGTCTCCACACCTCTCCTTATAATGTTCTCCGGGCCCCAGCCATCCTGTGTTTCGGGGAAAATGGCAAAACAAGAAAGAAGAGATGACATTGATTCAGAAACATTTATGATGTGAGCAGAAATTGGAGGTAATACATTTTCATTAATCATGGTTGAATATACTGCATCCATATTTTTCCAAAATGGTGACATGGTTTGAATGAATTAATGAAAACTTTATTGAACAGTACGGCTCAATACATACAATTGTTAAGGGGATGCAGACCAGAGAAAGACGTTTGTCTTGTTTACATCAGGGTCCCCCATTTTCAATTCATAGTGACATTTATGACATACACAACATACATGACATCAGACATTTATGGCATAGGGACATACATGACATACAGGTATATAGTACTGTTACATTTGTGACATACATGATATGCAAATATACAGTATTGTTTATGGTTATGATGACCAGCTTAATAATTTGCAATGGCATTGGTTAATAGAAAGGTACAGGCTACTTGCCTTTCTTTTATGTCTGAATGAATGAATGAATGAATGAAAACTTTATTTAACAGATTGCAGAATGGGTACAATACAGTACGGCTCAATACATACAATTGTTAAGGGGATGCAGACCTGAGAAAGACGTTTGTCTTGTTTCCATCAGGGTCCCCCATTTTCAATTCATATAGACATTTATGACATACACAACATACATGACATTTATGGCATAGGGACATATAGGTATTTAGTACTGATACATTTGTGACATAGGCGGTATTCAAATATACAGTACTGTTACCCCTAGATCCTGACAGAGTATATACATATGATGGGGAGGGGACTGTACATTAGGAGGGGGTGGGTGGGTGGGAGTGAAATATACATACGGCGGGGAGGGAATATATACATGCGGTGGGGAGGAGACTGTCTATTAGGAGGTGGTGGGGGTTTTGGGCATTTACGGTGGCCAGTTTCGAATTGCAGCCTCCCGTAGGTGCTCTTTAAGGGCGGTTTTGAATGTGGGCAGGGATTCACATTCCTTTACAGCTTTGGGTAGGGCGTTCCACATTGTTGTGGCATAATTGCGAAACGTGTTTAGTCCCTTGTTTGAGCCGAATCTGGGTTTAACATGATTTGTTGAGCTTCCTCTGGTGTAGTGGTTGTGGTATTCACTGACCTTTGGGAAGTATTTTGACATGTACATGGGCACCCCGGTCGTATAGTGTATCTTGTAGACCAGGCCCATTGCAAGTTGCTGTACTCTGTCGTCTACTCTAAGCCATCCTAGGTTGGCAAAGTGGGCAGGGGTGAGGTGGGTTCTGGGGTTCAGGTCAAGTAGTAGTCTGACCAGTTTGTTTTGTGATGTTTGTAATTTTGTTTTAAGCGCCTTTGAGGTGCTTTGGTACCATGAGGTGCACGCATAGTCATAGTACCCTTGAATGAGTGCTCCTGCCAGAGTCTTCAGGGTATTCTTGTTTACCAGAGAGGAGATCCGGTACAAGAATCTAGTTCGTTGGTTGACTTTTTTTATTACATTGGATGCCATTTTGTCACAGGAAAGATTTGCCTCTAGGATGGAACCCAGGTAGGTAATTTCGTCTTTCCTTGTGACAATATTGTCACCCACTGTAACTGAGAATCCGTCGGTCTTGCTGAGTTTGTTATTTGAACCGAAGAGAATGGACTCTGTTTTGCCCATGTGTAATGATAGTTTGTTATCAGCGAGCCATATGCAGATTTTGCCTAGTTCCGTGCTGAGGGTTTTTTCAACCTGCAATTTGTTCTTGTCAGAGACCAGCAGGGCTGAGTCGTCCGCAAACAGGAACAAGTTGCAGTCACAGGCTGACGACATGTCATTTGCATATATTAGGAAGAGTAGCGGTCCTAGTATGCTTCCTTGTGGAACACCACAGCTCACTGTGAGGGGGGGGGATAGAGTACCGTTTACCTCTACCATCTGTTCTCTCCCCTCCAGGTAGGATTGCATCCAGCTCACTGATAGGCTATCAAAACCAATTGCTTTTAGCTTGTCCATTAGAATGGAGTGATTGACAGTGTCGAAGGCCTTTTGTAGGTCCAGCATGACCATGCCGCAGTATTTGCCAGCGTCCACCTCTTGTTTGATGTGGTCGTTCAAATAGAGGAGGCATGTGTCAGTGGAGTGGGACGTTCTGAAGCCAGATTGGAATTCGTAGATTAGGTTTTTTTCCGCCAGGTACATTTCGACCTGTTCGTAGACTATTTTCTCCATGACTTTCGAGATGGAGGTAAGAATAGAAACAGGGCGGTAGTTGCCTGGGTCTAATTTGCTGCCCTTTTTGTGTAGAGGGGTCACTCTCGCAATTTTGAAGTCCTTGGGGACGTGCCCCTGTCTTATAGAGAGGTTTATTATGTGTGTGATGACTGGGGTGATGGCGGCTGCTGCGTCTCTGAGGAATTTGGAGGGGATGTTGTCATGGCCAGTGGCCTTGTTAGGTTGGAGGGCGCTCAATTTTTTGAGTACCTCATCGGTTGTTACCATTTCAAGTTTGAAGTCGTCTTTGTGGACCCCTAGGTTTTTGTAGTATGCTACTATGTGTTCTACCCCATAATGCCCTGAGTGGGAGGGTAGTTTGTTTACCAGTGTTGTGGCTATGTTTGTGAAGAAGATGTTTAAGTAATTGGCTACATCCAGCTTGTCTGTGATGAGCGTGTTGTCCGTCTTTATGTTTATGTTTGAGAATCTGGTTTTAAGTTTTTTACTGCAGCCTAGTTGATTATTGAGTAATTTCCAAAGTTCGCAGGGTTTGTTTTTGTTTTCCTCCGTTTTGTCGTTGATGAATTTTTTTTTTGTGGTTCTGATCATGGTGTTTACGTCATTTCTTAGTCTGTTTCTTTGGATTTTTAGTTCAACCACGTGGGCTTGGAGTTCACTGTTTGAGCTTTTGGAAAGCTTTGTCTGACTTTTATGAAGTTCAGAGCATTTTTTGTCTCTGGTTTTCTCTCATCGATCACAACAACGTGTCTTCTCCCCCCCATGCATGCACTGTCCTTTTCTTCTTCTCAACTTCTCCATCGCCTTCACACAGGCCTGTCTCGAGGCCATGTTGAGACGGAGAGTCTCAACAGAAACCGCGGATGTTGTCTTGCGATCTCACTTTAAATTTTGCGTTTTATGGCCTCATACTGTAAAGTCAGAGCTACATGAAGCAGCCCCAGATTTTACATCCCTGTGACATCACCGATTGGAAGGTTCTCTTTCTCCCTAGCTTTAGGAGATAGTTATAAGTCGTGTAGCTCCGCTCTGCGTCATACTGGGGTGTGGCCATACTAACAGCTCCTTCCTTGTTTTCACCACGGCGAGTGTCTGTATACACCACTTTGAGATTAGTGAAATGTTGAAGAGGAGCTACGATGAAGGAGCTGCGTTGACTTTATATCTTTATTTTCTCTATACTATTTTGAGGAAATACAGCGATAATGTCTTTGCCACCGGGGTGTCTAGAAGATGATGATCATTCTGACCTCCACCGGCATTTTTGTATTAGGGGCTCGCGTCGCTGGCCTAATCCCCACCGGCATTCCTCCAGCTCTGCAGTTGGACAGGTATTACCTCCGCTCTGCAGTTGGACTTTGCTTGAGAGGCGCTCGGCCGTTGTGAGGGCTAGCTGCCTCTCCGGGTGGGTGATGGTTTTGATATGTGAGCGCCAGTTGTGTTGCTATGGGGGGAATGGCTACACGACTTACGAAAGCCAGCTCCAGGCTGGTACCCTTTTTTGCTGCCTCTTAGCGGCATGGAGAGGGTTCTGGTTTGATGCCCACACTACATCAGCTCCTCATTGAGAGCTCTATTGCCTGGGACCGTATCCGAATCTGCGGTTCACTCCCCCGGATCTCTGGACAAACGGATACTCTCTGTCACCGTGCGAGGCCCCGCCTTTCAAGATGAAAGTTACCCAGCGCGAGGGAGGTGGGTTTGGTGTTTCGTTATAGGAATATCTCCACGCTCAAGTCAGCTGCAGCCCGTGAGGGAATTGTGCCGGCACCGCTGTGTCTGATAATCACCGTTCTCAAGACTGTGTTGACTTATTTTCCTCTTCTCTCTTCGGATGAGGAGAGGGACAGACAGCGGCTGTCTGAAGTGTTGGCCTATATTGTGTTCTCACGTTGTGTAGTTTCGGTGGTAGCTGCTTAGCTTGCATTCTAGCTGGGTTGAGCTACCTGTTAGCCAGTTAGCTGTTAGCTACGACGCTAGCTCTGTACGCTCGCTCGGCTGGGACGTTAGCCTGATGCTACCAGTTAGCCTGGAGTTAGCTGTTAGCTTAAGCTACACCGTTGAACATTAGCCGTGAGAATAGCAGGCCATAGCACTCTGACTACGACGTCATCTTTGACAGAAGATGTAGTTGGCCCTGCACCATGATCGGCTGTTGGAGGGGGGCGTTTCAGGCCGGAGCAAGGCCTTAGCTTCTTTTGCCACGCCAGCGAGGGCCTTCGTCAACGTGGAAACCAGCCTGTTGCGGCCCTCTCAGCCTGCGTTCATTGGTGCAGGTAAGGGTCCATTGGACACTTCCCCCCTCTTCCTTCCTTCCCCTTTCCGAATGTTTTGTAATAACAATGTTTTTTCCAAAACGTATGTCGCTTCACTACATTTGGGGATGCGACATGTGTTGTGTGTGAATTGTCTTGATCGCTGGTATAGCTTTCTCTCTACCTAGAAAACGGCGTTGGTTTTTACGTGAGTAAAAATGAACTGGTTTTGTTGTATGATGAGAGGTTGTATGTTCATGTAACGTTAGGCAACTTAGCTGAGCTCACAACTGGCTGGGTTAAAAATCATGCAAAGCTGTGCATAGTGGCATGTGATCGAGGGGTGAGTCCCTCTCTCAGCTTGTGATGACAATAAACAGGTGGCGAGTTTCACATATGAACAGGGCTGTACCTGTTCAAACGAGTCGTATCAGGGGTAAGGTGGTGAGGGGTGGTGTTTCCCCCGGTTTTCCCCTGGGCCCCCCCCCTCCCCTCAAACATGATTTTGTTTACAATATATTGTTTCACTATGTTTGTGGGGATACAGTGTAAGCTCCTGCTCTAAGCTCCTGCTTAGAGAGGCAATTTTTTTCTGAAGATTGTTTGGTCGCTGTCATGTGGACTTAGCAAGGCCTGTGGCCAGTACTTAATCGAGGACTTGTGTCTTCTCTTGTTATGAAAAACGGCGTTCCTCTTATGGTAGTGAGAGTGTACTTTTGCATTTTTTGTTGTGATGGAGGGTTGTGTGTGTCGTTAAGACTTTGAGCGCCACGCCTGGTTTTCCGTTTTACCGGCTGAATGCCACCATCGGCGCCAATGTTAACGTTAATATCGCCTAATCTATGTTTTAAATTATGGCTATGTGTCTAATCTGCCCATCGCATTATCAAAAACTATTTTCCAGTCAGTGCTGTCAAGGCAGATTGTTTTTTTATCGCGTCGTTTCCGTTTTTGAGAGCAGTTAGAAAAGCCCCCGTTTTGATATAAAAAACAGCTCATTCTGGAGCATTCTATGAAAATCGTCTTTTAGTGGAATATTCCACAACGTTGATATTCGTCTTCCTTTTTATGAATAGTTTTCAAATAAACGCTAGATGATCAATATTATACGTGCATGCAAGCACATTATGGCCGCGCGCGGATAATCGCTCCGTTGATTTCCTCACGGAGTTTTACAGTGAAACCGAAAGAAGACATTTCACAAAACAGTTTATAACTTCATCAAACTTACTCTGATTATCCTAACACTGATAACATAGAGTCCTTACCTGACATCAGATGGTATCCAACTGGTATATTCCAATTCCTGATCACCATTCGAAAAAATCGATACGTGTATGGATCCAACGCAATACTGTAGATCTCCATGATCAGCGGGGATCTGAGGTTCCAGAATGAACTGTGGTAACCCCGGCTGGATCAGTGAACTGGAAAATGTGGAGTACCGGATTTTTTTCCCCATTCATTTTCATTGAGTCCATTCCAAAATCACTTATGTCATCTGGGAGACGACAGGGGGCGCTTTTTTCCACAGTGATCGCCGGCGCCGCTCGGCTATACTCGGGTAGGCTCGGGTGATGCAATAATTTTTCAGATCGCTAAAAATAAAAATAAAAAAGAATTCCGAGAAATCTCGTGAGTGGCTAGCAACCACCTATAAAAAAACCAGAGAAATCTCGTGAGTGGCACTCAAAGTGTTAAGATCCACAACTGGGTTAGGTGTTGGCCTACAGAATGTTACATGTGTAAGCTCTTGTACCAGGGCCCTTAAAGGGGCCCTCTCTTGGTCTGTGTTTTTCTTCCTTTAGGAAAAGGTGTAGAAATTCAGGTGACAGGTTCGCACATGAGTCTATGTGAAGCTGTTAACGCTTCATGTAGCACGCTATGACTGGTGTCATGGCTCTGCTTTGTCATTGCATCGTATCAGGGGTGAGGGGTCGTGAGGGGGTGAACTGATAAACTCTCCCTCCTCTTTTTCTGATTGGTCAGGGGGTTGGGCCTCCTGTCCTTCGGGCTTCCTGTCACGTTGCTGGGTCAGCGCGTCACAGGGTAGGGAGGGGGGGGGAAGGGAGTTTCCTGGTCCCACGCCATATTAGAGTACGTCACTGGGCACGTTTCTATTGGTTGTGAGACTTTCGTGAGTTATTTTCAGGCTCCATGTTGTGGACCTCTGTTACAGGGAGTTTCAGAGCCTCCTCTGTGAGTTTCAGAACCTCCCTCTCAGTGAGGGAGCCTCCTCATAGTTTCAGAGCCTCCTCCTCAGATTGTCAAGGTGAGTAGAACTTGAAAAGAAGTTCTGCTCTGTTGTATGTGTATTGAGCTTGGTAGGTGATGCAATGCAGTAGAAACGATTTTTGTTTTTCTGCTCTGCTCCCCACTAGTAGTGTGTATATTGCGTCAGAGCCTCCTCCTCAGGGAGTTTCAGAGCCTCCTCGGTGAGTTCAGAGCCTCCCTCTCAGTGAGGCAGCCTCCTCAGAGTTTCAGAGCCTCCTCCTCAGAGAGTCCTAGTCCAATTGTTACATAGCTCAATGTTGCATATGTCTTTTCAATTTATTGCTCACGTGGGAAGTCTCTCTGGGGGTTCCCCGTCCCCTCTTTTGTGGAGCAGGTTGACCGGGTGTTGTTTAGGGAGTTCCCTGACTCCTCGCCTGTAATGGTCGGTTGAGTCATGGGATTCCCCCCGCCATAGGGTACGTCACTCCCCGTCCCCTCTTTTATGGAGCAGGTTGACGGGGTGTTGTTTTCCCTCCGTCGTATGGGACCCATGTCTGTATTTTTTTCTGTGAAAAAAGCGGCTTCTTGTCGTTCTCCCAGGCGGCTTGGAGGAACGGTATCTGGGTTCTTGTTAGAATGTCCATTGATATGTTTTGGGTCTCGACGTGTACATAGTGCTGGCCCTGGGTGCTTCTGATAGGAACCATGCATGGGCTTGCGCGCCTTGGTTGCTCATCATTGAAACAGCGTTTTTATGGGGCAACTGGGATGGAGTTTGTCTCTTCCGAGCGCCAGTGTACTAGGCTTGTCTCGACTAATTCTCGTTCATCTTTGGGGGATGTTAACAGAATAGATCAAAGCATTGGTAGAGGGGTCTCATGCCCTTGGGGTGGGCCACCGGGCGCGGTGCTTTGTGTTCTGACCGTCTGGGTGGCGCCCTCTATAATGTATTGGATCGACACGCGTACCTACCCCCCTCCTGGGACTGGGGATGGCGGTGTGATTAGGGCACGGGACTGGTTCTGGTCACACCGGACCAGGTCAGTTAACCCGTTGTCCGCCGGGGCGCAGATCTGCTGTTCTGGTACCCTGAGGGACTTGTGCTTTTTCGGGGGGAAAATGCCGGGTCAGCCCGGGCGTTGCAGGGTTTGACGTTATGGAGATGTTCGTGGTTATGTTACTACGTGTTATCCCTCACTGTTGCTTGGTCCATGTTGTGTTGTACCTTGCGCCGTGCTGAAGGAGCCTGGTCCTTCTCCATTCTTTTTCGCCCCTCTCTTCTCCTGCTTGGCGGGGCTGGGAGGGGGCTGTTGAGGTAGTTCTTGTAGAACTCCTCTGGCATCCCTGTGTACGTCCCGGTCCGCCGGGCCCAGGTTAAAATTTGTTTTCATCAACCTGTTGGCCTGGGTTAACCCCTTCTTGAAAACTGAAACACTTGTACTGCTGTATAGCCAGTGTATACCCGCAGTTGTGTTTTGGAGTTTTTTCTTGTTATAGGAACAACCGCCTCATGTTAGAACCAAGGGGGTGGTTGGTTCCCTGGTGTGTTGGTAGCGGAGTCAACTCTCGGGGTAGGCCGGGTTTGGCCCCCTCTACCTGTGAGTGTGCCCCCGCACCTTTCATGACGTCTGCCAATCATGTCAGCCTTCTCTGCCTCGGCCCCTCTAGAGAGTCGAGTTTTTTTTTGTGGAGGTTGCGACATGGTGCACAGCATGCCAGCATACGCCCTTTTCGCCGGGGTGCTGTTTCAGCAGACCCCTTTGGCGCCTGTCTAGTCTGCAGTGCTCCAGGCTCAGGTCGAGTGGCCTGTTGCCTGGATTGAGGGATCGACCTCTTTTGGGGGTTGTCTCCCCGGTGCGCTGCCTGGTCCCTCTGTGGGTGTAGCCTCTTGAGTGCTTCTGGGCGGCGTGCTGTAGGAGGGAAGGGCCTGCTCTTGGATGGGCCCTGTCCGAATACGCTGGCGATGTGGGGGGTGGTGTCACTAGTGACCGCCTGGTGGGGTCTCGATGCTGCAGCGTCGTTGGCCTCACCAGGCCCCCTTTTTCGGGTTGGTCCAGTCCCTTCCTGGCGCTGGGTCCTCCTTCGCGCTCCGCTGCTACGGTCTTGCCACGGGGTTGGGTTTTTGCCCTTGACCCTGTGATATTAGGGGTTGTAACAGGGTTTTTATTTCTTCCCATTCGTTCCCTAGTGGCATGTGGGTTGCGCGTTTGTGTAGTCGTGGGTTCTTCTGTGGAAGGTAAGTCCCACGGTCTGCTCACCCTGTGCGTTTGAGTTGCTAAACTCCTCTTCGCACAGTCGGATCCGATACCCTCCTGTCCTCCGCTAGGGGGGTCCGGGGGCTCGGGTCCTCCCCGGTTCTGATGGTTGTGGGGGGCCTCAGCGGGTACATTTGTTGAGCTCCGCTCTGCTCAGCTCCTGTATTCCAGTATGACGCAGAGCGGAGCTACACAACTTATAACGTACGGTTATGTCTATAACCATAGTTATATGAGTGTAGTGACGCTCTGCGTCGGACTCACTGAGGACCCCGTGGTCTTCGCCTTTGTGGTGAAAGACTTGGGAAGGAGCTGTTAGTATGGCCACACCCCTGCTTATGTAGAGGAGCAGATGGGGGTGTGGCCAGGCAGATGGGTGTGTAAAGGTGCATGTGAAAATGTATTCAGTGCTAGTACTGATATGGAAGTGGATTCCAGTATGACGCAGAGCGTCACTACACTCATATAACTATGGTTATAGACCAGTGGCGTCGGTAGCCCTGGGCTTCCGGGGCTTTAGCCCCGGATGTTTTTCTCCTAGCCCCGGACATTAAAAAAAATAAAATAAAAATAGTTTACATTTTTTTTTTTTTTTTTTTTTTCTTTTTTTTTTTTTTAAGATGTCAGCATCCCCATTGTCTGTGCTGAATGTTTGTTAGTGTTTGGTATTTTTTTTGGTTTTAAGTACTTTTAATCCATTTTTAGTAAGTAGTTTTCATTTGATCCTATAATTTTTTCATTTACCGATTTGTGGACTTTTTTTTTGTTTCCTGAAAGGCGCCTTATAAATCAAATGCATTATTATTATTATTATTATCATCCAGGAGGGAAAAGACACTTTGGATAGTAGGGACTGCATCTCTGCCTGTCCTGACCAGGAAACACTTTGCAACTGTGATCTCCTCTGGCAATAGTTGGATATTGTAATGTGTGGCGAGGGGTTGCAGCAATTCCACTGAGAGAAACTGGTCTGAGGCTGGATAACATGCCTGTGTATGCCTCTCATAAGTTGTTATCCAACTCATGAGAACCTGCTCTCAAGCTCTGGATAGAACAGTCTCTGTCTCAGCTGATCTCCTGAGCTGAGGTCTGAGCTTGTGCCACAAGATGCCATTACATATGGCCTTTGTCCTGTCATACATGTCCACTGCCATCTCTGAGGTGCGATAACCTTTGAGTGTGTCCTGCACTGTGCTTTTAAATAGTACAGATAGGTATTGAAGATGTGCACTTTAACGCAGCAGCACCTGGAGCCATCCATACCCATGTCCAGTGTCCACTGACAAAGACATGCTCATGATACTGTGATAAACTATAATAAGCTTTAATCGAACCCTGGTTCATTTCCTCGGATAGTCCGGTTGGTTTGGGGTGGTCTGAAAGCTCATTCACTCTTGCAAGTGAACCCTGCATTTGAGATGTGAATGCAAAGTGGACCAAAGGCAGGAAAATACCCAAAAATCTAATATCTTTTTTTTTAAGCCTTTTATTTTCGATTGCTTAACGGGGCCCGGTGTTTCAAAACACACAATTAGCACAACCACACACACAATTATCAGAACACCTCAGATCCTTTGCTAAATTAAACACTTGTCAAAACCATACACTAATTTAAAAAAACTACATTTTGTTACCATATGAAACACACGTTTTATATGACTTAATTCTGTTTGAACCAGTTACTCACACTGCTGTGCTTAACCTAAAACACATTTAGCAATTCTACTTCTCAGTGATTAGAGTACTGTAAGTGAAGTACGCAGAGAATGTGAAAATATACAATAAATTCACCAAACACTACACAATACCAATGCTGTAGACTGATGAAAATATAATTTATTTATTTACATATACCCAAATCAATGATGCAGACTGCTGAAAAAAAAACATTTTCTCTCCATATACCCAAATCAATGATGCAGACTGATGAAAATATAAATGTTCTCTCCATATAACCAAATCAGTCAACATTTCAACATGGAGAATCACAACAAAACATGTCCCAGTTTTCATGCTACTATGTGCATAACACTGTAAGCTCAGCAAATATCAGACAAACATAAAATACTGTATCCAGTAGGCCTACAGGTTAAAATTACAGTAAAACAAAAACAATTTTGAATTTTTTTAAAGAGTACAGAAAATACTAGACATTATCTCTTTGCCTAGCTGGATCTGGCAAGATAATTTTTTGCTCTGTGTATTGTTTTGCAAAAAGTGTGAGGCTGACATTGTGCTTATAGGGGTGCAAATCTGGGCCTATGTTTTGCTCCTTGAGTGTAAGGTTTTGATAATTGTGTAATACTTTTGATTTGAGTGTTTATGCAATTGAAGAAAACTGTAAAGACTAGAGATGAACTGTTTATTTCTTTTGTACATAGGCTGTGCATATGTTTGTTTGTTTGTTTATTTGCTTATGTGTATGATTCTTAACTGTTTTTATTTTGTTATTGGTGTATATGTGTGTATGTATGTACAGTATATGTATATATATGTGTATATATGTATATTTGTACTCATGTTGGGGCCTCTTGGACCAGATCAATGTTTTATCTGGCTAAATAAAGGTTAAATAAATAAATAAGAAACTGATGATTTGGTCCTGTTAACTTTGAATTTTCTATGGGGACTTCCCAGATCCCTCTCATGGACATGGACCTCACTTTGAGAACCTCTAATGGTTCTAGTTCTTCAGTATTCATCTCTAATTACTCAAAAATTGCGTATTACTGTGTTTAAAAAAAAAAAAAGGGGGGGGGGGGTGGGGGGGAAACCCCCCTCCACCCCCCTGGGCTGAAGCCCCCAATGTTTTCTAACCCTAAAAACGCCCCTGTTATAGACATAATCGTACGTTCACAAATACTGACTGAACTGTCCTGGGGCACAGGACAAACACAGGTGAATTCTTACAATAGGTGGCATTCCCCTTTAAGACTGGGCACGGTTAGTGAGCAGTATTAAGATTCTAAATTCCGGAACCTTCACTTTGACCGTAGTGCTCTTCCATTCTGCATGTATTCATGTTCAAATATTGAATGAATCTCGTGCTAATTAAAACACAAGGACTGTTTTAAGTCAAAGCCTCTTCAGGACACCAACTCAATATGAACCAGCATTGGATTATCCACCATCCCTCCTCGTGCCTTTAAATATTGTGTTAGCAGTGAGGCAAACAATCAAATTGTGTTTAGACGTGCACTACTTTAAATTAATCTTCTAATTCAACTAATCGTTCCCTACACACAGCGTCACTCTGTTTATCCACCGGTGGCTGCATCGGATGTTTACTCCGAGAAGTCAATTATATACCCAGACCACTTTACAATCAGAATAAAATAAAAAAATCGCCTCTCACGCGGGAGGTCAAATTAACTTTGCTAAATTAGAATTAGAAGAAAACGCGCTTGGGCGATCGTTGAGTCAGCCGTGCACAGAGTAGCAGAGGGAAGATCGTTCTTTGGGTGTCACACTGTGCGCGTGACATCGTTGACCTGATAAGAAAGACAGAGCGAGAGAGTGGAACCCCCCACCCCTCTCTCTCCGTCTAACCACATCCTTCACTAGCCTGTGAAGAGAGTGATATTTTCAGGGTACTATCTCAGGGGACCCTACGTGGAGTTTGTAGGCAGCAGTATGCCGGCTGAGAAACACAGGCAGATATAGACTCTAATCTCTTATCGGGTGGTGCAAGGGAATACAGACTTTTTTCTCTCTTTTTTTTGGGTTGTGAAAACTTCACAAAGTTATGAGGCATACCGTACTTCCACTGTACGTGCCATGCCTATGGAATTTTTATTAATTGATGGTGTCATTTTCAAAATCACTGGAGCGGGTCCAAAATCCTCTATGGACCCAAGAGTGTTGTGGGATATTTCCGGATGAGGAACATGGGCTCAAACATCTCCTTGTTCTTCCAAATGTAACACTAGTAGTGTGCTGTGTGCTGTGTGCACCGTGCGATACTGCCTCTGAACAATGAGGACCGGAAACTTTGTATCTGACATGAGGCCCAGAGGGATCTGTTCTTACTTTGAGAGCATTGCTTTGAGATCCTTTTTCTTTTCTTTTTCGGACAGCGGATCTTGATTTATGTTTCTTTCAGAAGACGAACAAGGGGATGTTAATAATACTAACACAAATACTAATACTAATACAACGTATAGCATGCTAGTTAGCCTCTTAACCTCTTAACTGGCACCCAGAAAAGTGGCAATTTTGTAACTTGAACTTGAGGACTGCATACTTATTTTGCAAACCAAAATACTATACTTTATACTTATAGCACATGCATGAGCCTGGTCTCTTTTGAAAGATAACATTCTGAAGTTTCTGATACAATAAATAAAAATCACTTTTAGTGCTAATGAAATAGATAGAGTAACTTGAGTTGAACTTGAACTTGTGTACTCACGATTTTCTGTAGTTGCAATATCCCAAATTATATTTCAAAAAAAAATGGTGTGGCTGAAAAAACACCCTGGGTCCATAGCCTGAAGTCGTGTATAGTAGGTGTCCAATGTCATACAAATCCGTTCAGAAATCAATTATTATGAGCGATTTTGGTAAACTGTAAAAAAAAAAAAAAAAAGCTCTTTAGGTTTCTCATAGACTCCAATGCATTCCGCTGCTTTTTCTCTTCTTGTTTTCGCTCATCCCCACGTGGGGTATCATTAGAAAGCCACACTCATTGCTTACAACCCTGTCCAATAATTTTCGAGATCGCCAAATGATTGACGGAGCTAGAGCCGGGTGGTATTCCGGGTGGTATTCGAAAAAATGAAAAGTCTGCCGTGTACTTTGGCGCACGCCTCACATATCGGCATGTAACTCGAGAACCGCCTGAAACGGCAATCGACAGGCAACAAATAGGGCTTTAATTCGATATATATATTGTATTAAAAAATATGCACACTCGAGCCGCTAGAGGTCGCCAAATTTGTGTGTCGCACCGGTGGGCAAATCATCCTCAAAACGGCACCCAGAAAAGTGGCCATTTGTGTATACTGCACCTTGTGTATACTGCACCTTGTGTACTGCACCCTGTGTATACTGCACCATGTGTATACTGCACCTTATGTATACTGCACCTTGTGTATACTGAACCTTGTGTATACTGCACCTTGTGTATACTGTACCTTGTGTATACTGCAACTGCACCCTGTGTATACTGGACCCTGTGTATACTGCACCTTGTGTATACTGTACCTTGTGTATACTGCACCCTGTGTATACTGCACCTTGTGTATACTGAACCTTGTGTATACTGCACCTTGTGTATAATGTACCTTGTGTATACTGCACCCTGTGTATACTGCACCTTGTGTATACTGCACCCTGTGTATACTGGACCCTGTGTATACTGCACCCCGTGTATACTGCACCTTGTGTATACTGCACCTTGTGTATACTGCACCCTGTGTATACTGGACCCTGTGTATACTGCACCCTGTGTATACTGCACCTTGTGTATACTGCACCCTGTGTATACTGCACCTTGTGTATACTGGACCCTGTGTATACTGCACCCTGTGTATACTGCACATTATGTATACTGCACCTTGTGTATACTGAACCTTGTGTATACTGCACCTTGTGTATACTGCACCTTGTGTATGTTGAACCTTGTGTATACTGCACCTTGTGTATACTGCACCTTGTGTATGCTGAACCTTGTGTATACTGCACCTTATGTATACTGCACCTTGTGTATACTGCACCTTGTGTATACTGCACCTTGTGTATACTGCACCTTGTGTATACTGGACCCTGTGTATACTGCACCCTGTGTATACTGCACCTTGTGTATACTGCACCTTGTGTATACTGCACCTTGTGTATACTGCACCTTGTGTATACTGCACCCTGTGTATACTGCACCTTGTGTATACTGCACCCTGTGTATACTGGACCCTGTGTATACTGCACCCTGTGTATACTGCACCCCGTGTATACTGCACCCCGTGTATACTGCACCCTGTGTATACTGCACCTTGTGTATACTGCACCTTGTGTATACTGCACCTTGTGTATACTGCACCTTGTGTATACTGCACCTTGTGTATACTGCACCCTGTGTATACTGCACCTTGTGTATACTGCACCCTGTGTATACTGCACCTTGTGTATACTGCACCTTGTGTATACTGCACCCTGTGTACTGCACCTTGTGTATACTGCACCTGTATACTGCACCTTGTGTATACTGCACCTTGTGTATACTGCACCCTGTGTATTGTATTGCCTATATTTATGTATTTATACTATTACTCTGCCCATACGTGTACCTCCCCTCCCCTCCCCAATGCTGCCATGAATTTCCGCAAGGGAATAAAGGAATTTCTTATCGTATCTTGTATCCAATCAAAACATCTCTAAGTGAAGTGTCGACTAGGCCACATCTATTTCCGTAAACAATGTCTGCGCGCCTGTTCTGCTTTTGCAGTTCATATCTTTTTGGTGTGTGGTGATGGTGGGTGGGGCTATTTTCCTAAAATGATCCTTGTGTATCTGTATCTCATTGTAGATTGGGTGTCATTGCGGCCTCTACACACATGACTTTCCTATCCACATGTGATTGACAGGGAGAGGAGGAAGATGCTCATAATTACAGTAGCAGCGCTGCAGTGAAAGAGGACCTTGATGCCGTGTCTCCATTCCCTGCTACTCCCAGAAGCACAGCTAACAACAACACAATGCTTGACTCTCACATAGATGGGCGTCACACAGGGAGAAGGATGCTTACCCAGATTATTCGATTTGATCATATTTAGATTGCATTACCGTATTACAATCATTGTAATGGGGAATATTAAATACTAAATGTATGGCAACCCCCCCCCCACACACACACACACACACACACAAACACACATCCATCCCTACCTAGGAAAATCACAGTTTACTCGTGTATAATTGCTTTCTATCATATAGCTGCTTTACAGTGTGGAGTCAGAGTCGGAATAATGATGCAATAAAGATATACTGTATTATTAAAAAAATCCCTTGCAAGTTTCCTTTTTTTCTTTTTTCGAATGCTAAACTTTCTCTAAATTTCTTAATCGGTTTTTCAAAAGGTCACGTTACTGAGCTGGGTGAATTGATGGTTTCACTCCTCTAGATATATTTCATATTATACTGTGCCCAACAACATAGCTAGACACCCCAGGCAATCATTTATAGATGCCCTATCAGCAAACGTAGAATACAAAGTCATCATTTAAAATGGGAGACTGCTATGCTACTACGCTGTCATCGTGCCAGCCATATATATATATATAATTATATATAAGTTATATGTATATATATGTAGAATGCTAAGCTCTGTATCCTTACCATTGAGTTATACTGCAATAAATGGAGTGGATATTAGATTGAACACAGCCATGGCAGGTATGATTCAACAGCATTGGTATTTAAAAAGATTTGATTGATTGATTGATTATACCAATAGATTGTGTGTACGTGTGTGTGTGTGTGTGTATGTGTGTGTGTGTGTGTGTGTGTGTGTGTGTGTGTGTGTGTGTGTGTGTGTGTGTGTGTGTGTGTGTGTGTGTGTGTGCGTGCGTGCGTGCGTGCGTGCGTGCGTGCGTGCGTGCGTGCGTGCGTGTGTGTGTGTGTGTGTGTGTGTGTGTGTGTGTAATGGATTACTATACGTCAGCATCTGCAACCTTTGTGATTGCATTGTGTTCACACTTGGTGTGCGTGTGTGTGTGCATGTGCGTGTAATTTGTAAGCAGTCATTCCACGGTACGTCCAATATACCCTATTGTTTCCGTACACAGTGTCCTCTGCTCCCCCACCGCTCTCCTCTCGGATGCATTCGTCTTTCCCAGCTGGCTTTGTAGGCGTAGCTCAGCCATATATTTCCATGTCTCAGCTTTTGATGCAGGGGCTTGAGTTCCGATGAGCTCGCAATAAATAAAGATTGAGACCAGGGTTTCTCACCGTGGGTTCGAATAGCTCTGTGGGTGTAAGGAGGAGAGAGAGAAAAAAAGAAAAGAAAAGAGGAGAAGAGTTAGGATGAAATATGACTCTAAATGATCTGCTGGAATACATCATGAATTCATTCGTCATGCCAATCCGCCGCCGGCGCCCAGGCTCCCTTTGACTCTCAGCCCTCCTGTTGGGAGGCGAAAGCTAACAAACATGAATGTTTATACATATCCGCACACGCATGCAAGGCTTTGAGGCATTACGCCAGATATGCATTCATTACACGCACAGTAATTATACCCTAATGGTTAATGTATGTATTGAAGAGGATAGAAATGGAAAAACGTTCTTTGTAGAGTGTGAGATCTCACTGCTGTACACACACGCAGCCCCGTGCGGCAGCCAGATCTTCGTGAGAATCCGTGTTGTTGGGCGTCGGGTTATGCGCTCGTGACTGAACCACGGTGGTTTGGACTTCGGACCGATCAAGCTCCTTTTTGAGGCTATGGACTTGGCCCTATTCCAAACAGGTTTGAAGGACGACTTCCCAGGCGGTTCTGTGTGAGAGACCATTTGGCGTGTCAGGTTAACCTTCCTGAATTTGTGTGTGCGTGTGCACACTTGTATTACTATACTTCTGAGGACCAGCTCTAGAGATAAGAAGTCAGAACAATTTGGCTGGTCCCCACTTTGGAAAGGGCCCATTGTTATGGTTAGTCCGTTAAGGTTAGAGTTGGATTAAGGTTAGAATAGTTAGAGCACTTCATCAAAAGATATATCATTTGTATAACAATTACTCACCCTGTGATCCTTTGAATTCATGAATTTATTCAAGATTTATTTTTTCACACATGCGGCATGCCTCCATGGTGAACGTAGAATCCAACTAGAAAGGTGTGCTCAGTGGAGTGCAAATCTCCACCAGGCGGCAAGTCCGGGGTTCAAGCCAACAGGGATTGTTAAGATTTGTAAATAGTTTCACAGACATGGTACAACAGTGTTATGAAAAAAAAAATCAACACATGGTTCAACAATGTTATGAAACATACATCATAAAACATCATAAGCTTGTTCCAGTAATGATCCACAGAATATGTGAAAGTGTTTAACCAGAAATGTTTTCGTGTTTTTAGCTAAAAATACATGTGTTTGTTGAGCATTGGATCAAGGAGACTTGGATTATACTGCAAGCTGTGTTTGAGTTTCCTGTTAATCTCCAGTAACTTCAAGTATGGCTTCCATCTTTTGGATTCTTTTGAAAAAATAATCGACAGAATCCAAGGCATCACAGGGTGAGTAATTGATATACAAATTATCTTAATTTTTGCGGGTGAAGTGCAGATGCAGATGTAGTGGTGTATGTAGTATGATGTTAGTATGTGTGTTAGTAATACAAGAGAAAGTGTGTGTGTGTGCGTAAGTGCAGTGTGTGTGTGTGACGGGGGCTGCTGCTCAGTGGTCTCAGGTGGCGGGGGCTGTTTGTGCTGGCCTTGCAGAAGGCAGAGAGGCAAGAGGCGTGATTGAGCGGTTCTCCTCGGATCAATAGGCCAGGATGGCGCTGGCGCAGAGGATCTGCTCCATCCCTCCAGCGCGCACTCCCACCCCTCCCTCACCCCGACCGCTCCATCAGACGTCCAAGCCCTCCACCCACTGTGAAGACCCGGTCCCATGGGTGGAGTAGGGAGACAATAGGAGGGTATGATTCATCCTTACAGCCGGTGGAGCCTGGTCCACGCCGGATAAGCAGCCTCTCATTAGTCACTCATCCCCTAGACCTCCCCACCAAGCCTGGGTCTCCTTTCACCGGCGCCCACCCCTAGCACACGCACACGCACGCACACACATCCACACCTCAGACACACACACACATCTCACATCTCAGATACACATTCACACACAACTCAGACACACACTCACTCACATCTCAGACACACATTCACACATACAGTACCTCAAACACACACTACACATACCTCAGACACACCACAAACACACACTCACACACACACACACACACACACCTCAGACACACACATCCACACGCTCAGGCACACATCCACACACACCCTCACGCACACCTCAGACACACATCCACACGCTCACACTCATCCATCCACACACACACACCTCAGATAGATAAATACACACACACACCTGAGACACACACACTCACGCACACCTCAGACACGCCTCAGATAGATAAATACACACACACACACCTCAGATACACATACTCACACCTCAGACACACACTCACGCACACCTCAGACACGCCTCAGATAGATAAATACACACACACACCTCAGATACACATACTCACACCTCAGACACACACACTCACGCACACCTCAGACACACATCCACACACACATACCTCATACACACAGAAACACACACACATCCACACCCTCAGATACACAAACCTCCTACACACACTACACCTCAGACACATACATCCACACGCTCACACACATTCACACACACACCTCAGACACATACATCCACACACACACACCTCAGATACACACACTCACACCTCAGACACACACACACCCAGGCACGTGCACACATAGAGCCCAAGGGGTGCTTGAGCACCTGCCCTTTTGAGCCTCATAAAAAAGTGCAATTTTTCAAAAAAAAAAAAAAATTATTATTATCTTTTTTTATTATTATTATTATTTTTTTACCGTTACGCATATAGACTGCCCTTCCAACTGAAAAATGTCAGGATAGAATCAAAATATTAGGTAAAGAGAGAGAGATGCCCCATATTCCATTGCAGTTTGCACAGCCTCCTCAGCGTGCCTCTCCGCAGACCTATATATTTTATGCATAGCGTGGGTGGTGATGATGATGATGATAGAAACCGCTGTGGCACATACAGTTGAATGCTGGTATTACACTCACTGAGGGACACGAAGAAGTCAAGTCCGATGGGATTTGGGAATCTCAAATACAAATTGGGATTGGAATAAAAAATTCATTAAACAATACAGAATATACAGCACTTCTTGGGGTCTGTAGGGTAAGCACTTATTCCCTCCCCCCTGAACATTTATGGAGATGTATGGGCCTTTTAAGTCAGTGATAAAAGTGTCTTTCAAGGATAAGTGAGCTCCTGCACTGATTATTATAGTTCAATATTCAATATTTGATCACCAAAACCCCCCAAAAAGCATAAAAAGGGGGCCCCCCTGCCCGAAAAGAGCCCTTAAAAATCGGGCTTGCACGCTTTGCGCGCTCGGTTTAAATACACACAGGTATAGTGCCCTTTTCAGCCTTTAAGCACCTGCCCCTCTAAAGTCCTGTGCACGTCCCTGCACACACCTCAGACACACATACATACAGTATACCTCAGACACACATACCTCATCCACACCCTCAGATACACAAACCTCATACACACACTACACACACACACACACACACACACACACACACACACACACACACACACACACACACACACACACACACACACACACACACACACACACACACACACACACACACACACATGCACACACCTCAGACACGTACATACCTCATACACAAACCCAATATCCATTCACACATTCAAATGCAAGATATATTGCTTTATTAGAACTTTTAGTTTCTTCTTGAATGCCCGACCATGCACTCTCCCGTGCACACTATAGCTCACCTGTAATTGAACGCCTCAGATATGATCTAGCGGGCCACAGTGGAGCGCGGCTGTGACGGCACGCGCCCATCAAGGACACCCCGAGGTTGAGCTACCTGGGGCTCTTCCCTCTGGGCTTTAGAGGCCAACATCTTCTTCTGCTTACACCTCCACTTTTATTAAAAAGGGTGTTATTTATAAATAACCTCATATAAGCCCTCGCAGGACTTTGTTAGTGTTACTGGGGTAGGTCAGTCATTTCAATGTGTCCGTAATTTCCTTTAATCCTCCGGAAAAAGTCTGAAAAAGTATTTATAAAAGATTAAATAAATCTTTGTACTGTCTTTTACTATCATGCACTTTGCTACTAAATAATCGTCCTTGCCTATATTACTACCTAGTATGCTAATATGTATTTACTACTACGCACTCAAGACTGTAGCGCCCAAGTTCAACATTGTTTGACGAACCTTGTTACTCAGAGTTGTACCCTTCCTGCTGACTTGTTGTACAGAACTTGCAAGTCGCTTTGGATAAAAGGTCTAAATGTCCGGTACTGGGCCGAGATTTATTTCACGTCACAAATAGAAGTGATGTTGTGTTTCTTATTCAAATGTAGCCAAGAGTAAAGACCCTAACCAAATCAACACAGCAGTCAAAGTGTATATTTTCAGCACTACATTTGTTTAGCAATGATTTTAAGTAGGGATGCTCGATATTGGCTTTTTTACCGATACCGATATACCGATATTGTCAAACTCTTAATTTCCGATACCGATATCAACCGATATCAACCGATACCGATATATGCAGGCAGGGCCGCCTGGGAGAAATGCGAGGCCCTGTGCGAGATTTAACGCGAGCCCCCCCCCCCCCCCCCCCCCCCCAAGGTAAAAAAAAAAAAAAAAAAAAAAATTATATATATATATATATATATATATTTTTTTTTTTTTTTTTTATACAGTCAACATATTCTTAAATAATAGCGCTGCCCGAGGCGGGGCATGATACAGTCAACATATAGCAAAAGAGAGAGCGAGAGAGAGCTCCCGTTCTACAGTCAATATACAGTGTACAGAGAGAGAGAGAGAGAGAGAGAGACACATTGGAAAGAAATTGAAATGCTATTTGGCCCTAAACAGAGAGTACACAGTGGCAGAATACCTGAGCACTGTGACTGAAGATCCTTGAGCACAGCCTAGCCATCGAGAAAGGCCGCCATAGGCAGACTGTGTGTGTTAGAAAGAGAGAGAGAGAGAGAGAGAGAACATGTGTGTTTGTCATGTGTGTGTGTGTGTTAGAGAGAGACTATAGCATGTATGAGAGATTCAAAAGGACAAAGATCAACACTTAAATCCAACAAGAAGAGGGTCAACAGAGAAACCAAAGCAGCAAGGAGCCAATGGCCGACATCAGCTAAATAGGCTAGCCAGGTACTGTGACACCAGGCCACGTGACACACAGCTTTGGCCAACGGCCCAACGCTACCCAAGCTACACAAACGACCATTCACACACAGCACATGTCGTATCTCCAAATGTTGTGAAATAGCATATGTTTTGCCTGGAAAAAAACATCGTTATTAACAAAACATTCGGGAGGGGAAGGAAGGAAGAGTGGGGTAATGTCATCATGACATTTTCATTAATCCAAGTTACCTGCACGATGAACGCAGGGCGAAAGGCCGCAAGGTCTCCACGTTGACGAAAGGCCTCTCGCTGGCGGGACAAAAAGAAGCTATGGCCAGAGCCTTGTCATGGTGCAGGCCCGACTACATCTTCTGTCAAAGGGCCTGCTATTCTCAAGGCTAACTGATAGCATCAAACGAACGTTCCCAGCTGACGCTAAACAGCTAACTGGCTAACAGTTAGCTCACACAGTTAGCTACTAGTAGTATTAGCTAGTCGGCCGGCTCCAGAGAGAGAAAGAGAGATAGGGTCAGGTGACTCAGATCCACGGCGGGTATATAATCATAAGTTGACTCACCATAACGCAGTATCAACGTAGAAGGAGACTTTCTTGGCCCCACTGTGTAATTTCGGCGTATTGCTGCCTAACAGATTTATCTGCTCACAAGTTCTCTTCTCCTTCTTTTGAAAAGACATCCACTCGCCTCGCTAGGTTAGCTAACGCTAGTTAGCATTTAGCTAAGCTAGCTACTAGCCGACATGGCTATACCATGAAAGGCTCCGGCCATTTGTCCCGCTAGCGAGAGGCCTTTCGTCAACGTTCCTTGGTTGGTGACCGACCGACTGATAATGACCGACCTCTTTCTTCGTCTTGGCTATTGGGCATAACTAAGCATAGTCAAAAGCTGCACGCGCGAAAATGTCAAACGCAGCCGACTCACGCTGCCGGCGTCTACACTGTCTACACATGATGTAAGTAAAACCACCCCCTTCGTTGAAACCAATGCTGCTGCAGAACCCCAGAGGCTGAGCTCCAATAGTGAGTATGTCTGCAGCTGCAGGACTGCAGACCCAGGAACAAGTCAGACACATTCTACAAACGTGTCTAATGTGAAATATATAAGCATATAAGCAAAACTAGATTTTAGGTCTGTGATGAAAAAGGGCCTCGCGGGAAGGGGGGCCTCGCAAAAAAAAAAAAAAAAAAAAAAATAATAATTAAAAAAAATTAATACATTTTTTTTTTTTTTTTTTTTTTTTTTTTTTTTTTGCGAGGCCCCCCTTCCCGCGAGGCCCTGTGCGACCGCACTGCTCGCACACCCCCTGAGGCGGCCCTGTATGCAGGGTTTCCCCCCCAAAAAACGGAATAATTTCAGGTAATTAACATTACATATCTCTTGTTGTGGAATTAACACAACATTATGCATACTTTTGACAATAAATAAAATCAGAATTTGTTCTTACTTGCTTGCCTGGATAAATAAAGGTTCTAGAAATGTAAAAAAATATTAAAAAAATTTGAACACCGATACCGATATTTTCCGATATCACATTTTAATGCCGATATCGGCCGATAATATCGGTAGGCCGATAATATCGGACATCCCTAATTTTAAGTGTTATTAGCTAAATATGAGCTTATAAAAATCTCTGCACATTGCATTGGAAACCGGATGATTTAGACATGAGGATATGACGCCGTCATGAAATCATTGTAGTCCTAAGAAAGAGGAGACCCAGGGCTTTGGATGGACGTAGAAATGTCATAAAACTACACTACCTGTAACGGTCCCACCGGTCCTGCTCCACAACCCCCATTTGTCCATGGAAATTTTCACCCCGGTCATGCTCCACAACCCCCATCTGTCCATGGACATTTCCCATACCTGAACTACGGCTCTCAACCACCAGGTGGCCTAGTTCAATGTATTCATGTATGGTTTCATTCATATCTCACAAATAGATCTCAGTTTGTCAGCGTCAGCGGCTCATCCTCCCCCCCGGCCCCAGTCAACCACGGTGTCCCCCAGGGCTCCGTGCTGGGTCCCCTACTATTCACCATTTACATGCTCCCCCTCGGTCAGATTATACATCACCACGGACTCAACTTTCATTGTTATGCTGATGATACTCAGCTCTATATCAGCACCTCACCATCCTCCCAGCTCCCCCCACAGACTGTAGTCAACTGCCTCCACGCCATAAAAACCTGGATGTCAACCAAATTACTGAAACTCAACAGCAAAAAGACAGAGCTCATGGTTGTGGCCCCCAAGGCACTGCTCGGGAAGGTTGGAGATCTCCTCCTCCACGTTGACGGCTGTTCCATCTCCCCGTCTCTCGAAGTCCGTAACCTGGGCGTCACCCTTGACTCCACACTTTAATTTCACTCCCACATCAAATCCGTCACCAAGTCTGCCTTCTACCACCTCAAAAACATCTCCCGTCTCCGACCCTCACTCTCAGACTCTGTGGCTAAGACCCTGATCCACTCATTCATCACCTCCCGGTTGGACTACTGTAATGGAGTCCTGTTCGGGGTACCCAGCAAAGCCCTGGACAGGCTCCAGTATGTTCAGAACTCAGCTGCCAGGGTTCTCACTCACACCAAGCCCTGGCAGCACATCACCCCCACCCTCATCCACCTCCACTGGCTTCCAGTCAAGTTCCGCATCACCTTCAAACTCCTGCTCCTCACCTACAAATCCCTCCATGCCCTCGCCCCCCAATACCTGTCTGATCTCCTCCACCAGTACACTTCATCCCGGAACCTACGATCCTCTGATTTAGGTCTCCTCTCCATCCCTCGCACCAGGTTACGGACTTTTGGGGACAGAGCCTTCAGCGTGGCGTCCCCTACCCTCTGGAACTCTCTCCCCCCCGAAATCCGCAACGCCCCAACCCTGGACACCTTCAAATCCGCTCTAAAAAACACACCTCTTCACCAAGGCTTTTCCCCATCAATTAGTTTAGATTAGGTCCATTATCCCTTACCTTCCCTCATCCCCTCTTCCCCCCCCCCCCCCCTATTTTCCTTGTCCTATTTTTTGTCCTGATTGTGGCGACCTTGGGTTCTATGAAAGGCGCTATATAAATTTGATCTATTATTATTATTATTATTATTATTATTATTATTATTATTATTATTATTATTATTATTATTATTATTATTATTATTATTATTATTATTATTATTATTATTATTATTATTATTATTATTATTATTATTATTATTATTATTATTATTAATATTATTAATATTATTATTATTATTATTATTATTATTATTATTATTATTATTATTATTATTATTATTATTATTATTATTATTATTATTATTATTATTATTATTATTATTATTATTATTATTATTATTATTATTATTATTATTATTATTATTATTATTATTATTATTATTATTATTATTATTATTATTTGTTCTCTTTTACTTATTAATGTCCTGTCTGTCATCACTAATCTGTTGTGTGATCATCTGTTGTTGGTGCTGTGCACCATTGTCTAATTTAGTTTTGTCTCCCTTGTGTTGTATCTATGTGCGCTTCGTCTTGTCATGTTTTATATATGTACCTTGTTATGTTTTCTGTTCAGTCATCTCCCCATGTGTGTCATTCACTAATCATCCTCTTGTCTCTAATTAGTCCTGGTATTTAAGTGTTGTTGGCCCAGCAGTCCTTTGCTGGGTCATTACTTTTGTTTGTTGTTCACCGTTGTGAGTGAATGAATGAATGAATGAAAACTTTATTAACAGATTGCAGAATGGGTACAGTACAGTACAGCTCAATACATACAATTGTTAAGGGGATGCAGACCAGAGAAAGACTTTCGTCTTGTTTACATCAGGGTCCCCCATTTTCAATTCATCGTAACATATATGACATACATGACATACAGATAGACAGTACTGCTCCATCTATACATTTATGACATACCAGATTTGCAATTACAGTACTGTTTGTGATACAAAAAGAGTCCAGAAAGAAAAGAGTATATACATTAGGCGTGGAAACTGTACATTGGATTGGGTAGGTGGGGGTGGGGGGGACTGTACATTGGAGGTGGTTGGGTGGGTGGGGGGGGGGGGGGGTTGGTTAGGAGTGGGGGGGGGGGGGGGTTGGTTAGGAGTGGGGGGGGGGGGTTTGGGTAGGAGTGGGGGGGGGGGGGTTGGGTAGGAGGGGTGGGTGGGGGACACTGTACAACTGTACAAACAACACTGTACATTACAACACTGTACATTGGTACAACTGTACAACACTAAAAGTACTCTTTAGTGTTGTGATTATATAGTTTTTTGAGACCACGGTCTCTCTTTTCTTTTTCTTTTCAAAGTGTTATTTTCATATTATGCTCTGTGTGTCAATAAAGTGCATGTTATTTTGAAAGAAGCAACCAACGCCTTCCGTCTCCTATCTATCCTTTCCTCGGGCCTATACTGCAATTGGGTTCCACACAACATCATGCCATCAAAGCGTTCCACCCGTAACAACTACCCAGCTCACACCAGCCGCAGTCAAAGCTACAGCCTTTCTTTACCTTTCTGTGAACGTCTAGAAAAAACCTGCAACGCAATCCGGAGGAAAATGACGGAGCTATGGACATTATACAAAAGTAACTGTACTTAAACTAGATTTCATTCACAGTCTTTGCTGCCCTGTAACGGGTGCCTGGTGGTACTAAATCCACCATGAGGGTGCTGATCCGGTGAGGTCACACATTAAAACCACGGTGCCTGGAGCACAGACCACGGTGCTACTGAAACTAAACAAGATATACTGTACAGTAGCATCTTCTGATATGTCAGTGCTACTGTAGTAGGCTACACATTATACCCACAACGATGCGACTTAAAGACAGAGATTCAGCGCTTTTTCAGCTGATGCGTCACATTCACATTCCATGTGATAGTAGTAAACAGAACAGCATGCGCGTTACACTCAGGAAAGGCCAGTATTCACTGCAATGAGGAATTATCCCCACCACAGTCGCAGTACGGCTCGGTAACTTGTTTTAACTAGGGATGTTCGATATTGGCTTTTTTACCGATATCCGATATACCAATATTGTCCAACTCTTAATTTCTGATACCGATATATGCAGGGTTTCCCCCCCAAAAACACACCATTATGCATATTTTTCACAATAAATAAAATAAGAATTTGTTCTTACTTGCTTGCCTGGGTAAATAAAGGTTAAATAAATGTAAAAGAAATACAAATAAAAAAACGATACTGATAATTTCCGATATTACATTTTAATGCCAATATCGGCCGATAATATCGGACATCCCTAATTTAACCCTTTTCTCAACAACAATGGCGTTCTGTGACTTCTGGATATGAGCTACAGTATAATCTGGTGTTATAAACTAGGAAAACCGCATTGCAGGTTTCGGTTACTTGTTGTTGACAATGAAAATAAATACAATTACACTGGCCTCACCCTTTAATGTAGGACAGAAATGCTAACAACACTATCTGAAATCGAAATAAAGTGCAACATTTTGTCACAATAACACTTTACTTGTGTTGATAAGAGCCTTATCAAGGTAATTATGCCTAACAAAGACAGCTGTGTTCAATTTATACTGGGTGGTAGAAGCGTGCGCTCATTACTTGGCCACCATATTGGTGTGGGACCGGGTCGGTCTAACCGACTGAGCTCGCTGGCTGGCCGGTGTTGGACTGGATTCAGGCAGTGTGGGAGGTTGATATAATAACAAACTGCCCGGCACGTCCTGCAGTTCGACCGTGTGGCTTGTCTGACTTTTCATCAGGGCGGGGCTAGGGGGTGGCTACTTGGGCTCAAGCCCCGAATGTTTTCTGAAAAGCCCCGAATCTATTTTCAAAAAAAAAAAAAAAAAAAAATTGACAATTCATCATTGTTGCATGAAAATATGTTTGCACCAGATTTAGCAGAAGATAATTTCCATCTGTGGTCTATCCAGCTGCTAACTGTATTTGAGTGAGTTAAGTCTTGGTGTTATGGTAGACTCAGACCTAAGCTTAAATCACAATCAACAAGTTGACAAAAACTTAATTCTTCCACCTCAGAAACATAGCTAAAGTACGACCATTTATAAATCAAAAGGACGCTGAAAACCAGATCCATGCCTTTATCTCAAGCCAACTCGACTACTGTAATGCAGTCCTTACCGGCCTCACCCGAAAAAATACGATGATAACTATTTTATTGCAACGCACTATTGCATTATTTTATTCTATTTTACTAACTATTTTTTTGCACTGCACTATTTTATTTTGTATCAGTGATAATCAAACCGTAAACAAAGACGCATATTAACACTTTCAAGGTGGTGGTATAAGTTAAAAATTGTGGTGTCGAAGTAAAAAAAATCCGTCTGGGCTAAGCCCCGGATCTCCTACAATCCTAAATCCGCCCCTGCTTTTCATCCAATGCCATTACAGTGATTAGGTTCTCTTACTGGAAGCCATATAGTGGCCCTAACAAGAGGACAGAACAGCATGTGAAGAAAGGATGATGGTAAATAGGACAAGCAACAGGGACCAGAGCACGGCTCTCAAAAGAAAGAACTCGGCGGCCTGGCAAGAGTGAATGCTGTAATTGCTCCCTTCAAGGAGACGCTGCCCCAGCAGGACACAATAGAATGACCTTTTCTCTTCTCTGACTGCAAACCTCTATTACCACACTGGAGCAGCATGGCTAGACCTGTGACCTCCTCTTATATATCGGCCACATTTGATTTGCTTCTAAATTATACGTAATACAGTCACATTTCACATAAAACCCTCTTCTTATTTATTTTCCACATCATATTTAGTCAGACGCTGATCTCTCCACATTGTCGCGACAAGATGCCGTTTTTACTTTTTAAAGATATTAATTTATTAGTGTTTATTTATGGTTAATTCAGGGACTGCTCACGCTGTTTCTAGTGTGAGTCATTTTGGCGTGGAAGATGACATGTCTCCCTGGCCTCTGCTATTCACCATCTGGCAGTTTTTGAAAGAGCGACAGCTCGTTTGTTTTTTAATCACTAATACATCACGGGCGTCATTCCCCGACTTAAAGGTGCTATGCATTATAAATGTCATTTTTCAGTCTCTAGCATTGTATTATAGTAATAGGAGTTCGTATCAATGTGTTTTTGGGCCTAAATACTATATTGGCGAATTCCTCAGCTACAGCCCATCCCCTCTTTGCCTCTAGTAAATCAGGTCATGTTGATTTGACGACCTGGTGCACGTCACAGGGCGCTGTTTATAGCGCACTGTGATGTGATTGGCTCTGTGGTTTTAGTAATGCCCGCCTCCATTCTTGCTACCTGCAGGGTGGAAGGTTTGTCCAGAAGATCACTAATCAGCTGAAGCCTGATGCGGTTCCCTCGGTCTTCGACAGACAGACCGGCGTTAGCTCTCGGGACTCGGGAGCGATCGCTAGCTACTTAGCACCAGCCGGGGCCGGCGTTAGCAACCGGGAGCGTCGTTGAGCATTCAGCCTGCTGGCTACCTAGATCCACTTCAACCAGCGTCGCGGAGCATTCAGCCTGCTGGCTACACAGCTTGTCGGTGTGCTAATAGCCTCTGCAAGCTAACGGTAGCTGGCTACACAGCTTGTCGGTGTGCTGGAGCCTCTGCAAGCTAACGTTAGCTGGCTACACAGCTTGTCGGTGTGCTGGAGCCTCTGCAAGCTAACGGTAGCTGGCTCCAGGCTATTAGCACATCGACAAGCTGCTGGAGCTCCCGACGCTCGGCTGGTTGAAGTGGATCTAGGTAGCCAGCAGGCTGAATGCTCCGCGACGCTCCCGGTTGCTATCATGTGCAGGTCCTCTTCTCAGACCTGTGTGGCAAAGCACTGCACACGCATCATGCAAGCTACACATCGCTGCATGTTGATCAATGGTGGCCCACTCGGTGCATCACAGTGGGCTACTATTGTGCTAACAACAACCGCGGTGTCCGGCTTGTCGGCCGGCATGAGTGCTCGATTTGGGGTGGTTCTCTCCTCCTTGTGTGCCCCCGTTCTCGCGGGTGTCCTGCCGGGGAGCTTGTGGACGCGACAACAGCGGCGGCCGTAGCGTTAGTTAGCTCATAGCTATTGTGTACCACTAGCGTTACGGCGGGCTCGAGCACCCTACGGCTGCCGCCGTTGTCGCGTCCATGGGCTCCCCGGCAGGGTACCCGTGGGGACGGGGGTGTACAGAGAGGAGAGAACCATTTTGTGTCGGGCGTGCATGCCGGCCAGCGAGCCGGACGTCGGGATATGTTGTTAGCACAATAGCTACCAAGCTAAGCTATGTTAGCTTCTAACGGTGTATACACAATATGTACAACGACACAATGATTTACATTATTACAAATATGGTAACGTGGTTGTGGCTTTTACAAATAGTGGTAACATATATATAGATAGACAGTACTGCTACATCTCTATATTTATGACATACCATATTTGTATTGCTACAGTACTGCTCAGTACTGCTATGATGGAGACCAGAGAAAGACTTTCGTCTTGTTTACATCAGGGTCCCCCAATTTCAATTCATGGTAACATATTATATATATATAGATAGACAGTACTGCTACATCTCTATATTTATGACATACCATATTTGTATGTAACCTGAAACCTAATCTCTGACGGGGAGATGGGCGGAGCTATTTGGTGGGTGGCTGTCACTCAAAGTCTGGGTGGAGCCAAGCCAATAATAGCCTGCTTTCATGAGGCTGAAAAATGCTGGTTTTGAGTACAAGATTAGAAATATAAAACAATGATTATTTTTGGAATAAAAATTACAGATGTGTTACATAGACTCACAGGAAGTGTGTAAAGTTGCCCAAATAGTGCTAGGAATAGCAGTGCATAACCCCTTTAAGGTTCCACAGGAAATGCTATTTTAATGCACAACTGTGGCAAACACTGGCTGAATGTTTGCTTTTCCGTGTGTATGTGTGTGTGTGTGTTGATTTTCAAATAGGCAACAACATACACAAATCCTTGTATGAACTCTGAGGTCATTGACAATAGATGATGTAGCAAAGTGGTTGCTATCCATTGCGTTCAGACAGACACAGTACTTCCACACGCAAACTTGAAACCGCTTGGTTGATTTATTTCTACAAAACACACACAGACACCTACAAAACGGTTATCCAACAGCATTCAAACCCTAACATAATGCCCAGTTCAGCCGCAAGCCCAGTTCAACCACAAGGTCCTCTGCTCATGCTCTGTCTAGTTCATACTGTGTGTGTGTGTGTGTGTGTGTGTGTGTGTGTGTGTGTGTGTGTGTGTGTGTGTGTGTGTGTGTGTGTGTGTGTGTGTGTGTGTGTGTGTGTGTGTGTGTGTGTGTGTGTGTGTGTGTGTGTGTGTGTGTGTGTGTGTGTGTGTGTGTGTGTGCAATTCAAAACTGGCCCCCACAAATGTCCTAACCCAGTTGTACAGTAAATGACCAAGTATGGCTTTGTCAGTATTCCAATGTACAGTGTACAGTGTCCCCCACCCACCCCCTACCCAACCCCCCCACCCCACCTCCGATGTACAGTTCCCCCCCCACCCCCACCCAACCCCACCCACCTAGCCAACCTCCTCCAATGTACAGTTTCTACGTCAAATGTATATACACTCTTTTCTGGACACTTTTTGTATCACAAACAGTACTGTATTTGCAAATCTGGTATGTCATAAATGTATAGATTTAGCCATGGCCGCCGAGTTATAGTTGAAAGTGGGGGTGCAAGAATATTATTTTTATAAAAAAAAAATTTTGTTTATAATTTTTTTTATTTTTTATTTTTATTTTTTTTGACAGGCAAGGGGTGGCAGACTTTTTTTTAAATGTAATGAACCTGTACGTGCAATTTCCTGCAATATAGAGCCTTCAATCTTGACCAATAAAGCTGCTCTTTTCACTATAAAACTCAGTTTATATTGCAGTATGATAGCCAATTACTATAATAATAATATATTATACTGTATATACACTGTATATTGATTTTTCGCTCATTCATTTTTATTAAATCAATCTCCTTTCAAATAGGCCAAGTTTTTAATAAGAAAGAGAAAAAAGATATATTTCCATTACCTGTAAATCTTGTGTCTCTTTCTCTCCTTCTCTGCCTCCTCCCTGAGTCTGCAGTGCACAATCATGACATCGATCTCAAAAAAAAAAAAAAAAAAAGTAAAAAAAAAAAATGGAGGCCCCTCGTCACTATAGGCCCACGGGCCGCGGCCGTCGTTAATCCGGCCCTGCTCGTCTGCCATATAGATAGCGATAGCGTTAACGTTTGAAAATGAAGTCAACGTCATCCAGCTGAGCTCACACCACATATCTAGATAACGTTAGCTAGCGGCTAGCACTAAAGCTAACGCCAACCAGAGAGGGAAACGTTATTATTATTTATTCGAGGAAACCGTATGACCAGATCGCAATTCGGGACCGTGAAACACTTTTATGTATTGCGTGGTAGAACCGTAGAAGTTCTACTACCACTCAATAGTAACTTAAGGCGCTCCCATAGTCCAGCAGACTGTACACAGAGCAGACTCCGCGGACTCTTGAGCTTTGATCTCAGCGGACAGCAGACCCACAGGTGCGACGCTCCTATTTTCTGAGGCACGGACATCCGCGCCGCTGACTTGGTGTCACACAAAACACTGCTCGGCGTTTTGGTTGACATCGAACTGCATTAAATGTGACACTGCGCGAGCGATTGGTGGCGCGAGGAGAGAGATGAGCCCGTGAAGCGCTCTCTCTCTCTCTGTCTCTCTCTCTCTCTCTCCCTCTCCCTCTCTCTCTCTCCCGCTGATAATGTTCCCTCTGATCTGCCAGTACAGTAGAACAGACAGAATTGTGGGAAATGTAGTAAAACTGGTGCGAGAAATGTAGGAAATAGACCGCGGACGTCCGCTGAGATCTGCTCGACTATGAAAGCTCAAAGAGCCGCGCGGACATCCGCAGAGTCTGCTCTGTGTACAGTCTGCTGGACTATGGGAGCGCCTTTATGTCTAACATAATCCTTTTATTTGAACAACTTACTGGAAAAGCCTGCCTGCCTGCCTGCCACCAATATTATGACACACTCTGTGGGCTTTGATATTTACACTGACTCCTGCCTGCAGCCAGACTGCAGCGCTGTGAGGCAGTGAGCCAAGGTCTACGCGCTGGAGATGGGAGGAACTGGATCAAACCATAATGGGGCAGGGGGGGGGGGGGGGGGGGGGGTTCGCAATCTTTGGAAACTTAAAAACGTGTTATTAAGTGTCATTGCGTATTATTAATTTGATTGAAATTACGTAGTTATGCTTAGATTTATATATTGGGGGGGGGTATATCATATTTTTCATATGATCAAAAAGTGGTGGAGCAAGATCATATCCTTGCTCCCCCAAGTTCAATAGTCCTGGAGCACGTGCATCGTCGGCTCTATTGCGCAGGCGTCTATGGATGTAGCAGTACTCTCTATCTGTATGTCGTGTATGTCATATATGTTATGATGAATTGAAAATGGGGGACCCTGATGTAAACAAGACGAAAGTATTTCTCTGGTCTGCATCCCCTTAACAATTGTATGTATTGAGCTGTACTGTACTGTACCCATTCTGCAATCTGTTAATAAAGTTTTCAATCAATCAATCAATCAATCAGAAATAGTGTGTATGTTACTATGCGTCAGTAAATTGTAATGAACCAAAGGAGAATATCAATTATTATATATTTTCTTTTCTTTTCCATGTTTGACAGTGAATAACAACATGTTAACATTGACCAGACCTGAAAACTTTACAGGGGGTTTTGTAGATACAGTACTGATTTTCACCATCCGGTCAAATGCAATTTGAAATATGAATATAGAATATCAGGCCTATAAATAACCGTATTATGGCCAAGTCATATGTCTATGGATCGGGCCAAATCTCCTCTTTCCAATGGCATAGTTAAATCTGGATTTTGTACGGATCAGGCGTCCGTAACAGGGCAGCAAATACTGTGAATGAAATCTACTGTAAGTACAGTAACTTTTTTATAATGTAAATTACATTTTTCATCAGATTGAGACGCGTTTTCTTTCTAGACGTTCACAGTTTCACAAATTTTTCACTAATAATATCAATATTTCAACAGCTTTGACAGAGGCTGGTGTGAGCTGTGCCTGGGTAGTGTAGTTTTATGAAATTTCGATGTCCATCGAAAGCCCTGGGTTTCCTCTGTTTTCGGACTACAAAGCTTTCATGACGTATGTCGTATATTTATCTAAATAAAACCTGTAAATTAAACAATAGAAATTATGCACATATATGAAATAGCAAAGAACTAGGTTATTTTCTCTTAGAAAAGTAGAGACTCACAGCCATGCCAAATCACCTGTTAGGTTAACCATACATTTGAGTCAACAAGAAGGCTGTTAACTGGCCTCAGTCTAAATGGTGACAGATGGCCAAAAGCTACCTTGAGATGTACGGAGGGGAAACACTGAATACAGGTCAGGGAAGGACAAATGTGGATAGCCTTCAAATAAGCTGAGACCAGCAGAAAAATGTGTTTGTGTAAGGTTTAGAAGAGATTTTATGACTACACAGCCCCACAGTTCAAAGGAAGGGTGATCGTTTCATACAGATGTAATGAGACCACAGGATGAAACCTCTTTCCCCACACAACAAAGTGGGATGGAGGGCCCAATACTTAACTTTAAGTCAGGCCTGAAGGCCAGCACCAGAGTTCTGTTTACTTTAGCTAAGCAGTCCAAACATGCCATTATTTCAATCGGTATGAGGGTCGCATTCAGGGACACTTGGGTAGATCATTCTAAGAGAAGACTAGTTCCTGTCCCCTCTGTAAGGTCACCTTGTAACGCTGTTTCGCAAGACCCAAATGACTCACTTAGAGGGGAGACCTTCTAGCCAATAGAAAAGCAGGCTCTCTGGGGTGACGGCACTGGATGGGGCCAGGGTGGGGGGGGATTCTCTCTTCTCTATAAAACCTACAGGTTGAATGATGGAGGAGACAGAGACACAGAGACACGAGACGCAGAGAGACACGCAGAGAGAACGGAGAAGCAGTGACGGAGAATCCACCCCACCAGAGTTCGAGAACAGAGCCGAGAAGAAACCTTCGAGACGAGCTGATTAGAAATAGAATAATTGATGCTGTAAACCTGATTGATTAAGCTGTTGGATATTCCAATAAAGCAACGGTCAGACCGTTTTCACCCGCAGCGCTGTCTCCGCCTCCACGTGATTTCCAAAGGACCACATTTGAATGAACTGTTACTTTAACGGGAAACACAACGAGCAGAGTAAGCTATTCCACTATACATTAGAGAAAGATCATATAGCTATAACATAGAATCATTGAGAAGATACATTACGTATTTTTTCCTCACGTCTAATTCATCCGGTTTCGGCTGGAATATTTATAAACTAAAATTTAGCTAATAACACTTAAAATCATTGGTAAACAAACGTAGTGCTGAAAATATAAACTTTGACTGCTGTTTTGATAGGGTTAGAGTTTTTACTCATGGCTACATTTGAAAAAGAAACGCAAGATTTATTCATATTAACAGACTGTATTGATCTATTTGTGACGTGATATAAATTTTTTACCAGTACCGGACCGCTCTGGGCTTAAGCATATAATTAAAAGTCAGCGTTCCCACCATGTTCAAAGTAGGCTATAGTCATCAGTCTCTAACCGATGTGATGGGTACTGTGGTATAATATCTAATGTTCTCATGTAAATATAGTCCCCTCCCCTATATCCCCTTACCTGTGCCCCCCCCCTCTCTGTGGAATAAGACACTCCCCTCCCCTGTGTCCCCATTACCTGTACCCCCCCCCCCCCATCTGACCTATCAAATGGGACCACACCCCCCCCCCTGTTAACTATATAGGTCTCCTCCCGAGATCTATTCAGGGCTTCTTACCTGGGTAATTAAGCTGATCACCTGGGGGGAAACCCTCAGCCATTCTCTCTATGTATTCTATCTGTTTGGTTAATAAACCCTTGTTATTATCCAAGCCTCGGTTGACTGAGCACATTCTTCATCAGGATATCTACAAATATCCCACAATTGGCGTCTACGAACTTGTGACGGACTTTTTGCGTCCTCCCGGCGTGCTGTATTGTTTCAACTATACAGAGAAAAGTGAGTATAATAGGATGGTCGACCAAAATTGTATGGCAAGGAATTAAAACCTTCCCGCTTTTCTCTGTGCCAGGTGAATATTACAGAATGTTGTCAAATATTGAGATCATGGCTCAGTAAGAATAATGTGCATTAATATATCTGATCTGTATTGAGAATCGTACCGGGGAAACGCGTGTACCTGGGTCCTTATCTGGACAGATGTTCTGAGAGGATGGGTTGTTGTGCTATTCCCGGATTTGAGCTGTTGCCAAACCGAAAGTTAGGGCACAAAATAAGGTTGTTGGTTTGCTAACCCAAGTCTAGCTGATGCAGGCTAAAATATAGGCAACAAGGCAAGAAACGTGGGCGTATTATGATGTGATATCCTTGGAAAACGCTACTCTATTGGAACCTATTAATTACCAGAGTAGCGTCATAATATTCATTGTTTCAACCTCAAACTAAGCCCACAATATCTTCCATTCCTGAAAACTATGTATTTGGATTGAATTCCAATTGATTATACAGATAGCGGGAAGATGACCGGCGATGTCTCGGGAGTACGTGAATGTACATTTAACGAGTCGCAGGTCGAAGGGACCGTGAGTGTGATTAAAAGGTATATATAATCTAATATATCGCTGGTAAATTTCGAAGTCAGGTTCGGTCGTTATGACTTTAATAACGATGTGTAGTTAAATCAAGGGATAAATGCCTTGTCGCAACAGATGTTGGCCGACTAAACGTACAGCGATCCAATACAGTCAGATATATACACACGTTAACTTATATGTATTAATGTTTGTTTGTCTGTTTAAGTCTCGTTTGTATGTGCACAAGTATTATAGGACCCGTCGCGTTGCTTTATTGAGCCAAGAACCGGCTGCGGATAGCGCGACGAGCATTGAGAGACGAGTTACCGTTATACAAAGAATAACATTGAAGTGCAGTTCACGGGAACAAACTAGGATAGTAATTCCGGAATCAGCAAAACCGGCCCACGGGAACAACCATTTGGGGAAGTATAGTTTTATCGTTTCAGTTTGTTTACGTTTCACATATGCACAGGCGCGTTCATTCGGTAACAAAACGCTGGTATAGGAATTCCAGGCTATTGAGAGCTCGTGGGAAAAATACTGTATGAATTGCAAAGCGTTATTTCCGAGGCGAATGAGAACACACGAACGTCGCATGGAGCAATGACGTGACGCTATGCGCGCCGTTAAGTTATGATTTTATATTAAACTATCCATAGGCAAACGTAAAGTTTAATATGCCCAAGGCCGAAGGTATATGAAATCCACGTGCAGTATATGTTTTATTTGTATATGTATGTGCGCGCTGCTATTGGAAAGTGTTGAGTTGCGGTGGCGAGATGCAGAAGAGTGTTTCCAGGATTGCATTATCCCAGACCACCGGAGAAACGAACCGAACATTGCATTAACGACACGTAACGTGCTACAGCCTCAGGAACCAACGTCAACACAAACAGCTTTCCCCGGTGAGTATGAAAATCATAAATATAGATGCTTTGATTGATTGATTGAAAACTTTATTAACAGATTGCAGAATAGGTACAATACAGCACAGCTCAACACACAATTGTTAAGGGGATGCAGACCAGAGAGAGACTTTAGTCTTGTTTACATCAGGGTCCCCCATTTTCAATACCAGATTTGTTTACATCAGGGTCCCCCATTTTCAATTTATCAGGACATATTATGACATACATGACATACAGATAGTCAGTACTGCTACTGACATACCAGATTTGCAAATTCAGTACTGTTTGTGATACAAAAGGAGTCAAGAAAAGGGAGTCATTTGACGTAGAAACTGTACATATACACAACTATCATCTCAGTTACAGCAAATTACAACTATCTCAGATCACTTGAGTGTTTATGTTGCTTTAATTTACACATTATAAGTCACATAAAGCTAATTACAATGTCTGTTTCAGAATTATAATACATCTGTGGGCGTACCTTGTAGTCCACATAAACAGCGTTAGATTAGGCTTTATAAGCTTTTAAGGTTGAAAAACTTGGGCACAAACAACATAGATCATGTTTAAAAGTAAGATGTTTAGGTTATATTCACTTGAGTTAATGTGTTTATCTAAAGAACCAATGAAAGATAACTAGCCCTTTCCATTGTAAGACATTTTTAAACATGATTCAAAATGTGTGGTTCCACATTCATATGATGCTTGTGTACATATGCGATATGATTGATAAATGATAACACTATCATTACATCCTAGGACGGGATGGATGAGAAATAGCTGATGTTTTGTTAAGCTCACAGACAATCAAGGAGAACCCACTCAGATGGTCTTAGAAAAGAGTGGAAAATTAACATGTGTTTGTATTTACAGATCTGGCTCTGAGGCGAGATGCAAAACAGTGCATGACTACACCCAAATTGTATCACAAAAGACAGAAAATCCAACAATTTGCATGTCAACCGAGAGACAGTGCAGAGCTGAGAGACAATCGATTGACCAAAGCTAGTTTTAAATAGGATTCTAATCAATTGGATAGAATTGATCTAAAAGCTAAAGAAAGAATAACAACCTTTCTTTAGAGATAATGAATAAATGCAGATAATGTTTAAATGAGGCCAAAATCATGCCTCCTCTTTTTCCACAGTAACATTGAGTGAGATGATGAAATAGAGAAGGACTAGCTAATGTTTGTTGAGCACACAGACAGTCAAAGAGGATTCACCCAGAATAAAAGAAAAGAGTGGGAAATTAACATGTGTTTGTATTTACAGACAACCAAGAGATCTGGCTCTGGGTCAAGATGCAGAATGGGTGTAAACACATTGTATCACAAAAGCTGAAACTCCAGTGATTTGCATCTGAACACAGACAAAGCACAAAGTGAGACCAGCTACAATCATTTAAATTGAGACCCCAAAATAATCTACATTTGAACACGAAAATCAGCTGAGGACGATGTGGAGCTGAAAGACAATGCAAATGCCTAGAGAGGACTCTGACCACACCTAGAGACTCAACTTAGTATAGTATAAACACAGGTGATGATGTTGCAGTCATGAAAATCTACCTAATTCCCATACTAACAATAACTAACCAGTCGTTTTCATCATCTCTTTTCAAGAGGCACATGAATTAGAGAAGTGCCCGAGATGAAAGATTAATGATGAAAACAACTTTACTTACAATCTCCTCCTTCTATTCTCTGTTTATAACCAATAACATGCAAGACTATTCTTTTAACAACTAATACATTTCCATGACTGCAAAATATCAACCACAAAATTGAAACACAATTATCTAAATGTACAAGGTATACACGTACATTGATCATTTAGCTGACACTGTATGACAGGACATCAAAAAGGACACAACTCTATCAGCTGAGTAACAATGTTCATCAAAGTGTTGAGTGCCACAGTGTAGGTTAGTTTTATTAGTGTTGAGTGCTACAGTGTAGGTTAGTTTATTAGGACAAATGCATGACAGTAAGGTTAGTTAGGGTTAGATGACAAAACGAATGATTGTTTTTCATGCAAAATTAACTGACTACCTAGATTTTATGTTTTTTCCCCATGCTAAATTATGACGAGCCACACTGAGACATGAAGAACGCCAGAGAAGGCGTGGCGAGGTAAGTATCCTGAGGTACACCCAACGCATCCTGAGGTAAGATCAAATTAAAATTGACATCACAGACTATGAAGAAAAAGAGCTATTTTATCTGATTCAAGACTTTGGCCATTCATTTACAATTTTATTTAAAGCCTAATGCTGTAAGATCTAGTTAGATACAAGATCTGATAAGATTGTAGTGAATGTGACCTTCTTAACATAAAGAATCACTGCTAATGCAATTGGCTTGCATTTCCTATTTTCAATTAAGTGATTTTATTTACAATGAATTGAATTAATCCCAAAATGATTTTCCTCTTTAGCAGAAAGGCGTTGAATCATTTATGTGAGAACGTTTTCTAAGGCAGTTTTTATCATCCTCAGATCACGAATTGGTGAGAGGACAGAAGGAGGAACACAACCCAGCGACCTGAGCGACCCACGACAGCATACTACCACCAGGGACGCCGCCAAGGAGCTGCGGACACAACCAGAACGACGACAACAACCGTGGGAGAACCGCCATCCAACCCAGCCCACAGACATCCCCAAGAAAGTGGAGCAGGGGACCACGAAGGAGACTGACCAAGGAGAGCAGAGACAGAAAGGACGACATGTAGCCTCACCCCGGCGGCCCGCGGCAGACCCGATGACAAGATTGCCATCCGTGTGAGAGAGAGCGTCCTACTGACTAGCCACTACACCGGCGGGCCCTCGCCCTCCATCAAGTGGTACCGCAATGACGAGGAGAGGACAGCGAAACCAGCACAACACATTCAAAAACGCCCGCCCCCTCGCCCCTCTAGTACCGCGATGACGAGGAACGGGGGGGACCAACCACCACACAGCACGTTCAAGAACGCCCTGACCACCATGTCTCTGGGCCTGATGGGGGCCAAGCGTGAGCACAGTGGCGGATGTGTGGTGGTGATGGAGAACAACGCAGGATCCAGGAAAAGAGTCTGCAAAACCACTATAGTTGACTGCTACAGGTGACCCTTGACAGGGAATGGACGGCGACCAGTGAATATTCCCGACTGCATCGTCAAGAAGAGACACATAGCAAATGAGACCTGTGGACCAAGAGACTTCTGAACACACATTGTCAAAATTGTTATGTATTTATTTACTTTTTACTGTCTTACTGCCACACGACAGGCTCACAGAAACATCAACTGAATGTACGATACGTTCAACACACAGCAGGTCACCACAGAAGGACACATCCCTGGCAGAGAACAGATGGTCAACAGCGACGCAGCAACTGTCAGATTCACAAACAAGAGCTGTTTCACAAAGTTCATATGTATCAAGAAAATTATGAACTAAGAATATGATGAAATACAACCAATAAGATTGCAATAACCAATTTATAATAACAATAAGGAATGATCACAGAGTCTCATTGAAAATTATATTGATAACAAGACAGAACCAGGTGGTTTATTCCAAGTCACCAAGTTTGTTTTGACCATTGATAGTATGCACCACAGAACAATGCATAACGATTATCATAATCACCTTTTATATTAACCACTAGGTTAACGGTTTTCAATTTTATTTTGACACATTAGCGGTTTTCAATTTTATTTTGACACATTAGCCACTAAGGTAATGTCTATTGTAAATATTACTATGTTTGTATATGTACAACCATGACATAACCATGACATTAGCTCCCCTGAGTCACGACATGAACGACTGAAGGTATGCCAAGATATTTGCACAGCGATAGCTTCTAATGATTATGTTAATTGTTGTTTGATATCAGAGTTGAGGACCACTCATTGATATAGGTATTTTGAGCGATTAATAAAAGAAAAGGGTGATATCTATTCCCACATCTCTGATATCAAAATAACACAGACCGCAGTCCAGTCGATCATGTCATGAATCATGTATGTAAATAATTCTATTTTAAACTATTATTTTCACTTTTACCTGTTCCAAACAATCCTGGTATATTATACATTAATCTCACCCACATTATAAGAAAGAAAAGTGAGTATTGTGGTATAATATCTAATGTTCTCATGTAAATATAGTCCCCTCCCCTATATCCCCTTACCTGTGCCCCCCCCCTCTCTGTGGAATAAGACACTCCCCTCCCCTGTGTCCCCATTACCTGTACCCCCCCCCCCCATCTGACCTATCAAATGGGACCACACCCCCCCCCCTGTTAACTATATAGGTCTCCTCCCGAGATCTATTCAGGGCTTCTTACCTGGGTAATTAAGCTGATCACCTGGGGGGAAACCCTCAGCCATTCTCTCTATGTATTCTATCTGTTTGGTTAATAAACCCTTGTTATTATCCAAGCCTCGGTTGACTGAGCACATTCTTCATCAGGATATCTACAAATATCCCACAGTACTGACTGCAAGTGAGAGCCTAGTAGGAAGTGTCAAGTGCATCATGCTGCTGTGAAGGGGAAAAACGAACAAACGTCCCTGTTTCACTGCGTCTTACCTGTGATATGCGCCACACTTTTTCCTGAGTTATGAGGGCCAGTCACAATCCCATGGAATTAGTCTTAGAAAATGTCCACACTAATACATTTTCCTTCTATAATGCCTAACTTGTGTGCCTTTTGAAAATGTTCCCACCGTGTTGCCTACGACCTACGTCACACAGTTTTCAGTTCGTGCTCACATAGGCCTACACTCTCGTACAGGACAGGCTTCACCACGTGACCGGACTGACGTCTCTCAAGAACCACAGAGTCTGCTTCAGGCAAGCTAATATGGGTGAAGATCTTTTCTGAAAACGTTGCTAAAACGCTTGTGTGGACGCAGATCAGTTTCGTTCTAAAACTAAAAGTAAAAAATGTATTAACGTGGACGTGGCCTCAAATTGGCTGAACCTGCTTACACAGCTCATTATTACCATCAATGTTGGCTCCGTTAGAAACACTGGCATGGCTCGAGTGGTCCGTATGCACTTACAAGACTAAGTGAAAATGCCCTTCCATGAATCAAGGCAAGGGGTAAAATTATTTGAAAATGGACTTCTGCCCAGATCACACCTCCGCTACTTATATTCGGCCGATTTTAAAATGAAAACTTGGATGATAAAAAGGTACAGCCCCACTCAAAATTGATTGGAGTTCACAGGAACTCGACTGAAGCATTCGATCATACGACAGAGCTCCTTTCTTTCTCTAATCTCTCTCTCTGTGATCATCACACTGTTGAGCAGTCCGAGCAGATGCTTCAATATTCGTTGGCAACGGTGTGATAAAGGACCATCTGGTGAAAGATGTACCCCTGTTGAGATTAGATTGTGTCGTTCCCACCAAATGTATATCACACATATGGATGTTGATCCACAAACCCATTAATCATCCTCGCGCAAGTAAATATGTGAATTATAAATCCATTTTCAAACTTGTGCAATATTTATTTCAAAACTTTTTTTTACCCTTAATATGTTTCCCCCCCCCCCCCATTGGAGGATATTTCTAAAGCATAACATAAGACTGTCTTTTGAATGTTTTATCATGGGATACAAATTCAGCAGGTCAATAGCTTTTTTTCTTTTTGAGTGCTCACACAGATTTCAAGGGAGGTCCTACGGAGAGGCTCAACATCACTCTGTCCTTTTTATTGGAAGAAATAAAATAAGGTCTTACATAGGACACATACCTAGTGAGATAAGCAGAATCCCCAGACAGCTAAACATGTTCATGGCATGGGCTAACATATGTGTCCTGGCATGGGCTAACATATGTGTCCTGGCATGGGCTAATGTATCTCATACTGTATGCTCTGGGTGGGAGGGAGCACTCATATGAGGGATCTTTGTGTGGGCATGTAGGGTTAGGGTTAGTGGGCATGTAGGGTTAGAGTTAGTGGGTATGTAGGATTAGTGGGCATGTAGGGTTAGGGTTAGTGGGCATATAGGGTTAGTGGGCATGTAGGGTTAGTGGGCATGTAGGGTTAAGGTCAGGGTTAGTGGGCATGTAGTGTTAAGGTCAGGGTTAGTGGGCATGTAGGGTTATGGTTAGTGGGCATGTAGTGTTAAGGTCAGGGTTAGTGAGCAAGTAGGGTTATGGTTAAGGGCATATAGGCAGCAATACGATGTCTGCCACTTTAAATAAAGCATTTATCCTCTTGGCAGGGTTGAACTCAATGAGAAAAGCCCGTTAAGGCGCAGAGGTCAGAGCCCGTGGATTAGGCTACTGATGCTGGTCTGTGTGCCTGCAGGGCTATTCGTCTTGACAGCACACTCCTCCCATTGAGGACTGGCATAATCAATCTTGAGGTGTTGGGCTTCACAGAGAGAGGAGCTGCACATCTCCTGTGCAATGGAGAACAAGGCATGAGTGGTGCAGTAGTTTCCAATTATATGTTGTTGTAAATTGTATGTTACTTTTCATAGCATTCAATTACATGATCACAGACATCATCTTGGTACTGTAAGTATATGACAACTGTAGCCAACGAGCTGTGGTGATGGCATTGCACAATACCGGTAGGAAATGCATGACATGCCATGAGAATGCTATACTGCATGCAGTACCACATTAAGCTAATGAGGCTGGACCGATGAGATGAGAATGCTACACTGCATGCAGTAGCGCAATAAGCGAATGAGGCTGGACAGATGACATGAGATGCTTGAAAACAGAATGTGCTATAATCTCAGTATTTTATGATCATAAGACTTATACTTTTTTTTTTATTTTATTTTTTTTACCTTTATTTTACCAGGTAGTCACTTGAGATCAAAGATCTCTTTTTCGAGCAAGACCTGGCTACTAAGTATAACTAAGACAATGCACGGTTATGCAGCTTGAAGACAATGTTTTGTATGTAGACAACAATCTTTTCGATTGTTAAAACAGTTAAAAAACAGAAACAAGCTCTCAATAGTTATTATTTTCTTTAATGCTGATTTTTTTGTACAGTATTTAGAAAGTGAGGATTGTGTGGAAAGATTTTAAATGTGGTAAAGGTTACAATACTGCTCAGCCTTGGTTCAGGCATGATGTGGTTTGTGTATCATACTCACCCGTGCAATGCAGCAGGTTATTTTCAATAACATGACAGGGAGATATAACACTGACTAAATACTGTAGCATACGGGGCATTAGCCCCCCTTCTGCCAAAACAGTGTTTAGTGTGGGAAGTACGTTGCATTCGGCAATACACTGGTGTCATAATTGCTCCTCTGGTCTCCTGATACATTATTAAATAATGTAAAAATGAGCCTTCAAATTTTAAAACTGCGTTGCAAATCTCTTTATTAATGACCTATATGGCTCTAATGAGCTTCTGGAGACAATGAAGCGTTCACTACAGGATAGAGTTGCACAAATCCAAAGGTTCACTGGAAGCCGTCCAGCTCTGAGATAATGTGTTATTAATGTCTGGCCCCTCAGTGGGTCTAGCTTTTATTACTATAGTATTAATCATTCTCCAGATATATGGCCTCTATTTCAGTATGTAGAATCACATGGGACTCCAGCCCTAACCTTGCACTAAAAGCCTCTGTAAACACCCATCAAGTTATATTAGTTGGAAAAATGTGTTGTTAACTGACCGTTTAGTGCAAGCTGTGGCATCGGGGGTGTTTAAGGTGTGTTTTACAGCTCACAAAGTGTTGCCATGCTGCATAGTGCAGGCACACATTGATGAGGCACACATAATGTTCCCGTTTACAGTTTTGTGTCTGCATTGTATCGTCTATCTGGTTACATCTATATTCGTATCGTGTGCTATCTCTGTGTCCAACAGTCAATTCTTTGACCAAGCAAAGTGGAATTTGCACACTGCAATAATATTTTGTCCCTCTCCCCCCAAGTATAGGCGATTATTGCTACCTTACTATTTTGTTCACACAAGGTTGACGCTCATTCACATTGACATCTTTGACGAACAATGTTGCTAAGCCGTGCATTTAACACCTTCTCTCCGGCTGTAAAGCCATCTCCAGTCCTGAATTGTTAAGACAAGGTCACTCAGCCGAAGGTATCCTCCTGCGAACTGCATGTCCTCAAAACACTGTGTGTGTGTGTGTGTGTGTGGGGGGGGGGGGGGGGGGCATTTTGAAAGTTATATCACATATTTTTTGCGGTATTCATTCTCCCTATTTATAATTGGTAATATGAGGTTTGTTTGAGATTTTGCACAAGAAGCAAGGGCCGTTGGTGCAGTGGAATACATTTTCTCCCAAATATGCAGTCTATCCACATAGATATATGCATAAATAAAAGAGGGGCAAAATAAGGGGAGATATTGGTTTCCTGTGTTAAGATTGCACAGCCTGGAATGCTAGTATTGGCTCAGCAATGTTGAAATAGCGTATAATGAGAAAAGTGTATGATGTGTTCTACTGTATAGTTGTACCACTTGCCCAGGACTACGGAGGATCTTCTTGCAGCCTTTTGGGACACATTAATGCACCTGCATTTGCATGAAACACGTCTGAAATGTAATTAAGCACAAGCATCAGTCTTGCTGTCATGAACGAATGAACCTATTTATCACAGGGAGACCGCGCTGTCAAATGATATAGCAATAACTCTAACCCTAGCCCTTACAATGCTCCCTCTGCAGGGCCGCTGTCACAGGAAGGTGGGAGGGGGGGGGGGGAGCTGTTTTGGACCCATGGGGGGCCTGAAGGGGCCAATGTAGAAAGATAAATGATGAGTCATATTCGGGGCTCATAGCATCAACTTATGGTGAGGTTGTATATAATATTTTAACGTACATCATCATGGAGACATGATGCAAAGAGCAAAGGTATTGGGTTTGTAAAATATACCACCATCCGTTGAATCAAGTAGCACCATGACAATTGTATTAAAAGATAAAGACATAAACAAGATATGCCACATTTTTACTTAACCTCTTAAATACTGTTACCCCATCAACAATGAAAAAGATACAGTGTTGTGAAAATGTGACCATACCGCCAAGCCTCACATCCCTGGGGGAGGGGCGTCCTATCATCTATTGGCTCACCTCAGAACCAGAAAGGTCCTATTCTAATGAGCAGCAAGCAACAAGACAACGCATGCGTTTGCTTATTCAGCTGGGGGCAACGCAAACGCCTTTGAAGGGTACTTAACAAACAGCACACATGCTTACTGTAGTACGACATGCGTCTCTTTGTGTGCGTTGACACCGTGGTTGTCTTGGGATGTTGCCACTTTGAAGTCCGTCCCTCTCCAGCTACATGGGCCATCGGGAAGTGAGTGTATAGAGTGCCAATACACTCATCAGTGCTTGATCATGGAAGGGAAGGCGGATGATTCTTTCATGGGACGGGGGAGGCGGGGGGGGTGTGAAGAGAGGTGCCACGGTGTGAGAGATTGACAAGAGTTTGAGGGCGCATTGGGAACTTGGCGCGTCAACTTTTGTGTGCTGGATCACTGCTCCTGATGACAGGACAAGCTGTCAGAAGGAGTGAGAGAAGAGAGGGAGAGAGACACACAGACATAGACAGATACACAGAGAGAATGGAGACAGAAAGAAGGAGGGGGGGTTGAGGAGATAGGGAAGCCCTAAGTGGCGTGTAGTAGTAGTTGTGTAGTATGATGTGTGCCGGGTGCCAGTGTATGGTAGCCATTGAGCCTGCGTAGCCCACCCAGGTGGCCAAAAAGTTCCGGCCCATTAATGGCCTGTATCCGGCAGGCCGGAAGAAATTAGTCGGCCCAAGTCCGGCTGCCAGAGTCGGCCAAGTAGGCGGCAATGACTGACTGGCCGATTCCGGCCCGAGTACACTGGGCCAGGTCCGGGGTTGCCGGAAGCGGTGAACGTCCGGATTGGCCGAGTAGGCGGCAATGACTGACTGGCCGATTCCGGCCCGAGTACACTGGGCCATGTCCGGGGTTGCCGGAAGCGGTGAACGTCGGGTTGCCTAAAGCAGCCCAGATGCGACCCACACACACTGGGCCAGGTTTGGTTGCCCGAAGCCTAGCCGACACTGCCAATGCAATGGTACTACACAGTAAATTCCGCAGAGTACATTTGACTCAAACTGAGTACATTTGATTCAAACTGAGTAAAGAAATTTTACTCAGTTTGAGTGAAATGTACTCAGTTTGAGTCAAATTTACTTTGCGGAATTTACTGTGTACCCAGTATTCTGCCAGAGCTACTCCACTATCTGCCTATGACCATACATTACCGGAAATACAGTAGGAAATGGTTGATTAGTAATACAATGCCACATATTTAAGGACCCTTCCCTTTACCAATGGAGTATTGGCATGTCCCGCATTGAACAATTCAGAAGTTTACATGCTGTCTCCTACCTCACTGAAATATATTCTCAGTGTATGTGCACATTGTACACAATATACACCATTCTGCAGTGAAGCTCAAATATCAAGTAAAGTAACAATTACCCCCATACATGCTACTTTTTCCAGTTAAAAATGACAACTTGAATAGATATTTAAACATTTATTAACAAAAAAATATCACATCCTCCTCTCTGAACCCAACGACAAAGCCTCCAATGAAATTAACCCATTGTTCCCCTGCAACAGCTTCTCCCACAGGGGATCTTTGATTAAACACCTGCTATCAGAAGAATATAGACAGTCAGAAAAAAAGTTCAGTTTACTACTTAAGTACATTTAAAAGTAGAAACTTTGACTTTTACTCAAGTGTGTACTTTCACTTAAACTTTCATGTTAGTCTAGCTTAGCAAATTTTTTTAGGAGAATTAATACAAAAACGAGTGATATGGCCGTTCAGTTGTAAATGAAAGCCTGCATTTAGTAAGCCGTTGTTTATAAATGTCTTTTGGTTTAGTTATGAATGAATGACAGCATCTCTATAGCACAGCTCTATTACTAGGACATAAAGTGCTTTGGAATGACTGTATACATCATTCACAACGGGTGGCCCCAGCAGGAATCAAACTCCTAACCGTGACAGTGTTAGTGCCATGCTCGGAGTGCCAAGCACAAGACCCCAATGTTATGCGGGGCTCTGCTCATAGGCGGGCGGCTCGTGGCGTGGCTCGTAGTCCTGGTTGTAGAAGCAACCGTCGCCCTCCATGGAGACCCCCCTCCTCCCGCGTCACCCCAGCGAGGTGGCGGGTGGTGACCCTGACGAGGTGAGCCATGGTGGGGTGGCGGGGGGCCGGCAGGGGGAGGCCCCTGGGGGGGGCTCTGGAGAAAAGCGCCAGGGGGCCGGGCCGGGAGGCGCCCCTGGGGCACCCCGGGAGGCGTGGGCATAGCCTTACGGACCACGGGGGAATAGGTGACGTGGGGGCGTAGCGTGGCGGGGGTCTGGGGGAGCTGTCGCCGGCCCCGGCGAGGCGTGCTGGTCCCCGACGTGGAGGGGACGGGACTTCCACTCACTGCCCTACACGAAAAGTGAAAAAGGCAAATAAAAAGAACGAACCACAAATTCAACGACAGAAGAGAAGAGGATGAGATAGAGAGAGAGAAGAGAGAGAGAGAAGAGAGAGAGAAGAGAGAGAAGGAAAGCAAGATAACAAAATACAACAAGAGCCAGTATGGAAGCAAATGAGTGACAGAAGTATTTGAATTTGATCAGACACCGAATTTATAGCATTGAAAATAATTACTTTGAAAACATGTATCTGAATTGAATTTATAGCATTGAAAATAATTACTTTGAAAACATGTATCTGAATTTTTTCAGACACCAAATTTAAAGCATTGAAAATAATTACTTTGAAAACATGTATCTGATTTTTGAATTTTATCAGACACCGAATTTATAGCATTGAAAATAATTACTTTGAAAACATGTATCTGAATTTTTTCAGACACCGAATTTATAGCATTGAAAATAATTACTTTGAAAACATGTATCTGAATTTTTTCAGACACCGAATTTATAGCATTGAAAATAATTACTTTGAAAAATGTATCTGAATTTTTTCAGACACCGAATTTATAGCATTGAAAATAATTACTTTGAAAATCATGTATCTGAATTTTTTTGCTCCGAATTTACCTATGTGAAATAAAAATTCAATGTAAAAAATTCGAATGTATAATAAAATTCAATGTAAAAAGATTCGATGCATAATTGCGGTGTATAAAATTCGATGTAAAAAACCATCATCCGGGCTACCCAGACAGGATAAGCAATCGCGCCTGGATGCAATCGAATTGACTTCTGGCCTATCACTGCACGGCTTTGTCAGTCATGTGATCACACCAACCCGGGAGAAAGATGGCGGTATATATACATACGTTGGGGGGAGAATATACATACGGTGGGGAGGAGACTGTACATTAGGAGGGGGTGGGTGGGAGAGAAATATACATACGGTGGGGAGAGAATATATACATACGGTGGGGAGGAGACTGTACATTAGGAGGGGGTGGGAGAAAATATATACATACGGTGGGGAGGAGACTGTACATTAGGAGGGGGTGGGTGGGAGAGAAATATACATACGGTGGGGAGAGAATATATACATACGGTGGGGAGGAGACTGTATATTAGGAGGGGGTGGGAGAGAAATATACATATGGTGGGGAGAGAATATATACATATACGGTGGGGAGGAGACTGTACATTAGGAGGGGGTGGGAGAAAATATATACATACGGTGGGGAGGAGACTGTACATTAGGAGGGGGTGGGTGGGAGAGAAATATACATACGGTGGGGAGAGAATATATACATACGGTGGGGAGGAGACTGTATATTAGGAGGGGGTGGGAGAGAAATATACATACGGTGGGGAGAGAATATATACATACGGTGGGGAGGAGACTGTATATTAGGAGGGGGTGGGAGAAAATATATACATACGGTGGGGAGGAGACTGTACATTAGGAGGGGGTGGGTGGGAGAGAAATATACATACGGTGGGGAGAGAATATATACATACGGTGGGGAGGAGACTGTATATTAGGAGGGGGTGGGAGAGAAATATACATACGGTGGGGAGAGAATATATACATACGGTGGGGAGGAGACTGTATATTAGGAGGGGGTGGGAGAGAAATATACATATGGTGGGGAGAGAATATATACATACGGTGGGGAGGAGACTGTACATTAGGAGGGGGTGGGAGAGAATATATACATACGGTAGGGAGGAGACTGTACATTACGAGGGGGTGGGAGAGAAATATACATATGGTGGGGAGAGAATATATACATATGGTGGGGAGAGAATATATACATACGGTGGGGAGGATACTGTACATTAGGAGGGGGTGGGTGGGTGAGAGAGAAAATACATATGGTGGGGAGAGAATATATACATACGGTGGGGAGAAGACTGTACATTAGGAGAAGGGGTGGGAGAGAAATATACATATGGTAGGGAGAGAATATATACATATGGTGGGGAGAGAATATATACATACGGTGGGGAGGAGACTGTACATTAGGAGGGGGTGGGTGGGTGGGAGAGAAATATACATATGGTGGGGAGAGAATATATACATACGGTGGGGAGGAGACTGTCTATTATATGTATATTTCTCTCCCAACCACCCCCTCCTAATGTACAGTCTCCTCCCCACTGTATGTATATATTCTCTCCCCATCATATGTATATATTCTCTCCCCACCGTTCTCTTGGTGTAAAAAGTTTAAGACCAGGGTGAGGCCAGGCTATGGATGGCTTTGAAGGTGAGTAGTGTTTTGAAGTTAATGCGTTCCTTGATCGGGAGCCAGTGGAGGGAGTGGAGGACAGGAGTGATGTGTTCGCGGGACCGGGTGTTAGTGAGGAGGTGGGCAACTGAGTTTTGGACCATCTGCAGTTTATGGAGGGAGCGGGAGGTGATGCCAGTGAGGAGGGAGTTACAGTAGTCCAGGAGGGAAAAGATGAAGGCGTGTATGAGGGATTCAGCAGCAGGGGGTAGAGGCAGTGACGGATTTTGGCAATGTTGCGGAGGTGAAAATATGAAGTTTTGACAATGGAGCGGACATGGGGTCAAATGAGAGGGTGGGGTCGAGGATGACACAGAGGTTGCGGACTAGGGGGGAGGGGGTGATGGTGGAGTCATTGATGGTGAGTGTGATGTAATACAATAATTTATACTGTAGCATTACAAACCATTTGACAGCCAGGTCCTGCACCTCCGTTCTTGTCCTCTAGGAGCCATCGCAGCATGGCCAAGACCTTCCTCATCCAGCATACTGTCCGGGTGTAACTTATTGCCAGCGGAAGAGTGCAAGAATGCTTCCGCATTCGTCACCGCACGCCAGTACGGTAATGCGCCTTTCCTTTCGCCCCGCTCAGACAAATGCATGTAGTACATTGCAACACAACGCAGCATTTCCGCGGCTGTCTTTAACTAGCAGGACGCTAGTGGGCTAGTCGCTAAAATATATAATTGTACCAACACAGATATTAGGCAGTACACACATTGTCCTGCAATACATGTACAGTGAATGCACAGCTACATTCGCCATATATTTCTATCGCTGCTGCGGTCTATAGTGAAATGCAATATTATTATTATTATTGTAAAGATTATCATTACAATCGCAGCCTGGAGGCAATGTTACAAGTGTACAAGGGTTGTGTGCAAAGAGCACAGCCTCTCAATTTGCACAACGTGCACAAAATAATAATTGTAATGATCTTTACAATAATAATAATATTGCATTTCACTGTAGACCGCAGCAGCGATAGAAATATATGGCGAATGTAGCTGTGCATTCACTGTATGTATTGCAGGACAATGTGTGTACTGCCTAATATCTGTGTTGGTACAATTATATATAAAACGATATATATTTTAGCGACTAGCCCACTAGCGTCCTGCTAGTTAAAGACAGCCGAGGTTGAGTAGTTTCTTCTGATATCACTTTCAAACTCCAAGTGATTCATTGCAATGTACGCGGAAATGCTGCGTTGTGTTGCAATGTACTACATGCATTTGTCTGAGCGGGGCGAAAGGAAAGGCGCATTACCGTACTGGCGTGCGGTGACGAATGCGGAAGCATTCTTGCACTCTTCCGCTGGCAATAAGCTACACGCATACTGTCCTTCTGAAGCTCTGAAGTCATTAGTGGCCATGAACCTAAAGAGAGAGAGCGAGAATACGTTAGTAGATAGTCTAAGGCCAGTGATTCTCAATATTATTTTGCATATCTAGGACCTCTAATTTAGTCCATGTCATGCACATCTACATAAAATATACTGTAGCATTACAAACCATTTGACAGCCAGGTCCAGCACCTTTCCGTTCTTGTCTTCTAGGAGCCATCGCAGCATGGCCAAGACCTTCCTCATCCAGCATACTGTCCTTCTGAAGGTCTGAAGTCATTAGTGGCCATGAACCTAGAGAGAGCGAGAATACGTTAGTAGATAGTCTAAGGCCAGTGATTCTCAATATTATTTTGCATATCTAGGACCTCTAATTTAGTCCATGTCATGCACATCTACATAAAATATACTGTAGCATTACAAACCATTTGACAGCCAGGTCCAGCACCTCTCCGTTCTTGTCTTCTAGGAGCCATCGCAGCATGGCCAAGACCTTCCTCATCCAGCATACTGTCCTTCTGAAGGTCTGAAGTCATTAGTGGCCATGAACCTAGAGAGAGCGAGAATACGTTAGTAGATAGTCTAAGGCCAGTGATTCTCAATATTATTTTGCATATCTAGGACCTCTAATTTAGTCCATGTCATGCACATCTACATAAAATATACTCTAGCATTACAAACCATTTGACAGCCAGGTCCAGCACCTCTCCGTTCTTGTCTTCTAGGAGCCATCGCAGCATGGCCAAGACCTTCCTCATCCAGCATACTGTCCTTCTGAAGGTCTGAAGTCATTAGTGGCCATGAACCTAGAGAGAGCGAGAATACGTTAGTAGATAGTCTAAGGCCAGTGATTCTCAATATTATTTTGCATATCTAGGACCTCTAATTTAGTCCATGTCATGCACATCTACATAAAATATACTGTAGCATTACAAACCATTTGACAGCCAGGTCCAGCACCTCTCCGTTCTTGTCTTCTAGGAGCCATCGCAGCATGGCCAAGACCTTCCTCATCCAGCATACTGTCCTTCTGAAGGTCTGAAGTCATTAGTGGCCATGAACCTAGAGAGAGCGAGAATACGTTAGTAGATAGTCTAAGGCCAGTGATTCTCAATATTATTTTGCATATCTAGGACCTCTAATTTAGTCCATGTCATGCACATCTACATAAAATATACTCTAGCATTACAAACCATTTGACAGCCAGGTCCAGCACCTCTCCGTTCTTGTCTTCTAGGAGCCATCGCAGCATGGCCAAGACCTTCCTCATCCAGCATACTGTCCTTCTGAAGGTCTGAAGTCATTAGTGGCCATGAACCTAGAGAGAGCGAGAATACGTTAGTAGATAGTCTAAGGCCAGTGATTCTCAATATTATTTTGCATATCTAGGACCTCTAATTTAGTCCATGTCATGCACATCTACATACTGTAGCATCCATCAACACAGGATGACCCTTTCCAGCTGTTGAAATGAAAGTCCCAGATTGAAAAGTATATATATACACAGTCACACACACAATAAAACATTGTATACATCACTTACAAGCATGACCACTTGAAGATCTTGAAGACTTGGTAGATCTTGACCGTCTTGGGAGAGAGAGAGAGAAGGCATTACAGGATGACTCTTTGAAAATGATGTCCCAGATTAAAAAGTATATATTATATATACACAGTCACACACACAATAAAAACCACAACCACTTGAAGTATACGGGTAGTTGTTATTGAGCTGTCTTCTGCTTTCATGTCGTTGTTGAGAGACAGCACTGTAACAGTATTTGCTACATTAACAATGAAATTATATATTTTATAATTAAATTAAACCATGAAAGATCTGCGTGATATGCATTGGTTAGCTAACGTCAGTATTCTACAGTCTAGGCCTGCTAGCAGTAGTGCTTGTATTACAGATCCCGCCAGTTTCATAATATCGAGCAAATAACGTTACAGTAGACTAGTCACTGAAACACAGACTAAACAGCATTTATATCAGCAGCACGCATTACTTATAAATAATAAAATATATGTGTTGCACAATTACCCGAGATGAGAACAGTTGGTGACAACGTGAGGCTCTGCCTGTAGCAGTGTATGTAGCCTATATATGTGTTGCACAATTACCTGAGATGAGAACAGTTGGTGACAACGTGAGGCTCTGCCTGTAGCAGTGTATGTAGCCTATATAGCTAACGTGAGCTTGCGCTACACTCAGTGTATGTAGCATAGATATCTATAGATATCTGTGTTCTATAGATATCTATGGTATGTAGCCTATATAGCTAATGTGAGCTCGCGGCCTCGCGCTACACTCAGTGTATGTAGAGCTAGTAGCTAACGTGAGCTCGCGCTACACTCAGTGTATGTAGCCTATATAGCTAACGTGAGCTCGCGGCCTCGCGCTACACTCAGTGTATGTAGAGCTAGTAGCTAACGTGAACTCGCGCTACACTCACTGAAACACAGACTAAACAGCACTCATTTATATTAGCGGTATTACTTATAAATAATCAAAAATATCTGCATAAATTACCTGAGATGAGAAGAAATGCAACCGTGTCATCCTGGTCTGGTCTGACTGTGCCGCGCGCGACGCCGTCAATTCAAAATTTCAAAAACCACAATGCATTGTGGGGATCCCCCCCCCCCACAATGCAACGCAGCTGTTAGTCAGTGTTGCCAAATGACAATTATTATTTATATTATTTTATATAACAGTTACTCAATCAACTTGCTTTATGCCTACAATCTCTCTGACAAATCTCAATGGCACAAGAATAACTTAAAATAATACTAATAATAATAATAATAATAATAATAATAATAATAATAATAATAATAATAATAATAATAATAATAATAATAATAATAATAATAATAATAATAATAATAATAATAATAATAATAATAATAATAATAATAATAATAATAATAATAATAATAATAATAATAATAATAATAATAATAATAGCTCTCTTTTCAAGTAAAATAATATGAAATAATGTTCGAATTAATACATCTTTAACAAATTATAGGCAGTATAGTATTTGTTTCAAGTTTAAAGTTCAATAACTTCGTTTTTATATACTTTACAGTGAAAATGTTGGTTTTGATTGATTGATTGATTGATTGATTGATTGATTGATTGATTGATTGAAAACTTTATTAACAGATTGCAGAATGGGTACAATACAGTACAGCTCAATACATACAATTGTTAAGGGCATGCAGACCAGAGAAAGACGTTCGTCTTGTTTACATCAGGGACCCCCATTTTCAATTCATCATAACATGACATGTGACATACAGATAGACACTTCTATACATTTATGACATACCAGATTTGCAAATACAGTAGGCCTACTGTTTGTGATACAAAAAGAGTCTAGAAAAGAGCCTAGGATTTACTAACCTAGTGTGCTGGTCCAGCTTTAACAAATTATCTCTGTATCTTTTCAATGTAAATAATAAATCAGTAACCAGTATTGTTATGTTAGCGTACTGAGCTGCGGTTAAAGGCCTTAACCACAGGTTAAAGGCCTTAACCACAGTTGTTATGTTAGCTACTGAGCTGCTGCAGGCCTTAACCACAGTATTATGTTAGCTATGAGCTGCTAACTATAGAGGCCATAACCACAGTATTACATATACTCTTGTTAGCTTTATGAGGCTACATCAACACGCTCCTATGAGTGCAGCATATGCAGCTTTATGAGGCTACATCAACATCCTATGAGTGCAGCTATAATATTAGCTTTATGAGGCTACATCAACATGCAGGCTCCTATGAGTGCAGCTATTTAAAGGCCTTAACCACAGTTGTTATGTTAGCTACTGAGCTGCTGGTTAAAGGCCTTAACTACAGTGTTGTTATGTTAGCTACTGAGCTGCTGGTTAAAGGCCTTAACTACAGTGTTGTTATGTTAGCTACTGAGCTGCTGCAGGCCTTAACCACAGTATTATGTTAGCTATGAGCTGCTAACTATAGAGGCCATAACCACAGTATTACATATACTCTTGTTAGCTTTATGAGGCTACATCAACACGCTCCTATGAGTGCAGCATATGCAGCTTTATGAGGCTACATCAACATCCTATGAGTGCAGCTATAATATTAGCTTTATGAGGCTACATCAACATGCAGGCTCCTATGAGTGCAGCTATTTAAAGGCCTTAACCACAGTTGTTATGTTAGCTACTGAGCTGCTGGTTAAAGGCCTTAACTACAGTGTTGTTATGTTAGCTACTGAGCTGCTGGTTAAAGGCCTTAACTACAGTGTTGTTATGTTAGCTACTGAGCTGCTGCAGGCCTTAACCACAGTATTATGTTAGCTATGAGCTGCTAACTATAGAGGCCATAACCACAGTATTACATATACTCTTGTTAGCTTTATGAGGCTACATCAACACGCTCCTATGAGTGCAGCATATGCAGCTTTATGAGGCTACATCAACATCCTATGAGTGCAGCTATAATATTAGCTTTATGAGGCTACATCAACATGCAGGCTCCTATGAGTGCAGCTATTTAAAGGCCTTAACCACAGTTGTTATGTTAGCTACTGAGCTGCTGGTTAAAGGCCTTAACTACAGTGTTGTTATGTTAGCTACTGAGCTGCTGGTTAAAGGCCTTAACTACAGTGTTGTTATGTTAGCTACTGAGCTGCTGCAGGCCTTAACCACAGTATTATGTTAGCTATGAGCTGCTAACTATAGAGGCCATAACCACAGTATTACATATACTCTTGTTAGCTTTATGAGGCTACATCAACACGCTCCTATGAGTGCAGCATATGCAGCTTTATGAGGCTACATCAACATCCTATGAGTGCAGCTATAATATTAGCTTTATGAGGCTACATCAACATGCAGGCTCCTATGAGTGCAGCTATTTAAAGGCCTTAACCACAGTTGTTATGTTAGCTACTGAGCTGCTGGTTAAAGGCCTTAACTACAGTATTGTTATGTTAGCTACTGAGCTGCTGGTTAAAGGCCTTAACTACAGTGTTGTTATGTTAGCTACTGAGCTGCTGCAGGCCTTAACCACAGTATTATGTTAGCTATGAGCTGCTAACTATAGAGGCCATAACCACAGTATTACATATACTCTTGTTAGCTTTATGAGGCTACATCAACACGCTCCTATGAGTGCAGCATATGCAGCTTTATGAGGCTACATCAACATCCTATGAGTGCAGCTATAATGTTAGCTTTATGAGGCTACATCAACATGCAGGCTCCTATGAGTGCAGCTATTTAAAGGCCTTAACCACAGTTGTTATGTTAGCTACTGAGCTGCTGGTTAAAGGCCTTAACTACAGTGTTGTTATGTTAGCTACTGAGCTGCTGCAGGCCTTAACCACAGTATTATGTTAGCTATGAGCTGCTAACTATAGAGGCCATAACCACAGTATTACATATTCTCTTGTTAGCTTTATGAGGCTACATCAACACGCTCCTATGAGTGCAGCATATGCAGCTTTATGAGGCTACATCAACATCCTATGAGTGCAGCTATAATATTAGCTTTATGAGGCTACATCAACATGCAGGCTCCTATGAGTGCAGCTATTTAAAGGCCTTAACCACAGTTGTTATGTTAGCTACTGAGCTGCTGGTTAAAGGCCTTAACTACAGTGTTGTTATGTTAGCTACTGAGCTGCTGCAGGCCTTAACCACAGTATTATGTTAGCTATGAGCTGCTAACTATAGAGGCCATAACCACAGTATTACATATACTCTTGTTAGCTTTATGAGGCTACATCAACACGCTCCTATGAGTGCAGCATATGCAGCTTTATGAGGCTACATCAACATCCTATGAGTGCAGCTATAATATTAGCTTTATGAGGCTACATCAACATGCAGGCTCCTATGAGTGCAGCTATTTAAAGGCCTTAACCACAGTTGTTATGTTAGCTACTGAGCTGCTGGTTAAAGGCCTTAACTAAAGTGTTGTTATGTTAGCTACTGAGCTGCTGGTTAAAGGCCTTAACTACAGTGTTGTTATGTTAGCTACTGAGCTGCTGCAGGCCTTAACCACAGTATTATGTTAGCTATATGAGCTGCTAACTATAGAGGCCATAACCACAGTATTACATATACTCTTGTTAGCTTTATGAGGCTACATCAACACGCTCCTATGAGTGCAGCATATGCAGCTTTATGAGGCTACATCAACATCCTATGAGTGCAGCTATAATGTTAGCTTTATGAGGCTACATCAACATGCAGGCTCCTATGAGTGCAGCTAATGTTAGCTTTATGAGGCTCTGCCCCCCCCCTCCACTCCTATAACACCCACCTCGCTCTGCCCCCCCCCCCCTCCACTCCTCTAACATTTTATTTATTAATTTTATTATTATTATTTTATTTGTTGCCATTCAAATAATAGGCAAGCATAGGGCTAAAACATTTTCATAAACAATAATATAATCTTTTGTTATTTGGTTATAATAAGGGCTTTTCTATGCATTTGTCTGATTGATTGATTGATTGATTGATTGATTGAAAGCTTTATTTACAGACTGCAGAGTGGGTACAGTACAGCTGTATTCACTTGTTGCGGTGGTCTCAACGGAACAATTTTGATTGACAGTCGATTCTGCCAATCACACCGCTGTTGTGTGTGGGGGCGGCGTCGCTTGACTGAAACTTCGGCTCTGCCCCGGCAACCATTGCCGGGCCAGAGCCGGTTTATCTTTGGCGAGCCCGAGTCGGCTCTGCCCCGGCAACCATTGCCGTGCCAGAGCCGGTTTATCTTTGGCGAGCCCGAGTCGGCTCTGGCACGGCAAGCCGAGCCGGGCCAGAGCCGGTTTATCTTTGACGAGCCTGAGTCGGCTCTGCCCCGGCAAGCAGAGCCGGGCCAGAGCCGGTTTATCTTTGGCGAGCCCGAGTCGGCTCTGCCCCGGCAACCATTGCCGGGCCAGAGCCGGTTTATCTTTGGCGAGCCCGAGTCGGCTCGGGCACGGCAACCATTGCCGGGCCAGAGCCGGTTTAGCTTTGGCGAGCCCGAGTCGGCTCTGCCCCGGCAACCAGAGCCGGGCCAGAGCCGGTTTATCTTTGGCGAGCCCGAGTCGGCTCTGCCCCGGCAACCATTACCGAGCCAGATCCGGCTCATCGTTGGCGTGCCGTGCCGGACATATGCCGAGTGTGCCGACCGGTAGCCGGAATTGGGCCGAGTATGCTGGCCACCTGGGCAAGGTTGGGTGCTACCAGTGGTGGTGAAGGAGGCCATTTCCACCCTACATTGTAAAGTGCTTTGAGTGTCTAGAAAAGCGCTATATAAATATAAATAAATAAATAAAAAGTCATTATTATTATTATTATTATTATTATTATTATTATTATTATTATTATTATTATTATTATTATTATTATTATTATTATTATTATTATTATTATTATTATTATTATTATTATTATTATTATTATTATTATTATTATTATTATTATTATTATTATTATTATTATTATTATTATTATTATTATTATTATTATTATTATTATTATTATTAACACTTTAACTGCCACACACGAGAATACTCTGGTTTATTAATAGGGGGTTGTTAGCCACTCACGAGATTTCTCAGATTTTTTTATTTAATTTTTTTTAGCGATCTGAAATCATATTGCATCACCCGAGCCTACCCGAGTATAGCCGAGCGGCGCCGGCAATCATTGTGGAAAAAAGCGCCCCCCTGTCGTCTCCCAGATGACATAAGGGATTTTGGAATGGACTCAATGAAAATGAATGGGGGGGGGGGGGGGGGGTAATTTAAATTTAAGTTTAAAAAAAAGAAAATGAATGGGGGAAAAAATCCGGTACTCCACATTTTCCAGTCCACTGATGCAGCCGGGCTTACCACAGTTCATTCTGGAGCCTCTGAGCCCCGCTGATCATGGAGTTCTACTGTATCGCGTTGGATCTATACACTTATCGATTTTTTCGAATGGTGATCAGGAAAAAATGCTGAGATGGCGCTGCAACGTCCGGCTGCCTTTCTGTTCGCTCCGTCGAGACTGTGCTTACTTTTGTTAATATTTATAGTTTTAAGAGTTTTGTCTGTACCAACAGTAGGTGCATTTAATGTGTATGACCGTCAGTCACTTATAGACATCGGATTACGGGAAACTTACCGATTGGATTACTCCCTGGACCAGCTTTCCGAACCGCAACAATGGCCTGTTGAGATTCTCCGGAGAATGGGACCAGAGCCTTTGTTCCTTGATCCCAGGAACAAACGAACCAGACGGCGTGGGAAGAGAGCTGGGATCCGTAACAGGCTGAGATCCAGACGCCACCGAACGCCATTGCCCAGTATATTGCTAGCCAATGTACAATCAATTGACAATAAACTGGATGATATCCGAGCAAGGATTCAATACCAAAGAGACGTTAGGGACTGCAACGTTCTCTGCTTCACCGAAACGTGGCTCACGCCGGAGGTTCCAGATCACGCGATTCAACCAGCGGATCATTTCTTTATCCATAGGAAGGATCGGACACAATCAGAGTCCGGTAAACAACGTGGTGGAGGTATTGCCTTCATGTTTAACAAAAATTGGAGTGATCCAACGAATGTGAAGGAACTATCCAATCACTGCTCCCCAGAACTGGAATATATAACCATCAAGTGTCGTCCTTTCTTCCTCCCGAGGGAGTTAACGGCGATCATCCTGGTCGGAGTGTATATTCCACCGCAAGCCAACAACAACGCCGCGCTCTCCAGACTCCACGACGAGGTAAACAATATACAAGCGACGAACGTTAACGCCGCCATTTTGGTACTGGGAGATTTCAATAGCGCCAATCTGAGAAAGGTATTGCCTGATTTCTACCAGCATGTGACTTGCAACACCAGAGGCGGTAACATCCTAGATCACTGTTACACGCAATTTAAAGGTGGCTACAAGGCTCATTCTGATAGTGGCTTTGGCAAGTCAGATCACGCATCCATTTTCCTTACACCAAAGTACAGACAAAGAATTAAAAGTACTCCCGTAGTCTCGCGAGAGGTGCAGAAATGGGATGTGACGTCAGAGGATACACTAGTGTCAGTGTTTCACAACACAGACTGGATTGTATTCCGCGACACAGATAACATTAATGCCTACACGGAGACAGTGCTGGACTATGTCTGTACTAGGGTGAAAGAAACAATCCCCACTACCAAAATGAAAGTTTACCCAAATCAAAAACCCTGGGTAGACAAATCCGTCCGTGAAGCTCTGAGAGAGCGCACCAAAGCATACAATGACGGCCTAGTGGCAGGCAACATGAACGACCACAAGGTGGCGCAACACAACGTAAGGAGGACAGTGACAGAGGCCAAACGACGCTACAGGGATAAAATTGAACTCCAGTTTGAACAAGCTGACTCTAGAGCTATGTGGCAGGGGCTCAAAACAATGACAGACTACAAAGGCGCCTCCCTCAAACTGAACAGTGACATCTCCTTAGCAAACGACCTCAATACCTTCTATGCGAGGTTTGATGCTGGTAATAACAACACCAGCTCACAAGCCTCGGCAATGGGGGGGGGGGGGGTCGGCTGCTGATGGAGGCGCAGTGTTCAGGGTAACAGAGCATGAGGTGAGGCGGACCTTTAAAAAAGTGAATATCAGGAAGGCAGCAGGTCCGGACGGCATCCCCGGCCGCGTCCTAAAAGTCTGTGCCGACCAACTGGCCCCAGTATTCACTGACATATTTAACCTGTCCTTAGAACAGGCTGTCATCCCCACCTGCCTGAAGAAGTCCACTATTATCCCTGTACCCAAAAAATCCAAGCCTGCTTGCCTCAACGACTACCGCCCTGTAGCTCTCACCTCCATAGCCATGAAGTGCTTTGAGAAGCTAGTAAAGGGCTACATCTGCTCCTCCCTCCCCATCAACATGGACCCCCTGCAATTTGCATACCGCCCCAACAGGTCCACGGAGGACGCCATATCCCATGTGCTGCACACAGCAGCATCACACCTGGACAAGAGGCAGGGGAACTATGTGAGAATGCTATTCATCGACTACAGCTCGGCATTCAATACCATAGTCCCCTCCATACTCATAGCCAAGCTCAGGGACCTGGGCTTGGGCTATGACCTCTGCCAGTGGGTCTTGGACTTCCTGACTGGCAGACCCCAGGTGGTGAGAGCAGGCAACTGCACCTCCTCATCCATCACCCTCAACATAGGGGCCCCCCAGGGCTGTGTTCTGAGTCCCCTCCTCTACTCCCTGTACACACACGACTGTGTGGCTCAGCGGAGCAGCAATACAATCGTCAAATTTGCTGACGACACAGTGGTGGTGGGCCTGATCTCTGCCAACGACGAGAGGGCCTACCTGGAAGAGGTCAAGGTCCTGGCGGGATGGTGCCAGGAAAACAGCCTCTCCCTGAACGTCAGCAAAACAAAGGAGATGATTGTGGACTTCAGGAGGTCGGGGGTCAAGGACTACAGCCCCCTCAGCATCGACGGGGCACCGGTTGAGAGAGTCAACAGCTTCAAGTACCTCGGAGCCCAAATATCCGAGGACTTGAAATGGACCATACACATTAACAGTGTGGTGAAGAAGGCACGACAACGCCTCTACTTCCTCAGGCGCCTAAGGAAGTTCCAAGTCAGCCAGAAGATCCTTAAGAACTTCTACTCATGTACAATAGAGAGCATCTTGACCGGCAACATCACCTCCTGGTTTGGGAATAGCACTGCAAAAGACCAAAGCAGACTACAAAGAGTGACACGTTCAGCCGAACGCACAATCGGAGGGGGGCTCCCCACCCTCCAGAACATTTACTACAAGCGTTGCAAGGGGAAGGCTAAGAGAATTATTAAGGACTCGAGCCACCCGAACAACTGCCTCTTTGAACTGCTGCCGTCAGGCAAGCGATACAGGAGTCTCAAGGCGAGCACAGAAAGACTCAGAAGTAGCTTCTATCCCCAGGCCATCAGGCTGCTAAACGAACAATGAATGAACACTACACAACAACAACCACCAAACACACATAGCACACACATCCACACGCACACACTCACTTTAAACAAACACACTGTAGCACCCACTACACACACTTTATAGCACACACCCACTTTAAACAAACACACTGTAGCACCCACTCCCCACACTTTATATTTATGGATGAAGGATTGCACTACAACTCGTACACCTTACTGTAAATTGTACCTAAAATTGTACCTCATCCCATTTCTGCTTTGCACTAGATAGTACTGTACATTAGTACACTGCATAGTTGTGTATTGTATATTATATGGTAACTCAGAACATTGTACATATGTCTATACCGAACAACTGTGACCTCATTTTCTTCTTCTAAATTCATGCTATATTATGTTATTATGTTATTTGATACTATCTTGTCTAGCACAGTCTCTGGAGCGTAACAGTAAGAAGCATTTTGTATGAAAGTATTCTGTACTTCTGTATGACAACTATTAAAGAACTTGAACTTGAAGAACTTGAACTTGAATTGGAATATACCAGTTGGATACCATCTGATGTCAGGTAAGGACTCTATGTTATCAGTGTTAGGATAATCAGACTAATTTTGATGAAGTTATAAGCTGTTTTGTGAAATGTCCTCTTTCGGTTTCACTGTAAAAGTCCAAGAGGAAATCAATGCGGCGATTATCCGTGCGCGGCCCGAATGTGCTTGCGCGCACGTATAATATTGATCATCTAGCGTTTATTTGAAAACGATTCATAAAAAGGCAGACGAATATCAACGTTGTGGAATATTCCAGTAAAAGACGATTTTCATAGAATGGTCCAGAATGGGCTGTTTTTTATATCAAAACGGGGGCTTTTCTAAATGCTCTGAAACGGAAATGACGCGATAAAAAAACAATCTGCCTTGACAGCACTGACTGGAAAATAGTCTTTGATAATGCGATGGGCAGATTAGACACATAATTTAAAACATAGATTAGGCGATATTAACGTTAACATTGGCGCCGATGGTGGCATTCAGCGGGTAAAAAGGAAAACCCGGCGTGGCACTCAAAGTGTTAAGTGGTGGCATAGGCAGCACCAAGCCTCCAGATAAAGAGGTGCGGTGGAGAGGATATCAAGTGGAAGTGCTGCATCCGAGGAATAGGCCGGCTGGACAGCAAGGCTGACCTCTCTTGTTCGGGTCAGGCAAGGTGATGACAGGACATCCACAGGGGATTCCATTATGGTACACTTTTATGCTCCACTCCATGAATGTGTTTTCTTCTGGAGAAAAAAAAACGCATCTCAATGACTCAATGAGCCCAGCACAGCACAACTCCTCGAGTAACACTACAGCATTTACAACCCAAGAGTACTTTAAAGAGAAGGATTCCGACTCTCACTTTGACCCTTGTGCCATTGCGCGACATTGTACAGAGCAATCACGTGGTTTCAACAATCCGATCGCCTCGAAGTGGCTCTCGACACAGAGGCAGAGGGAACGTCAAGGACCGATGTGCCAGAGGCATTGATTACCGTAGCTCGGCCTGGTAGCTCATCACATTAAGGCGCTAAGTTGTGAGGTAATTTAACGGGTCTGAAATACAGAGTGAAGGCTAGTCTGCCTCTAAGGGCTGGAGGATGAAGCCAAGACTGAGCCTGGGCTCCACAGCCTGCCTGTGTCTGCCATGTAGCCTTTGATTAATGGCACCATGGACCACCTCATCAAGAGGCAATAAAATATGGGGGCATAAGTCAGGCCTCATCCTAGGGTTTGGCAGGTGTTCAGGTCTACTTATCAGTCGCAGGCAGCTCCAAGGCAGCTCAGACCAAAAGCATCTATCTGCACATCTCTCTCTCTCTCTCTCTCTCTCTCTCGCTCTCTCTCTCTTTTGGCTCCTCTCATTTTCGAAGAACACCATTGATCTTTAATGATCCGAATATCCTCCTTTTAACAAATAGAGCCTCCTTTTTCAAAACACTTCAAAACGCTCTTGGAGCTTTTGAACATAGTCGATGGATGAGTCGACGCCGAGGAACATTCGTCGTTGACAGCAAACGAAGGGAAATGTTGAAATGTTTGTAATTCATTTCCCTGATCTCCCCATTGGTCTCCCTTTCTTGCCTCTGGAATAGCTAATGCTGGAAACCTTGTGGTCCAATTAGAGTTGTGTTGTGATTCCTGGTTCATTAAGAGGGGTGTGTGCATAAATTAAGGGATGATTGTTCCCTGGTGATCCCCCCCCCCACCCCCATGCATTTACATAGTCACGTACCTCTTGTTGATTTAAGAATCCCAGGATAATGTGCCTACATTAGACATTAATTAGACTGCAGCCCTGACATATAGTCTTGCATAATTGCACCCAACACAGGTTCTCTGATCTTTTCTTTCTGTTTTCTTATATATGTCTCCTACATATATACATTGCATCTATACATTTGTCCTTCTTCTATTGTTATGTGTATTCCATTCCCACACTGTGCTCAGCTCATCTCGCACGGCATGGCAAAACAAATAAGGCAATAAAACACCTTTTGAATTTCATGTGAGAGCTGGGGCATCACAACCGTATAATGACTGAAGCCCTCGTGCTGAGGGACGTTCCCATAAGCTGTGATGATATTGATTGTGCAGACCGACCCTTCCCATCACCCGGCCTCCCAAGCTCCTGACGTCAGAGACACACACAAAGGAGGACAACATTTCATGTTTCGCTCAGTATTAGCAAAATCATATTGACTTTATTCGCAGCCACAGCCCCTTCCAAAAAATACAAATATGTAGTATGAATTTAGCCGATCTATAAATATTTGATGCTGTTGTGGAATGATTCAAATGAGCCATGACAGTGAACTGTAGAAATTAAGACAAGTCAATTTGTATATAAAAATATATAGAACATTTCTGGTGCCAACAGAGCTCAGTTTACAATCAGACACACGAACGTCTGACCAGAAAGTGAGAAAGAGCTCATGTGTATTGACCTTTCTTGGCCTTTGGGCTGATCCTCGAAGTCCATTTGGAGAGTTACCTGTAGCGAGTATAGGAGTGTCAGTCTTTAAGAGTAATCTGCCTGAGGATGCTACATCACATCAACAGGACCCTGCTGTGGCGCTGCCACCTTTCAGACCGTACGCCCGTGAGCGTGAGGCCTGCTGGATGAGGGGAAAAAAGATGAAAATGATAAGGCGAAGGAGGGGGGAGTAAATTAAAAAGCACATCAGAGAAAACCGCAGGTAACCGTGGTGCGAACAGCAGGACTCGACTTCAGAGGAGTTCAGAGGAGGAGCTCATATGCGGAGAGCAGATAAAGGCGCGTAGCGAGGGGCCTAGTGTGCCAGCACACGTGTCCCGGTAGATGCGAGGTACCGGCTCGTCCTCGTTGGCACTGATCACAATGTTTGTTAATATTTCCACAGGCCAGCTGGATTAGCATAACGCAAAGCGCAATTTCAGATACTTGTTGTGATAAGAGTGATTCAGCTCAATGGACTCGCCAACTGCAATCAGTCATTGTCAGAGTAGACCATAGCACTGACTTTTACCTTGAAAGCCAAAGGAGACCCGTGCAAATGACTGAACCATGCTTATCTAGAGGAACCGATGTGACAAAATGTTGTAGTCATGTGTGCATGCATGCATGTGCGTGTATTCCTGTGTGCATGTGTATGGTGATGCCTACATGAATGTGCATATACATGCGTGCATACATAGAATGTGTTTTTTGGTGCATAGGCATCATTCAGTATGGGCATCCATTTAGAACAGCCTTGCTGCTCTTCCTGAATGCTAACAATGAAATCCCCCTAAGTAATATGAGTATATGACCTTGATATGACAAAATTCCATGGCCATTATGGCTCAGTGTTTATCTGAAGCAATAAATCACCTGGTGTGCACACGGGTAATCAAATATACTGCAGTATCTCAGGCTAATGGGGTGCTCATTTTAGTGAAACATGTATCATGATACACGACACCATGAATTAGGTGCAACACGCGATGGACCCGTCTGACCATAGACTGGATCAAGGCCTTTTACCGAGCATTTTCTCCCATGCAGTTCCGGGCAACGTTGACATGTGATTGTGTGAAATTGAATTTCGAAGGCATTTGGGGATATGATGTGATGTTTGTTAAAAGGGCTGTGCGGTCCCACAATAGCTGGTTTGAGCTCCACAAGCTGTCTGTATCTATCACTGTCCTTGGGGAGTTTGATCCGGGCCTGTCATACGCGTAATTAGGGATAAATCTGATTTCACTAAAAGGCTTCATCATTTAGAAGATCTTTTAGAGAGCAGTCATTGAGATGCATTACAATGGGAGCATCGTTTGCATTCGTCTTCATGGCAATTTGCACATTCCTGTTAGGCTCTTAAGCAAATCCCCTGGTGTATTCATGTTTGCTTCAGTTGGGCCACGTGATTACTCAGGCGGACGGATGAGAGGCAGCAGGCTGATACAGTCTGATAGGTCTACAATGTCACGTCACACTATCCTGTACATAATACAACACAGGCATATAGTATCTAAAACTTTAGAAAAGCTGAAATAGCTAGCTTAAGTTCTTAATTGGAGGTTCTATAACTTAAAGGAGGAAGAATCCAGAAAAGTAGATGCCTTTCACTATACCTCTATGGAATTTGGGTTGAAAATTAGGCCATGGGTGACTTCTAAAACTTTAGAAGAGCTGACTCCTGTTAGGTATAGATAGCTAAGTTCTTAATTAGAGTTTCTATAACTCAAAGGAGGAGAAGGGAAGAAAATTAGATGCCTTTTTATTCACTATTCCTCTAAGGATTTTTGGGGAGAAATGAGGCCATGGGTTAAAACAAACAAAAGATGGCAAGTAAACTTAGATGCTTAATGAGTTAGCCAAGCATCCCTTTTTCAGCTGGCAATAGGAAAGGCACCTAATTATCCTCAGCTCAGATGGACCCAGTGTGAGATTTCAGCACTAATAGGAGCTCCTGCCCTCCCTCTGAGCCCCAGTCACTGGAGGGCCCCCTTTTCAAATGGACTCTTTCTGAGAAAATGTCCCTGCTAGTTCCCCCCAGAAGGCAGATCCAAGGCTGTCAGATGCTTTTACACAGGAGCAAAAGACAGAAGAGCTAGCGCTCCCACGATATCTCCTCTGAACACGCAACACTAGAAATTAATAAGGATTCCTGGGGTGATTCTGAAACCTGTGGCGTTACAGTCGATAAAAACCTCACTTTTCTCACAGGTACAAAACCGATGAGACATCGTTAACAGCCGCCACCCGTTAGTTTTGTTGAGTGTGATGTGTAGGTAAAGGATACTTAGTCCCTGGTGTTTGTAGCAGCGGAAATAACGGGTAGATTTATTCATATAAAAACAAGAGCACTGCCGAGGGGTGTACCAGGCTATGCTTCATAATGACATGACAATGTCATCTGAATACCGGTGAATAAACGCTGGATGCAGGATCCCGGGGGTTATGTCAACCCATATTTGTGTATGGTGGTATAATTTGTGTTGTAGTACGCTTCATATCTGACAAAAATCTCTGCCGAAGCTGCAATGGAAAGGAAAGGAAGGGGAAATAAGTATGATGAGTACAAAATTATTGATTGATTGAAAACTTTATTAACAGATTGCAGAATGGGTACAATACAGTATGGCTCAATACAAACAAAGGTATTCAAAGATGTCCACTTGACACAAACTGTAGCTGAAGATGGTAACAAAAACGTGTGTGCGACACACGATATAACCCCTTGAAGACGGCTTTGATGATAACATCTTAGCAACAATCTTTGTTGCTGGTGTCTGTTTGGCCCTCTGACATGGTCGGAGGGGGCATGAGGAGGAAGGGGGAGGGGCATCCGACTGGGCACTGTGGCAGTCCATTGACTGTTTCCGTCAGAGGGAAAGGTCAGAGGATACTGAACGAAGGGACACCTGCTGGATGTAATCATTAATAAGCCTGCGGTCCTGTCAGCAGCCCCCTGGCTCCAACAGATGTGCTGCATCGAATAGGAGGGGGACGACACAGGGGTGTCCACACATGCCATTATTATTCTAATGGATTGCTCCAAACAGATGTGCTGCGTCTTGGTGTTGATGCAACACAGAGAGGTGCCTTCTCTTCACATGGAAGTTGGAACTGTGATTTAGCTTATAAAGAGAAAGGACTTGCCGCCGAGTGGCGTGTCTTAAATACTGTTGGTTACATGCGTAGCTATGATTGACGGTCTCCGTGGCGCGTGGCCTATTCTGCACCTCGAGTGGAGATTGAAGGTCTATGTCAGGTTACCAAGACAACCATCACACAAGGATGACTACCAAGGCCAAAGACATGCGCTGCTAACACCCCCTCCACACACACACACACACACACACCAGAAGCCTGTGCCCTTACTATATTGCTCTGCTGATGTGAGGCAGTATTTGGAAACACTGCAATGTTCCCCACAGTCTACCATCTTGGTCTTTCTACATTTACACCACTGCTTGGTCCTCACACAAGATGGAGGCTATTTTAACCTGTTAACCTGTTAATATTTTCTGAAGATTTGCCTAAAAGTACATACCTGAGTAAATGGAAGATTACACCACTTCTACAAGATTCATTTGCATGTTATTGGTATCTAGGGACATCTATGGACGTCTGGGAATGTGTTCCCACTGTCAGAAATACTGTGTCTGTTACTATGTTTGAGTAAATTGTAATGAACCAAAGGAGAATATAAATTATTATACTTGATTTATTTGTTCCATCTTTGACGGTGAATACAACCATGCTAACATTGACCAGACATGACAAATTGCCACTGAGGTCATTCAGCACCTTCTTGTGATGACATGTACAGGAAATCTAAGCAAATTAATAAAGAGAAGATGATTTAGAGGAGGTTTTATAGATACAGTACTGAATTTTTCCATCCGGACACATGCAATTTGAAATATGAATATAGAATATCAGGCCTATAAATTACCTTATTATTGGTCATACTTCTATGGATCAGGCCAAATCTCTTCTTTCCAATGGCAGAGTTAAATATGGATTTAGTACCACCAGGCACCCGTTTCAGGGCAGCAAATACTGTGAATGAAATATACTGTAAGTACAGTTATTTTTTTATAATGTCCATAGTTCTGGCATTTTTCATCAGATTGAGATGTGGTTTTTTTCTTGACGTCCACAGAAAGGTAAAGAAACAAACTATGTATATTACTCTTGGCTACATTTGAAAAAGAAAGGCAATATGAATTAATATGGACTGCATTTATGATTTAATTTTGTACCGGTACCGGACCGCTCAGGCTTAAGGGGTTAAACTCGCATCACAGAATATTTGCGATATTATGGTCAGTTGGCGTGTGTTCACTCTCAGGGTAAGAAGCCCATTGGCCAATATATCTCTGATCCATGCTTCATAAAAATTAACATAAAGCTGTACCTCATACAATATACAACTAACTCTGTCACCTCATCTCCCAAGCCACGGTTCTCTCTCCCTCCCCCTCTCTCTCTTTCTCTCTGCCTCTCTCTCACCACTCACTTCTGTCTCTCTCTCTCTCTTCTCTCCCACTGCTCTCCTCACTCTCTCTCTCCCTCCTATACCTTTACACCCCCCCCCCCATGCAAATAAGGCTCCTCTTCTGCAGCAGGGAATAGTGGAAAACCAAATTGGATCGAATGTAATTCAGTTCGCCAAGGGAATGAATCGATAATGCTGAGAAATGGCTTTCAGACGACTGAGTGCCATGGGTGGAGCTGGGGGTGGGCTTCTTGGGCTCCAGCCCTGAATGTTTTCTCAAAAGCGCAGAATCTTTTTTTTTTTTTAATAATAACTTAACCTCTTAACGTTTGAGGAGAAAAAGAGAAAAGCATGACCAGGAGTATATCAAATAAAGTACTACTACTACTAATAATAATAATAATATATGCCCATGTTGTTTATCCTACTACATATACTATATCCCTTAGGGCCTAAAGTGTGAGGATTGGCCCATTCCCGCCACATGCTTCAAGGTACTGTGAGGAGGATTGGCTCAGTGCCACCACACGCTTCTAGGTCAAGTACCAATTGCTGTCACGCACCTGTCGGTTGTTTGTAATCAGCGCCCAGAGCCCTTCATATACTCGGGTCTTTCTGTCAATCGTTGTCGGGTCGTTTTGGATTACCACTGCTACTGCCTGTTCCCCCCGTTGTTGTGCCTCGTCTGTTTTTCTTCAGGACGTCTATGGAAGTTGCCGCTGTTGTGTATCTCTATCATCCGTTGGAGCTGTGCCTCGTTGCCCGCTTTGCGCATTTGCGCTTTGGTGAGTTTTTGGAACAAACCTTTTGGATTCTCTGTTTTCTGTGTTTGGATAACACTGAAGATTTGCCGTTTTTGTTTTGTACTGGACTCAGCTAAACTTGTGTGTTGGTAACACTGAAGATTAAGTCACGTGGGATTGTACTGGGCTCAGCTAGACTTGTGTGTTGGTAACACTGAAGATTAAGTCACGTGTGTTTATACTGGACTCAGCTAAGGAGGACTGGACTGCCTCTGTATTCCGTTGGCTTGTTTATTGACCACTCTCTCTCTCTCTCCGTTCCTCCCCGAGTTGGATCCTGGAGTAGCTGCAGAGCCGCAGAGGCAGTGGCGCTTCGCCGCTTCTCCATTCTCAATACCGGGACGATCTGCAGAGCCGCAGACAACTCTGCCAAGAACATTCTCCCCTTTGTTGTTCTTATTGTTATTTCGCTCATTCCTGTTTCAGAAATAAATACGCCATAGTCTTTGGCTAACTCTGAACTACCTGTCTGTGCCGTGCTGTTGGGGTCGGTTTCAAACCATGACATAAAGAAATTGAATATAATTGGGTAATGTTATTTTGTTGGCCTAATATTCAATTCAGAGTATTGAAGACTACATAATAATAATAATCATAATCACAATAATAATTATAAATGTTCTAGTCGCTTTACACTAAGGGGTGGGGGTATTTGTATTTATTGGTTTAGAATACAGAGACAGTGCATAATAAGGAAAACTTTACTGTAAATATGCCAGTTTAGCCAGGGTGGCTAATTTTCAACTGTAGTCTCTGGGGCAGGTGACATGAGCACTACAATAATTAAGACAATACAATAATTAAAACACAGTAGGAATCAGTAGGTTACAATACACTAAAATACTTTAAAATAAATACATTAAAATACATTACAATACATTACAACCCCTCAGTTAAAATGGTCACACATTTGACCATCTCTCAACCATGATTTTAAGTTAGATTTAAATTAAATGTATCTTTGATACTCCCTGATCCGTATTGGGAGACTGTTCCAGGTGTGGGCTGCTCTCACGGAAAAGGCTGCCTGACTAAAAGCAGACCTCCTTTTTGGGACTACACAGTCCCCTCTAACTACAGACCTTGTATATCTGTCAGCAGGTGCTTTCTGTTTTATGAAAGTACAGAGGGGGGAGGAGCCAAGCCATGTAGGATTTTATAGGTAAGGCAGGCATCTTTGAATTTAACGAGATTGTCCCAACTCAGTAGGTTCTGGTTTGTTATGCTATGACAATGGTGGTGGCTGTTTGTTTTCCTGTCTAGTACTTTCACAGCCTGATGGTAAACTACCTGTACAGATCGTAGTGTTGTACAGGACTCACAGGAGGCTTGTGTCCAGCTAGTCAGACAGTATGTTAAATGTGACAAATAATGGCCATTCAGTGACCGATGTCATTACCGCTGGTAACTTGTTTGCAGCTTGCTGCTTGGTTTCTGCATGGACATATATTACTGTATCATCCGCATACATCTGGATGTCAGACTCATTGCTTACAGCTGGAAGATCCTTAATGTATAAACTAAACAACAGCGGTCCCAATATAGATCCCTGGGGACACCAAAACCACTGGCTGAGGCAGGATCTGAAGGACCAAGAGGGTTGGTAGGGGGAGAGGTCAGTGAGATATGGGGGTGAATTGATTGATTGAAAACTTTATTAACAGATTGCAGAATGGGTACAATACAGTACGGCTCAATACAATTGTTAAGGGGATGCAGACCAGAGAAAGACTTTCGTCTTGTTTACATCAGGGTCCCCCATTTTCAATTCATCATAACATTTATGACATACAGTATACTGTTACATCCAGACATTTATGACATACAAGATATACAAATATACAGTACTGTTTAAGAGACAGAGTTTCTAAAAGAGAGTATATACATTATTTTGAGGGGGAAGAAACTGTACATTGGAGGGGGTTGGGTGGGGCGGGGGATTTGGATGTTTTTTTACGGCTGTGGGTAGGGCGTTCCACATTGATGTGGCATAATTTCTAAACGTGTTTAGTCCCTTGTTTGAGCCAAATCTGGGTTGAACATGATTTGTGGAACTCCCTCTGGTGTTGTGGTCGTGGTATTCACTGACCTTTGGGAAGTATTTCGACATGTACATGCGTACCTTAGTGGTGTAGTGTATCTTGTAGACCAGGCCCATTGCAAGTTGCTGTACTCTGTTGTCTACTGTAAGCCATCCTAGGTTGTCAAAATGGGCAGGAGTGAGGTGGGTTTTAGGAGTAAGGTCAAGCAGTAGTCTGACCAGTTTGTTTTGTGATGTTTGTAATCTTGTTTTTAGTGCCATTTAGGTGCTTTGATACCATGAGGCGCAAGCATAGTCGTAGTACCCTTGAATGAGTGCTCCTGTTAGAGTCTTCAGGGAATTCTTGTTTACCAGAGAGGAGATCCGGTACAACAATCTTGTTCGTTGGTTGACTTTTTTTATTACATTGGTTGCCATTTTGTCACAGGAAAGATTTGCCTCTAGGATGGAACCCAGGTATGTAATTTCATCTTTCCTTGTGACAATATTGTCACCCACTGTATAGAGAAGCCGTTGGTCTTGCTGAGTTCGTTATTTGATCCGAAGAGAATGGACTCTGTTTTACCCAGATGTAATGATTTGTTATCAGCAAGCCAGGTGCAGATTCTGCCGAGTTCAGAGCTGAGGGCATGAATGCTTTGTAGGTGAAGACCAGGATGATGTAGTTATATGCAGTACTTGGCATTGTTGGGATTCCTTGATTTGCAATTAGCGCAGCCCCAATTATTTTGGCATAGATTTGTCAGCTAAACATTAATTCTGTGAATTCTACTCTATAAATAGGTTGCAAGATTAGTAATGCCGTTTACAAATTCTTACTAAATAGTAACATCAGACAATTTCTGCCTCTTTTTAGGTGGCAGAAGTGAAAATAAGTCATCCTCAACTTTTGTTCTGTCATGGTTCCAGAATGATGAAGACAGTTGGAGAACAATTAGACACAACAGTGGTATAATTAATATGTAAGTGGTAACTGTATCCACAGATGGACTGTATCCATCTGTGGGATTGAGATTGTCGATTTACTGCTACAGGTTTCAGGCATCGCCCTTGCACCCCCTCCTGTTCAGAGAGAATAGTGTCTCCGTTTGCAATCTCTCAACTGTGATCCCTCGCTGATGGGCCTGCTAAAGGGGAGGCTTTTGCATTCTCTGCAGACCTCTATTCTCATAGTCACGTAATGTATTCACCCAATATAGCTGAGCAAACAAAATGAATTGTTAGTACCGGTGTACACATGCTCTCTCACACATGAAATTGAATGCTCACACTTACCGCTAATGCAGCACTGTTGGGCAAGTTACATAGGAAGTGTAATTAGTTACTTATTACCGATTATTCCTTTAACCCCATTTTTACACCATATTTAGCATAAAATGCCTGACGATTACATACCCAAAGTAATTAGCCATTTATTATACTTTATAGGCCTACTTATAGCACATGCATGAGTCTGGTCTCTTTTGAAAGGTAACATTCTGAGGTTTCTTACACAAAACAAAGAACTGGGTGGTCTTCTTCTGCCCCCTTCTCATTGCCATTCGAGTGACCACGTCCAATTTGGCCGGGTCCTGAACTGACCAGTCACCGCTGATGGTGAAAATGATTGACCACCGTTGTAGCCAAGGAGCGTCTGCTCCGAAAGCGATCCCAGACGAGCGCTGATTGCAACAAGAAAGGGGCAGAAGAAGACCAACAAGTTCTTTGTTTTGACTTGCACGTCTGAATGAATGGCAGCGAATTGGCCATTTTGGATAATCACACTGAATTATTGCGGTACACACATTACAAAAACCTTTGTAAAAACACACATTTTCCGTGGGATTTTTATTTAAAAAATCTGATTAATAAATAAAAAGATGATTGTTGATGTTTTCCCCCTTATATCCAACTGTCGTTTTTAAAATGTTCCCATGACTTGCATCTCATCTTAATCAAATGAATGATGAATGGGTATAATTAGAGCAATGTAACACTGTGTGACAGGTGGTGTTATCTAAACTCAATTCATTAGGGTGCTCATGTATCCATCCTTTTATGACGGCACCATCCATCCACGACACGGTCGCATTTCTTGCATATGTTAACAATAAAGAAATCTCTCACAGTAACAACATAAAGCGCAGATAAAAACGGGTTACAACCTCAAGTGGTTCCACACACAGAACCCCCCCCCCCTAAATCTTGCATGCATACTAAGGCTGTCCCCGAAGCCTGTTTTTGGGATTCGATCTTCGTCAGGGTTTTTCGAACGAACGTTCGAACCTTCTTTTTTAATAATTTTTATTTAATTTTTTTTTATTCAAAATTATTATTATTTTTTATTATTATTTTTTATTATAAATATCCTCAAACTAAATCCTCAATTTGAATAAAGTGATTAATCTGATTAAATGAGTCTTTCTTTTGTATTAAATCAACTTTCTTGAATGAATATAACTCGGCAGTGTTTTTTAATACTACAATATTAGTGTAGCCTAATCTTTATCTGCAACTGTGAAGAAAAACCCCATTGGTTTAAACAGAATGAATAGACACATAAAAAAATATATATAAAAAAAATTCTAATTTTGATTTAGAATTCGAATGCCAACGTAACGAACGAACGTTCGAACGTTGGAACATTCGGGCTCAGCCTTAATGCATACTGTGCCTGTACAATTAGGGGGGTGTATACATCCTTTCTGGCATGGGTCCTTTATCATGTTGCATGTGTGTTTTGTGTAAACTGCCATGTAGAGGCTTTCCCAGACAGGGGTTTGGGGGGGGGGGTACAACAGGGATCCATTAGGGGGCCATTAGCATTTCGTTTGAAGAGGCCCTGACTGTGTCTCTGGTGGAGGAGGGGCTGGTTGTGGTGGGGTTCTGACAGGGGGCAGAGGTGTATGGAGAGAGGGAGGGATGGATCGCACAAGGCACAGGGGGGAGGTAGAGCAGAAGCTGGGCGCTTTTTATCCAATGACAGCTCAGCGCTGTTCTGCTGTCACAACTCTCTGGGAGAGAGAGGGCTGCTGGAGGGCCACCTGAAAGGGTGAGAGAAGGAGAGAAAGTGAGAGCGATGAGATAGGAACAGAGGGAGGGAGAGAGCGAGTGTGATGAAGAGGGGGAGTTAGGGGGAGAGAGAGAGAGAGATGCAGCGGTATGTGGTTTGAGAAGGACACGCGGGACAGGAAAGGTTAGAATTAAAGGAAGGTAAAGGGATGACTGAGGAGAAGGTGGGTACGGGGTGACAGGGAGGGGAGAGGTAGGGATGGGGCACTCGAATAATAGGACGGTGGCAGCGCTAGCTAGCACTGACAGCAACTGGAGGAGGGGTCAGAGGGGACGGGGAGACAGGGACACGGAGGAGAGAGAGCGAAGGCGGGAGAACAAGATAGTTCTATCAGCAGAGACAGTGGAGGGTAGCGGACAAGAGAATACCAAGCAGGACGGACGAGGGAAGACGAGGACAAAAAGTTCAAGATAGGAAGAGCCAGGGGAGCAGTGGGACACTCAACGAGACAAGAAAGGAGAAACAAAAGAGGATTCAGATTAGGGATGCCTCAATAGTGCTTTTTCCACTGCCCATACCAAGTAAGGTTTTGGTGAGCTTGACGTATCGACCGGTCAATTGCTTTTACTTAGCGGCATAGGTTGTCTCAGACCATTAGTTTTGTGGGTCCTTGGACAACAACTGACTGAGATATAATCCATTTTTAGATAAGAAAATGTTTTGTAGACCCGCAATGTCCCACTCACACACTCACGATTAGACAATCTGTCACTAGTGGTGGTTGACAGCATGACACTTTGTGTATGCTGTTTCTAATTTCCAATTTCTAAATTCAATCTATGCAAACAATTGCTACACTGGACATGTCAACTAAAAGGGAAGTCATAAGTGTTTTTATTGTGTCATATTGTCTGCTTCACAGAACAATACAACTGACACCAAAACATTGGAAGAGAATAAAATAACAGGTCTGAAATGTAACTCGGAGCCTGAACTTGTAAAGCTTAATCCGTCAAATCTTAACCTCTTAACACTTTCGGGGCCATTCACGTATATATATATATATATATATATATATATATGTTATTGGTATATTGGTATATATATATGTTATATACGGTTAATGTATATATACGTATATAAAATTTTCAGATTTTTAATATCCTATTCAATGTCAGGGACCTGTATGTTGCCGTTAAAAGGCATACTGGGACTCTGAAGGTGCAGTACCGGCCAGATTCGGCTAGTAGGCAGTATCGAGAGTGCAGTAAACCCTGTTCCAGACCGGGTGTAAGACTCAAATGTCTCCGGACTGACTTTTCTAGTAATGGGAAACCTAGGGCTTCACTCGATCACATTGAATCGTTTTTGGGACCTCCGATCCATATGTTGTGGTGGGTTATGTCGTGGACCAGATGGGCATAGGATGGACCAGATGGCGATCAAATAATTGGAATATTATTTTGGAATACCACCGACCACAGGTAAGGACAATCTGACGTCAATTTCAGCTTGATCGTGCATGGTTTTCATACCCATCCCCCTGATCTGCGTGTGTTGTGCTATCAATTAATCAGAAACGACCCCCCCCCCCCCCCTTTCATGCATTTGATTTGAAAATAGTAGTGTGTACAGGGACGAAGCGCCAATGGATTTAGTAGAATTCACGTTGCGCCCTATAGCCAGCCTCCCAGGAATTTGCCCGGATCATTCCGAAATTATACTCATATTCACCACGGAATAACGCATGAACGTATTCATGAACAAATTTATTCTTTTTTGCAACTTGAACGGAAGATAGTTACTGTCAAATGACCATGGTATTGTATCCATAGCTATAATATAAAATATAGATTTAGCTCTACAAACAACGTGATGCACAGTGAAACTATGTAATGAAAACCTGGCCGTGCTATAGCTAGATGCTGAAATCGAATGGCCCTGAATGTGTTAAGCCCGGAGCCCTATTTTCTGAAAATCCGCCTAAAATACATGTACTATTGCTCCACTTCTACAAGGTCCATTTGCATGTTCTTGGTATCTAGGGACATATATGGCCCTCAGTGAATGTATTCCCAGTGTCAGAAATATTGTGTCTATTACCAGGCTTGCTTAAATTGTGATGAAAACAAAGGAGAATATGAATTATGATTTTTCTTTGCATCTTTGTGAATAACACCATGCTAAAAATGACCAGACATGAGAAACTGCCACTGAGCTCGTTCAGTACCTTCTTGCGATCATATGTACAAAAAATCTAAGGAAATTAATAAAGGGCAGATGATTAAACAGAAGGTTTTGTAGTTACAATACTGAATTCTCCCATCTGGACCAATGCAATTTGAAATATTATTATAGAATATAGAATAGCAGGCCTATAAATTACTTTATTATAGCCAATTTGCACATTTATGGATTGGGCCAAATATTCTCTGTGGCCGAGTTCAATTTGGATTTAGTATCACCAGGCATACATGAAGAACAGATAATGAAATCTACTGTATGTACAGTAGGTTTTTTATTCTTGCAAGAGCTCCGCCATTTTGAAACTGATTTCAAATCAGATGGTTGCTAAATGCTCAAAATAGGGAAGAAAAACTAACTGCGCTCCAATATATGCCAATAACGTTCAGTTTTGAGTAATACGAAACATTTTAATTAATAATCAGGAAGTAATTTGCTTGCAAAAAGCTAGAAGCCTTTGGGAAGTGTAGTTTTGGAAAAATCCCAACGCTCATTGAAAGCTCTGGATGTCCTCTTCTCAAAATTACTCAAAATTACTACATTCACCGACAGCCGGTCATACAATTTCCACGATAACAACACATTTAAAAAAAAAAGTTAAATCTAACTAATAACACTTTAACCTATTGGTAAACAAACGTATTGATGAAAATATACATTTTCTTTTTTTATCCACTCCTTCTCCTTATTTTCTATTTTTCTCCCATCCCAATTTCGCTGTTTCCAATTCTCCCCTCCCCTGTATTGAACGTTGCTCGCATATGCCCCCCACAGCTCGGCCGTAGAGAGGATAGAAGCCTTGCATCACGTGTCCCCTCCGGTACACGAGGAGGCAGCCTGTCACATCTTTTCACCTGCCAGCGCGGACTGTCATTGGCGAGGTGTAACGTGTGGGAGGCTATGGAAAAAATACATAATACAAAATAAAAATACATACAAAAAACATAATAGCATGGATGACTTTCAAGGTCTGTAAAAGATATGAAGGACCTAATTTTAGCGATGTTCCTCAGCTGGAGAAAACATGATTGTCCAACTCTAGTTACTTTGCCATTAAAAGAGTAAATCTGCAAGGCGACCAAGATTAGACTGCAGGAAGCTGATCGCATTAAGGGGGGGGGGGGCATTTCAAATCTACGAATTTGTTTCATTAAGATGGAGGAAGTTCTGAGACATCCAGTACTTAATAACAGTGATACATGACATGACAAAGACCAAGTTAACGATAGGTTATGTAGATAACCTAGTTATACTAGTATTGGCTGAGCGTCCCGCTCTGAGCCTTATGAGATATACCTATCTCCTATGATACCTATTGTATCTCCCACGAACAAAAAACTACATGCACCCCACCTGTATGGGGCTCCGCCCCCATGGTGGCACCGCCCATATAGCAGTGACTCTGGTCACCACACATCCTTCCTCGCCAAAAAACCCGTCCCAGGAAAAGATTCCTCAAGAGGGAACTCAGGGCCGCGCAGAGCGGGACGCTCAGCCAATACTAGTATAACTAGGTTATCTACATAACCTATCGTTATACGCCGTATTCGCTATCGCGTCCCGCTCTGAGCCTTATGAGATATGGGGAAGAGCGGACGCGAAGCCCGACAAATGTACCCCCTGAGGACCCGTAAGCCCACATCAAGGGGTGCGGGGAGCCCTGTCACCCCATCCTCCCTAACGAAGGGGGGGCGCAGTCAACTCCACCTGAAATGCGAACAAGAGGGAAACTAGAACCCCTTGAACACACCGTACAGGCGGAACCACGTGTGACTCAACACACTGTGGCCCATACCCATACACCCCTGCTACCCAACCAAGGAAGGGAAGCAGGAAAGGCCACAGACCCCAGAACCGCCTGGGAGACAGAACCCCCGGTCATGTCCATGAGGTAAAACCTTACAAAGGGGCCCGGGGAGGACCATGAAGCTGCAGCACAGATGGCCTCCACCGAGGCCCCACCCAGGAGAGCGGCAGAAGCAGCCACCCCACAAGTGGAGTGCGCCCTGACGCCCCCAGGGGGATCCTGCCCAGCCAACGTGTAGCAGAGGGTAATGCCCTCGCACAACCAATGGGACAGTGCCTCACCAGCACGAGCCCCACCGTAACAGACAAAGCTGGTCGGTAACCCTGAAGTCCTGAGTAGGGCTGAGGTAAATCCCCAAGCACGGACTGGACATGACAGGTGAAGGCCCGCATCTGAATGAATTAATGAATTTTTATTCACACACACACACACGATACATTTTACATGCGAGTATCCTCATGTGATAACATGTCGCAAATTGTGTGCATGTGCCAGGTCTCCCAAGAAGCTATTTAAAGCTTTTGGAGGGAGCCTGAACACAGATACAAACAGAATATGAACAACAAAACAATAACAAAATAAACAAAACAAAACAAACAAACAAAAACAAAACAAAAAACTACAACGTGGGTAGGTTTATACACCTACCTACTAACTGACATATAACAGAGATACATAATACAGATAATTTTATTCCTAAGTTATAATTTTAATTAGAGATATGATTTGAGCAGTTCCTCTTTCAATGATTTTTTAAAGGTTTTTAAGGTATTAGTCATTTTTAGATTTTCATCAAGCTTGTTCCAGATCTGTGGACCCCTGCATGCTATGCTTAGGCTAGCACAATTTAGCCTTCTCCTCTTGCCAGATATAAGATGCTTGTTTCTTGTGTTGTGGATGTGCAGTGGTTGGCAGACTGGGATAAGCTCAGACAGTCTGTGATTCATGTTGTTGACAACTTGATACATAATTGATGAGTTTTGATGAATGTTAAATTCAGCGAGCCTCAGGAGACCAAAGCGATGGAAAAGAGGCTTTGAGGGCGCTCGATACCCGGACCATGACAGCACTCGTAGTACCCTCTTTTGTAGGCTTTCTAGTTTTTTGAGATGGCTGGGGTATGTGTTGCACCATATGACGTTACAGTAATTAATGAGGGGTTCAAACAGGGTTTTGTATAAAGTGAGAAGGGCAGGCAAGGGAAGAAAATGACGTATTTTGCAGAATAAGCCAACATATTTGGACAGTTTTGTTTGTAGGTATTTTATGTGGCATTTGAAGTTGAGTGACTCATCGATGATGACCCCCAGGAATTTTGTGGACGCCACTCTTGACAGCTCCTTTTCATTTATTTTTATGCACATGTGATGTGTGTGCATCCGATTTGAGTGGAAGACAATAAAGTTTGTTTTGCTGAGATTTAGTGATAACTTGTTGCATTTGAACCAGGTGTCCACTTTTTGTAGTTCTGTATTGAGTAGATCTTGTAGCTTGAGTGGATTTTTATGTGACAGAAACAAATTAGTGTCATCAGCGAATATAACTTTGTGCAGGAGTACAGATGAGTTGACAAAGTCATTTATATAGAGAATAAATAGTAAAGGCCCTAGAATTGACCCCTGGGGGACCCCATATTTGATGTCCATTTTTATTGATTTATTGATCTAACTCACTAGTGTGAGGAGGAGGACGAAACGCCTGAACCACAATATCCCGGGAGCGGAAGGAACTCCGGATATTCTTAGGCACGAAAGCAGGATTAGGTCGCAGAGTGACACCGCAATCGGTCCGAAAAGACAGGCACCCTGGACGTACCGAGAGAGCACAGAGCTCACCTACGCGTTTAGCGGAAGTGACAGCCAGTAGGAACGCGGTCTTGAAGGACAGCTGTCCCAACGGCGCCTGCTCGAGCGGCTCAAACGGGGCCAAGGACAACCGACCGAGGACCAATTGAAGATCCCAAGTCGGAGCCAAGGAGCGTTGCACCGGCTTAACGCGTCGAGCGCCAAGCAGGAAACGCTTCACAAGAGGGTGGCTGAACAAGACATCCCCTCAAACCCCTCATGATAGGAGGATATAGCCGCCGCATATACCCTCACCGTCGAAGCCGACAGTCTATCAAGGAGAGACTGGAGGTAACTAAGGACAGCATCCAGGGGGCAGGAGACTGAGTCCCGGCCCCCCGCCTTACACCACACTTGGAACATACGTCATCTGCCCGCGTAAGCGCGACAGTGGAGGGAGCATGCGCATTCCAGATGGTAACACCATCAGGATCAAGAACCTGCGCCCCTCAACGTACCCGTCCCAACAACTGACCTAACAGATGTATGGGGAAGAATCCCTGGCGGCACGGCATCGGTCCCAGACTTGCCTGGCCATGTCCAGACATAATCCTCACCCGTCAGGATGAGGACCGCCCCGTGACAGTACCTCTGCACCCACATTCTCCCTGCCGGGGATGTGGGGAGCCCTCAGGCCGCGCAGATGGAGGACGCCCATAGCCAGCCGCCCGCCGCCTGGTGCAGACAGGGGGAGCGTACTCCTCACTGTCTGTCGGTACACGACACTGACGTCGTATCGTCCGTCCTGATCAACACCATTTGTGGACCAGAAGGACCGCTTTCAATACCAACACATTGAACGTAGCGCAGACCGGGCAGCATGGTTTGCCAGCTGCCCCCTACTGCGTTGGCCCGACGCGTCACCAGCGAGGGAGGCGTCGGTGAAAATGCGACGTGAGACAGCGCCGTAACCGTCCTAGGACGGAACCTCCCGAGCGTGTGGACAACACGCTCTGAGATGGATGCCCATAGCCCTCCAACCGTTGACTGGGAAGAGGAGTACTCTACATCCAGTCTACAGCAACCCCAGGCTGGTAGAGACCTGCCTGGTACGAGACCTGACGATCCACCTTGACCGCGAAAGACCAGAACGTCATCAGGGCAGAACACTCCGTAACCCCGGACGACGCAGAGGCCCCAGTGCGGCCTCCACGCACTTGGTGAAGATGCGGGGAGCCAGAGAAAACCGAACGGCAGCCTCTGGTACTCATACGCTAACCCTGCAAAGGAAGTGTAGGTAAGCCCTAGGATGGAAGATCGGGGATGCGCATACGCATCCTATAGGTCTATGGAGGAGAACCAGACCCCCACCTGACAGTGTCCAACAGGTAGGAGACGATCCAAAAAATGCTGAACCTTCCCATGGGACAGGTCCAGCCTGGGTCTTACACCCCTCCCTCCCGACTTCTCGGGCAGAGAACACCGGGAGGAGAACGCCACGACGATGGCTTGCTTCGTCCACAGAGATTGGATCTCGTTGACCAGAGCTGTCCCTGCTGGAGACCCTGACAACAGGGTCTGTACCAAACCTGAAAACGGGTGGGGTTGTGTAAACACAAGTCCCCGCCTCAGCGTTCTCTCCATCCACCTCGACATATGGTACTGCCGTAGTCATATGTGACGACACTCCCAACGCACCCGCCGTCACGTGGCGCAGGACCGCCAGGAACTGTAGATAGTTGGCCCGGTCCCCCCGCTGTGCATAGACAAACCTGGAACCGTGCGAGGAGCGCGTTCCGTGTCGGAACACCTGACCCTGACACCACCCACGAGGCAATCGCACCCAAGGGGGAACCCCGACAGAAAGGGCCGGTCTGATACGGGGGGCTTCCGATGAAAAAAGCCCCCCCACTGAACACCCCTCCAGAACATGCTGAAGGAGTTGTTCTGCAGCCGGACATGCAAGGTGTAAGGCCCCCATGGGTTCCTACACACCGTAGCCCTGCAGTGATATTACTACCACCCCAAATCATGTGAGCTGCGACCACTTGCCAATATTTCAGGAGTGGGAGGCACCAACATGATACCTGGCCTGGCGAAGGCGAGGCCGGGGAATCCCGCACTGTGTGCCTCAAAAGGTTTCGAGCCCCCCTGCTGACAACACTTAAGTTGACAGACGTAACACCAGGCTCAACCAACACAGTTCAAGGTGTGGGAGCCGCTTGACAGCACAACATTCTCACGGACAGACCCAGGCTCAGCCATCAACTGGGTGTCAGCCCCTGTCCCCATGAGAAGCGAAAAGGGGGGCCGCCCGCGCATCAACGAAGGCACGCGGCCCGCAGCCAAAGGAAACAATCAGAGCCCACTTCTTCCGCTGGTGTTGGGGAAGGGAGTGATCGGAGAGCGGGCTGCTCGCGGCAGGACGGTGACGGCTTGTTTGTTCAAGCCGAACCCATCCTACATGGCCGATCCCTCGGCCGCCAAGGCTGTCGGCCTTGTGGACACCTGTCGAATCAACGCCCAGGATCCCACTGGCGGGGGAAAAACATGGCCGCCTGTCGAGGGCCCCGCCATCGCCGCTGACGAGGCCGTGCTCTCTCTTCTTCTGGCTGCGCGGTGTGAGGCGGTGTAGGGCCTAGGACAATACCGCCCGCGCTCCAGCAGAAGACCAAAATCCCCTGCGGAGAGGGGAACCCTGAGCGGTTATAGCTTGCGGCTGGGTCAAAGCTAATAACGTCAACAACCTCGCGCGATGTGTCGACGTCGGCTTGCCCTCAAGGCCCCTCCACCAGACAAATTTTTTTAATAGAAAAAAACAGCAATTCGAACACAGTTCTAATCGTTGCCAATTCCATACCGTGGCGGTACAAGCCTTAACAGCCCACCAGCCACTCGCCAGGCCGACCCACCCATGGTGTCGGCCGGGCGGGGCATTGTTTCAATATATCAAAAACAAAGGACTGATGTTAACACGGAGCACCAGTGGTGATTGCAAACAGCACCCTCCACTGTGGTGTGCACCATGAAAGGGTTAAATGAATAAAAGAGCTAAACCACAAAATACTGTAGAATGAGCAAACCCATACACACAAAGTTAAGGGGAGACGGACCAGTCCCGCCTTCATTCAAAATATTCACAACAGGACACCAGCCCTAGTTTAGCCCATTTACCAAAAAAGGTAAACAAAGCCCCCCCCCGCACTACTCCCCCAGTATACCGATTGACCGTCAGTATGAATGGTTGAGAGGAGAGAAAACTGTAGCAAGACAGACCTTCTCATAGCAGAGTGACAAAACGAAACAATAGCCCCCTACACAGGGCCGCCTCAGGAGGTGGGGGGCCTCACGTCTAAAAACGCACAGGGCCTCACATTTCTCCCAGGCGGCCCTGCCCTTATACTACTGCAGCCTAGCGCTAGGCGATGTGGGACCCAAAACAACAATTGCCTGCGCACAGACACGCAACATGTTTACCATGTCGGCTGGACCCATAGCCCCACTACCCGACGCCAACCCAGATGGGAACACCGTTCAACAAACCCCGCCGGAACACAAGGTAAAATACCTGGCTAGGCAACCTAGCCACGGCCTACCCTGTTGTCAACCCATTTACCCGAAAAAGGTAAATAGGACTCAGCAAAAAAAACCACAACAGCTACCGACTGACCTTCATTGATGAACCGGGCAAGAGGAGGGAGAGTGACAACATCTCACGGCGGAGACATTAGAACAGCATAGCAATTAGCAGTAGTAATAGCATGCGGCATTAGCGATAGCATGTAGCATAGCATTAGATGTTTCAGCAGCACGCCCAAGACAGCTTGGAAACCGTTCCCTGCAGAAAACGTTCACCAAACCATCCTGCCCCCGGCGCCAACACACAACATGGATGTGTAACAAAACAACCAGCATTACTAACACTAATACCCATGCCTGAAGACACAGGGCCTACCTGAGTACAAGCTGGCCCGACAGCCAGTCTTGTACAGCTGAACCTCGATGTGCTGTCATCAAACGAGGAACATCAACACAGGCCCGTCGTGTCGCCGAAAACATGCGTCGAAGATGCCAGGGGCCAGCAACCTCCGGTAAGCTTTCAAACATTATGACTCTGATCTTTTCATCCTACTAGTTATCGTACGGTGCACGCATCCAAGTACGCTGGGACGAAAATAGAGGAAGGATGTGTGGTGACCAGAGTCACTGCTATATGGGCGGTGCCACCATGGGGGCGGGGCCCCATACAGGTGGGGTGCATGTAGTTTTTTGTTCGTGGGAGATACAATAGGTATCATAGGAGATAGGTATATCTCATAAGGCTCAGAGCGGGACGCGATAGCGAATACGGCGTATAACTGCCTTGCCAGACTTAAGTGGGGCATAGAGCTGAGTGTTGTCCGCATAGCACTGGAAGTGTTTACAACTGATACCCCCCATGGGAAGCATGTCAATTAAAACAACAAGGGACCCAACATTTACCTCTGAGGAATACCACAAGAGTTTCAAGTTTCAAGTTTCAAGTTCAAGTTTAAGCTTTAATAGTTGTCATACAGAAGTACAGAATACTTTTATACAAAATGCTTCTTTCTGTTACGCTCCAGAGACTGTGCTAGACAAAAGCGAGGGGGTCAGAGAGGAAGAGGCTTCACTTATAACAACAGAAAAACCTCTGTCAGTGAGATAGGAGCCAAGTTAGCCAACCCATTTTTTAAGATGCTTAATTGAAATAGTATGATCAACCATGTCAAAAGCAGAGCTCAGATGAAGGAGGATTCAAATAGAATAGTCACCAGAATCAGCCGCATGTAGTAGATCATTTACTTGACAGGTGCTGTTTCAGTACTGCGCAGAGCACGAAAGCCTGATTGGAATTCCTCAAAAGTGTTATTGATATTTGTAACAGGGTGAACCTGATGTCTTTTACTGTTTTTGTGTTTTGATTTGGATCTCAGTGTGGTGCTTTTATTTAGAATGTTTTTAGATGTATGTATTTGACAAATACATAGGCTACATCTAAAAACATTCTAAATAAAAGCAGCACACCTGTGAAAGATAAAACGATTAGCTGGGTGAATACAAAGGATTGTTCACAATTTGTATCCCTTGGTTTGCAGTGATAAATTGCATGTTTTTAGATTTGAATTGTAAATTGTGAACAATCCTTTGTATTCACCCAGCTAATTGTTTTATCTTTCACAGGTGTGCTGATGGTGACATCTGTGAGCCCTCACCCCATGACAACAGCAGAGGAGGTCGGTCCAGCACAGGAGGACATCTTATTATATTGTTGTTTGTTTTCTGTTGTACTTGTGAGAGTTTGGTCGACCCCTTTTTTGGTTAATTTGTTTAAATTTTTTGGGACACTTTCTCGTGTTTCTTTTGGGTTGTGTTCCTTCCTGTGCTGTTTTTATTTTAATTTGGTTTTGAACGTGTCATACTAAAAAGAAATGAAATGCTTGGCATATAAATTAAAATGGTAACATAACCCATGGTGTTGGTATTAGAACCTCCTCTTTTAAATAATTTCAGCGCTCCCTATGCTCTTGGTGAACGGGTTGTGTATCTCTCATGCCTCATCTTGCTACATATTCATAAAAGAGATTAGTTGAGGAAATGCTATTTTCTAAATGAAACGGGGGGAAATAAATGTATAAAAATAGGTATAAACATTTTTAAAACAAGATGATCTAGATTATGTTACTTAAGCAACGGTTGAACTTCTCTCCAGCTTAAGGCTGGAGAGAAATGAGCCTGCAGACAGTGAGCAATAGCGGTCTTGTTTATGTAGTTATCTTTCTTCAAGGATGGCTGCCTGTAACATAGCAACCAGAGACGACAGTTGCTATGTGCAAAACAATGGCTGTTATATAATTTGGTGTCTTATTTCTGGATCTTGTAAACAACAGTAGAACAGTAAAATCATGCTTTTCCAGTGTTTACCTACTCTACCACTGCACATAAATTAGACTTTTTCATTTTCTTTCAGCCATAATGGAAGAAAGAACTACACAAACATTCTGTGCAAGACCTCTATTGACAATAGCTAGAAAGCTAGGACTGCCGACTATCTCACATATTTCTTTCAGGATGATTATCTAAGGGGCATGCAGATTATTTCATGTGGAATATGGTATCCCCTAAGGTTGACAAAGAGATAAGCTCAAAATTAGCAAGGCAGGGGGATCAGAGGAGATCCAGGTCTCTGGACTCAGGGGAAATCTGCTGCCTAATCTCTTTTGTTTTGTTTATAAAATGATGGAGGAACTCATCACATTTTCATGAGAGACTTCTATTAGCTCACTGAAAGGGGGATTGAACAACGAGTCAATGGTCTGAAATAGGACCCTGGGATTGTGACACTGGCTAGAAATTAGGTACGAAAAATAGGAATTCCTGGCATCAACCTTGAGCATCTAGTGGAACCACAAGCTTATCCTTTTTCCTCTTGCATTCCGCTTTACTGCATTGCCTTTTAATATCCCTTGTATGGTCATTAATCAAAGGCAGGGGGTTGTTTCACATAATTTTCTTTAAAAGGTGCAATAGTCGAGTCAATAATATTCAAACAGGATTTGTTAAAGTTGGAAACTAGTTCATCAGTGGAGTAATGAGGTTACTAAGAGGAAGCAGCTAAGAAACTCTGGCAGAAATGTTGTGAGTTGAGAGAGCGAGGATGGATGGAGGTGTGATGCTTGGGTCCAGGAGCAAGGAGCTGGATCTGAAAGCACACTTCTTTGTGGTCAGAAAGGGATGTCTAGCAAGTGTAAATCATCCAGAGACAAACCATAAGACAACACAAGATCAAGGGTATAACCCTTATGGCGTTGTTTCCACTTACCAGCAGGGCACATTACAGGATGGGCAGGCTTGCCGTCCTGTACCTTGCTGTGTTGCCTGTATTGTTTTTCCAGTACAAAACAGACCTGTGTAGGTAGGATGAGCTGAGACAATAGAGGAACCCTCTTAGGGAGGCGTTACTGGCATACAGTACATTTCTCATTTCATGAGAGACAACAACACAACACAATGGATTAAGTTGAGGGTATGCTGTGCTCTTTTGTGGCCGTTTGGTTTAGGATTAACCCTAGTTATTTTGAAAAGTGCAAAAAGCGAGTTGAAACGATTTTTAGTCGGAGAGGAAGAGGGAAGACAGAAAGAAAGCTAATCAGAAGAGGATTGCTGAAAACAGAAAGAAATGTGTGTTGACAATGCTAAGTATAGCGACAACCATGCTGGCTTTGGTCGTCGGCAGGGCCGCCTGGGAGAAATGCTAGGCCCTGTGCGAGATTTAACGCGAGCCCCCCCCCCCCCCCCCCCCCCAAAGGTAAAAAAAAAATAAATAAAAAATTATATATATATATATATATATTTTTTTTTTTTTTTTTTTTACAGTCAACATATTCTTAAATAATAGCGCTGCCCGAGGCGGGGCATGATACAGTCAACATATAGCAAAAGAGAGAGCGAGAGAGAGCTCCCGTTCTACAGTCAATATACAGTGTACAGAGAGAGAGAGAGAGAGACACATTGGAAAGAAATTGAAATGCTATTTGGCCCTAAACAGAGAGTACACAGTGGCAGAATACCTGAGCACTGTGACTGAAGATCCTTGAGCACAGCCTAGCCATCGAGAAAGGCCGCCATAGGCAGACTGTGTGTGTTAGAAAGAGAGAGAGAGAGAGAGAGAACATGTGTGTTTGTCATGTGTGTGTGTGTTAGAGAGAGACTAGAGCATGTATGAGAGATTCAAAAGGACAAAGATCAACACTTAAATCCAAGAGAGAGAGAGAGAGAGAGAGAGAGAGAGAGAGAGAGAGAGAGAGAGAGAGAGAGAGAGAGAGAGAGAGAGAGAGAGAGAGAGAGAGAGACACATTGGAAAGAAATTGAAATGCTATTTGGCCCTAAACAGAGAGTACACAGTGGCAGAATACCTGAGCACTGTGACTGAAGATCCTTGAGCACAGCCTAGCCATCGAGAAAGGCCGCCATAGGCAGACTGTGTGTGTTAGAAAGAGAGAGAGAGAGAGAGAACATGTGTGTTTGTCATGTGTGTGTGTGTTAGAGAGAGACTAGAGCATGTATGAGAGATTCAAAAGGACAAAGATCAACACTTAAATCCAACAAGAAGAGGGTCTATACCAGAGAAACCAAAGCAGCAAGGAGCCAATGGCCGACATCAGCTAAATAGGCTAGCCAGGTACTGTGACACCAGGCCACACACAGCTTTGGCCAACGGCCCAACGCTACCCAAGCTACACAAACGACCATTCACACACAGCACATGTCGTATCTCCAAATGTTGTGAAGTAGCATATGTTTTGCCTGGAAAAAAACATCGTTATTAACAAAACATTCGGGAGGGGAAGGAAGGAAGAGTGGGGTAATGTCATGACATTTTCATTAATCTTACCTGTGAAGTGGATTCCCAAGCTGTCCTGTTCTGCTCTGATCAGTAACCGGGTTGGCTAGTACTCTGCGTTGTGATTCAATACCTTAAAGCTCTGGGAATCACTTCTGTTCAAACTGAGCGGTCAGGCAGAAGGAATTTAGGAGGAAAGGTAGTTTAACAGTTGTTTAATCAAAGTTTAAGAGTGTATACAAATTACAATAAGAAAATGCTATAGTTGTAATCACAAACACTATGCCGTAAGTGATAACAACCAGACTAATATTACAGTATAAAGAATGATAGTTGATAAGTTGTTGATGGCCTTTGTTGTTTGATAACAAAGAGTTGGTTTTCCCTCCAAAAAGTCCTTTGTTCTCGTTGCCTGCTTCAGATGGGTGAGATGGTTGGAGAGGTCTGTCCTGTGGGTTGGTTGTTTCAGAGTCCTTCTTTCCCCCCATCACCCCCATCTTATAGCCCAGGCCCAGTGTCTCGGAGTTGATGACATCATCACATTATTTGCTCCAATCACAAGCCTGCTAAGCTTGTATTTGAAAAATAGGGGTTTGGCTTATAGGCCAAACCCTCTTCACATTTACCCAGAGAATATTTTCCCTATATTTTTTACTTAAACACATTACTTGACTTGTTAATACTTTGATGAACCTCAAGATATATTGATTACCTAAACACAGATATATTTCTTTATCACTAAGTCTGTTGACTTTAATCATTCTTTTAGAATAGAATACAAATTACTACCATATAGAACAAGCTTAATAGAATACAAATCAATACCATATAGAACAATCAATTAATCATATTGAACCTAAATGAAAACAGCACAGACACATTAACTAATTGTAGACATTTAAGTATGACCAAACCTAATTATATTTTAACTTACTTCAATGACTTATTTCAAGATTATAAGTACACTATACCAGGATTTCAATAGTGATCTTCTCTGTGTGTGTGTGTGTGGATGTGTATTTGAAAATGTGTGTGTGTGAGTGTGTGTGTGTGTGTGTGACTATGTGTGTGTGAGTGTGTGTGTGTCTGTGTGTGTGACTATGTGTATGTGTGTGTGTGTGTGTGTGTCTATGTGTGTGTATGTGAGTGACTATGTGTGTGTGTGTCTATGTGTGTGTGTGTATTTGAAAATGTGTGTGTGTGAGTGTGTGTGTGTGTGTGTCTATGTGTGTGTGAGTGTGTGAGTGTGTGTGTGTCTGTGTGTGTCTATGTGTCTGTGTGTGTCTCTGTGTGTGTGTGATCAGACCTTTGATGGTCACATGTAGCCATCAATATGTGACCTAATCATTGTCTTTGGCAGACCAGTTGGCTCTTTGATGTCTCCTAAAAGGAGACATGTTTCTCTAGAATTTCCTGCCCTTTGTCTTACCCACCCCCTAAAGGGAAGCAAGTATTACCCCAGCTGCCACTATATGCAAATGCCCTCCTGGGGTGACAATGGCAATCAGTCTATGTAAACACACACACAATCTATGAATTATTGTTTTGAGAGCCAAGTATTTCTACACATTAGTTAATCATGAGTCTATGTTTGGGAATTTACCACAGTTCCCCACTTGGATAGTTTACCTATCCTTAATATGTCAAACATAGATATCAATCTCTACACACTACTATCTAGATAACACTTAAGACATTTTAAATCATATTAGGATAAAATATATATCTGATTTGTCACACTCAGATCCTAAAATTCAAATTAGCCATTTCAGTTTGTGATCGTGTGCACAGTTTTTAACAACTTGTTCTCGTACCAAGATCAATTTCGAGCTGATGCAGTATCATGACTGCTGGGTGCAACTGCTCCCATTTTTGGAGGTGGAATTTAGAAAGCAAATTGCCTTTCCCATCACACTCCATCTTCTGTCAAGAACATCTTGACTATTAGGGGGTAGAGCCCCCTGCTGTATCTTCTATTGCTGTCACAGCGGTGGGGAGGTCGTTGCTGGCTGCCCAACCCCCGTTGACCCTCGGATTAGTGGAAGAGGTTTGTTTCTCCTCCCCTCCTTAGACGACCTGGTGGTCGATAGGGGCGATAGCAGCTCCCCCCCTTCGCTTGTTGACCCCCTGGTCAATAGTTGAGGCCTTGCTTCTGTTGACAGCCGGAGTTGTTGCTGAGGCCTAGCCGCCTGTCTCCTCGTTAGTTGTCTGTCGTTTCCCTCTGAAGCCTCAAGACTCGGTCACTGCGTTGGCCAAGACTCTCCCGGCCCGAGAGGTAGGCGTCTCCTGGTTCTCCGCAGTGTTGTGGTTCCCCATGGAACCGCTGGGTAGACACTAGCCAGTGTCCTCTCCCATCCGTATCCTGTGAATACATATCGCTTCGGGGGACAGTGGGGGTCACTTCTACCACAACAATTGATTGAGAATCCATAATTATCCTCCCTCAGACTCTCTTTACTGGTCTGAGCTTTGACAACTTTCTTTTCCAAATCATTTATCTATATATTACATGGTTTTTAGATCATTAATTTTCAAATTTCTGAAAAATTCACATGGCTCTCATTATATTATGCTGTCAAAACAGTATACTCCTCCACCTCTCGATGTGAAATACACAATGAAACATCGTTACCGTCGTCCTCTGCTTTTGGACAGCTGCACCCCGGACCGGACAGTCAGCACTGACACATCCACTCTCCCAGTAACCTGTGTGTATGGCAACAAATCACAGACCGCCTTAAACACACATCACAAGCCAATTATCAATTGCACATGTTCACACCCTACACAAGACTAATTTGGCCAATAGCGACCAAATCTATTGAGCTTCATTAATGTACAGAGAATCATGCTTCCCAACACTATCACCAACCACGACACACCCCCAGCCCCTAAAACTGGGTATTCAATGGGCGGAGAACAAAAATCCATAACTAGCTCATGTTCCTTCACTTTGTTCCCAGTCCATTTTACAGACATATACTACCCCGTCCTGATGTGTCGAGATCACTCCCAGCTTGCCAGGTACCCTAAGAAAAAACACACAGAAAGAAAGAAAACAGAAAACAAAACACAAAGAAAACGCTGCCAAACCAATAAATGAAAAAATAAACCAAACTTGTGAGCTTATTCTTTTTTCTTCTGAGCTCATTTTTAACTAAGAAACAAAAAAGGAAATCAAATGAATAAACAAAATGTACGCTCCCGGCCTAAGTCAGGAATCGCTCGTAACACACTAGAAAAGAGAAGTAAAAATAAAAGTAAATAAACACCTATCCTATTGCTCATAACTGTTAATACGCTTCTATCAATACTATAAAATACTAGAAACAACTATGAGTCTTTTCAATTTCTTAATCATGCAGTCCACCTCTTGACCAATCCGAATGTTGACCAAGCATGGATAATTTACTGATCACTAGCTGCCGCAGTGTCACATCATCACACTGTCTAATATTGATTAACTGTTTAACATAATTTGATCCTCTTGTTAGTCTGATTAGTTCATGCATCTGTCAGTCACCCATACATCCGTTTTTAGTAACTTTCATTCATAATCTAATCACCCAACACCTCTATCTATTTTTATTTTTTATTCTAATCCAAATAGGAGCATATTTTATCATTCAATATATCCCACCTCTACCCTAGTCAGTTGCATATATTTTTATTCTGCCGGTGGCCTCTGCAGACATGACCTTTGAAAATGACCTTTCACTCCACAGCTCCAACAACACTGGCGGTCTCCCCCGGGTTGTGAGACCCGGTGGGTCAGTTGCCTGTGACCGGATGACCCTGGGGTCATCGGGCCCAGAACATGTCCTGGTGGTATGCCATCATCGCCATGGTTCCCTGGAGCCTGTTCGGAGGAGAAAGCCACGTACCTATTTGGTCCAGTCACAGTTCCTTGAGAGGGGCCCGTGGTTGGGAGGGGCCCGCCACCTGTTTCTGTACAAACACGCCCTGTTGTGGATAGATGGTCCCGCTCTACACAGTCCCGAGAAATGTGTCCGAGGGTCCCACACGTCCAACAATGCACCTGCCGCACACGGTAGCCAATCGGATTCCTGCCTCTGCCTCCACCTTTTCCTCGTGGTTGCCACCTCGTGGGTGGTCTTATTGGGGTTTGTTGTTGTTCCGGCACGGGACCCCCTTGTGGCCCCAACTGGGCCCGTCTCTGGCCATCTGGTTCTCCAGAGGGAGAGGGAGAGAGGCGATTGGAACCTGTCTCCCCTCCGGGCTGTGTGGACTGGAGTAGGCCTTGGAGATAGTCCACTACCCGTCTAGCCTCGGCTAGCTGTTCTTCGAGAGGGAGGCACGTCTGTAACTGGCAGTCATCTGCAACGGACACTTCAGCGTGGATTGACTCGGGTAATACAGCTGTCTCTGGGTCGCTTGCTGCAACGACTCCCTGTGGCGGAGTAAAAGACATTATTTCCAGTCCCTCCGTCTCACTGGACACTAGAGGGGAGTCGATCAAATTCCAGTCAATCAAGTCAACGTCCAATTCGGTCAATGTAATGTCTGCAGAGGTTATCGGCATTATCTTGATTTGGGTACGCATTCTACACCGGCCTCCTTTAACTACAAGGTTCTGTAATGGCCTGAATATCTTTGGCCATCTTTTCGTCACTTTTATTGTGACATCTCCAGTCGTTGAAATAGACAGATTGTCTACCCTTCCTATGGTCAGTGCATCTAACCCTCCGGTTGCTCCTATCTGTGTATTTTCCATTCTCACCTTTTCTTCAATCACTCGTAACGTCACCGTTTGGAAAGCAAGTTTCTCTGTATTCAAACTATTTTTACCAAACTTGAGTTAATTTCACTCACACTTCTATATTGGTGTAAACAGGAATTGATAATCTCGGTCTTGTGATACTATACCCCCTGACTGTCAACAGTCTCTTTGATTTCCCTGTTGGGGTTCGGAATTGTCAGCGCTGGCCATCCGTCCTGGAGCAGCTGTGAAGAGAAAAGCAAAAAATACACTTAATTATCAGTGACATTACCCATTCACAATCCATCATTTGTCTTTAAGCATGGAATGTCGGGCATCTCCTATACTAAGATCACTTGAGAGCATTTGTGCAATTTTCGTTTTTGATTTATCAATGACACAGCCTTAATCTTTTTCCAGTTGTCTCCATTGGAAACCCAGACTCTCAATCCTGTTGTCCTGATCCTCCTTAACACAACTCCGGGGAACTTATTTTTCATCAGCCGTTTCCTCCTGTCGGTCAATCAGAAATTCGTTATTTACAGCCTATCATTTCTAAACATCTGTATCGGACATGGTAATTTAGGTGAATTATCTCACTTTTACTCTAATCGTTCTTTGCAAATGACTATGTGTATGTGTAACTATATTTATTTCTGTCCGTGAAAGCCTAGTATATATTTCGCTCATATTACATTACACATATCAGTAACATACATATCTTCCATTCATAATCTCTCACACAGTTACTATATTCCCCCCTTAACACCTAACCCTTTAGGTGTTAAAATAACGCGCTCCTCACGGGAACAGAAATCAATTTTCAGTGCCTTATGTCACCGAAGCCCCCGTGCATTTAGAACAGTGTCACACAACCCGTTCATAACCACAGGTGGCGACACCATCCCCACATTGAAAATCCCGCCGACCAATGACATTCCACTGGCCAACTCGTCCTGTGGCCCACGGCATCACCCCCAGTTTGCAACCTGGAACGCGAAACCCCGGGCCCCCTACTCAAGGATATTCAAAGATCATTCCACTCACAACCACTGCCACACACATACAGCACCTCACTCAACCACCGTAACCAGTCACCCAAATACCCACACACAATATAATCCGACGCGCGTAGTGTGGCAGCGAGCCTTTGACGAGTGCACGCATAGCGCACCCCCGTTAATGCGCGGTGGCAGACAGCGAGCCCACCCCCGCCACGACGTTTAGCAGTCCCCGTACCCCTGGTAAAATGAAAAATGTGCGCAGTGTGGCAGCGAGCACCGACGAGTCGCACACAGCGCACAAAGCGTGGAGGCAGACAGTGAGCCACGACGAACTGTCTACCCACACCCCCATTGCAGGCGCAGCCGAGTAGAGTAATTATGCTCCGACTTACGGCCCACCAACATGAACTGGTACTGAGCCCCCGTCCAAATGTAAGGAAAGAAGTACGAGCGCCTTGTCGAACAAAGCGTAGCGCCAACGCCAGCCAATACCACTGCCAGCACTAGAAATTCCCTAAAAATAACAATAAAACTGAATATGGAACAACAACATACGCATAATAAGTCCCAAACTCAACCTACCGCCTTTGAAACCCTACAGTAAACAGCAATAAACAATATACCTAGCACTACACCTGCGTTTGAAACCCATAAAAAAAACCTCTATATACAGGCCCTAACCTAGGAGAGAAAGAGAAGCGTTTCGGGGGGGCCGAGGGGGGGGGAAACATATGGAAGAGAGGCGGCGTTGGAATGAGGGGAGTGAGTGAGAGGGGGGGGGGTAAGAGAGAGAGAGAGAGAGGGAGGGAGAGGGAAAGAGGGGGGGAGGTGAGGGGGAGAGGGAGAGAGGTGAAAGGGAGAGGGAGGGAGGAGGGTGAGAGAAGGAAAGAAAGAGAGGGGGGGGTGAAAGAGAAAGAGAGAGAGGGAGAGGAGGGGAAGAGGGGGGAGGTGAGAGGGAGAGGGAGGGAGGGGGGAGGTGAAAAGGAGAGGGAGGGAGGAAGGTGAGAGAAGGAAAGAAAGAGAGGGGGGGGGTGAAAGAGAAAGAGAGAGAGAGAGGGGAGGCGAGAGGGAGAGAGGCGGAAAGGGAGAGGGAGGGAGGAGAGGTGGGGAAAGGGAAAGGGAGGGAGGAGAGGTGAGAGGGAAAGAAAGAGAGGGGGGGTGAAAAAGAAAGAGAAAGAGGGAGGGGAGGTGAGAGGGAGAGAGAGGGAGAGAGGCGGAAAGGGAGAGGGAGGGAGGAGAGGGGGGGAAAGGGAGAGGGAGGGAGGAGAGGTGAGAGGGAGAGAGAGAGAAAGAGAGAGAGAGAGAGAAAGAGAGAAAGAGAGAGGGAGAGAGCGAGTGTACAATGAAAACGTTCTGTGAGCAGAATCCAAACATATTCATCCTGACCTCTTCTGCCCCCTGCTGTATTCCTAAATAAACTCCACCTTCCCCTTAACAATGGACGCTCGCCACCCCTACCAAGATGGACGCTCGGTACCCTCCCAAGATGGACGCCGGCGCCCCTCCCAAGATGGACGCTCGGTGCCCCCTACTCAAGATGGCCGCTCGGAGCCCCTACCAAGATGGACGCTCGGAGCCCCTACCAAGATGGCCGTCCGACCGCGCACCCTTACGACGTCACAACCGGCGACCGCTTTAGCCGTTAGCGTGGCTAGGTAGCATTAGCTTAGCTTCTCCCATGATCCCATAAAAACGTTCCCCAACGACCCGTTCCGCCGCGCGGGCCGTCCCCTCGCAACGTTAATATAACACCACATACCCCACAACAGAATCCTATTTCCCTCAAAACGCCAGTGTAGTGATTTAAATAGACATATAAAACCATAATATCAAAACACTAGTTTGACCCCTCCGTCGTCACTACCGGCGAGCTTAGAACGACTTCCGGGTCCCCGTCTAGCTAATCCCTATCACCTTAAACGTTACATATCTATTTTATCCGCCACGAATATGAAAACTTTTAAGTGCCTTTCACATCCCCGTAATCTCAAGACACTATCGATCGACCCTATACATTTGAGTTACGTCTACTTTTCCCTCCGTATCCTCCGGTGCCTTAGAGGCTAATACAGCAGCTAACCGCTGCTGCGTTCGACGGGCCTCGGAAAACCGGCGTTACCATTCCTTCCCCCCACGGCCAATCGGTGACTTAAATTACATAATAACATAACTATACTCTCACACGTCCCACCAATCACTCCTAACCATAAACATTCGCCAACCATACATTCATACACGCTTCCTAACACAATTAAAAAGTACAAAATCAGCATTCACGCACATTACCGTCTCTCGAACGCCGCACAGCGGCGCGTAAGTACTATTTTCCTTGTTACAGCCTAACGCCGTCTAACTTTAACACGTCCGCCGTGCCCAAGGTTTAAACCAGACCTACTTGTGCTAACTCTCTACTTTAGAAAATACGACGCAACGGCGTGCTTTAGCCTCTACTCCTAAGACATACAACGCACGGTGTTTACCTTGGTCCAACTCTGAGCACGAATCTATACATGTTCCTACTCCCTTACTTGTTCCGACTGGCAACGGCGCTCCGTTTATTGTGCTAAAATTTTACTTTAAAATATACTACGCACGGTATTTACAGAGCCGCCCTCCCCAGCCAGAACATTCAATTCAATTTTCCCTTACATCATGCTTACATGAGGTTAAATTCTTAGCAACCCCCTCCGTGGTTCGAATAGAGCACCCAAACATTATCACACTCACCTCTTTAGTAACTTCTCCTAGTTACTTGAAGACGATCGATCGATCAGTTGTTCTCCTCGTCGACCGGCGTGTAGAGAAAAAAATTTCTTTGTTGTGGTGATAACATGAGCGCCCTGATTCACTGAAGTCCGGCACCAAAATGAAGTGGATTCCCAAGCTGTCCTGTTCTGCTCTGATCAGTAACCGGGTTGGCTAGTACTCTGCGTTGTGATTCAATACCTTAAAGCTCTGGGAATCACTTCTGTTCAAACTGAGCGGTCAGGCAGAAGGAATTTAGGAGGAAAGGTAGTTTAACAGTTGTTTAATCAAAGTTTAAGAGTGTATACAAATTACAATAAGAAAATGCTATAGTTGTAATCACAAACACTATGCCGTAAGTGATAACAACCAGACTAATATTACAGTATAAAGAATGATAGTTGATAAGTTGTTGATGGCCTTTGTTGTTTGATAACAAAGAGTTGGTTTTCCCTCCAAAAAGTCCTTTGTTCTCGTTGCCTGCTTCAGATGGGTGAGATGGTTGGAGAGGTCTGTCCTGTGGGTTGGTTGTTTCAGAGTCCTTCTTTCCCCCCATCACCCCCATCTTATAGCCCAGGCCCAGTGTCTCGGAGTTGATGACATCATCACATTATTTGCTCCAATCACAAGCCTGCTAAGCTTGTATTTGAAAAATAGGGGTTTGGCTTATAGGCCAAACCCTCTTCACATTTACCCAGAGAATATTTTCCCTATATTTTTTACTTAAACACATTACTTGACTTGTTAATACTTTGATGAACCTCAAGATATATTGATTACCTAAACACAGATATATTTCTTTATCACTAAGTCTGTTGACTTTAATCATTCTTTTAGAATAGAATACAAATTACTACCATATAGAACAAGCTTAATAGAATACAAATCAATACCATATAGAACAATCAATTAATCATATTGAACCTAAATGAAAACAGCACAGACACATTAACTAATTGTAGACATTTAAGTATGACCAAACCTAATTATATTTTAATTTACTTCAATGACTTATTTCAAGATTATAAGTACACTATACCAGGATTTCAATAGTGATCTTCTCTGTGTGTGTGTGTGTGGATGTGTATTTGAAAATGTGTGTGTGTGAGTGTGTGTGTGTGTGTGACTATGTGTGTGTGAGTGTGTGTGTGTCTGTGTGTGTGACTATGTGTATGTGTGTGTGTGTGTGTGTCTATGTGTGTGTATGTGAGTGACTATGTGTGTGTGTGTCTATGTGTGTGTGTGTATTTGAAAATGTGTGTGTGTGAGTGTGTGTGTGTGTGTGTGTGTCTATGTGTGTGTGAGTGTGTGAGTGTGTGTGTGTCTGTGTGTGTCTATGTGTCTGTGTGTGTCTCTGTGTGTGTGTGATCAGACCTTTGATGGTCACATGTAGCCATCAATATGTGACCTAATCATTGTCTTTGGCAGACCAGTTGGCTCTTTGATGTCTCCTAAAAGGAGACATGTTTCTCTAGAATTTCCTGCCCTTTGTCTTACCCACCCCCTAAAGGGAAGCAAGTATTACCCCAGCTGCCACTATATGCAAATGCCCTCCTGGGGTGACAATGGCAATCAGTCTATGTAAACACACACACAATCTATGAATTATTGTTTTGAGAGCCAAGTATTTCTACACATTAGTTAATCATGAGTCTATGTTTGGGAATTTACCACACCTGCACGAGGAACGCAGGGCGAAAGGCCGCAACACAGGTCTCCACGTTGACGAAAGGCCTCTCGCTGTCGGGACAAATAAGCTATGGCCAGAGCCTTGTCATGGTGCAGGCCCGACTACATCTTCTGTCAAAGATGATGTCGTAGTCAGAGTGCCAGGGCCTGCTATTCTCAAGGCTAACTGATAGCATCAAACGAACGTTCCCAGCTGACGCTAAACAGCTAACTGGCTAACAGTTAGCTCAATCAGGCACCTGGCTGTATGTAGCCGCATAGCTTGCTTCTGCGTTACCTAACAGCTAACAAGCTATGCGGCTACATACAGCCAGGTGCTCTCACCAGGCACACACCGTTAGCTACTAGTAGTACTATATTAGCTAGTCGACCAGTTTGGCTCCAGAGAGAGAGAAAGACAGATAGGTCAGGTCCACGGCGGGAATATAATCATAGGTTGACTCACCATAACGCAGTATCAACGCGGCGCCAATGGTAAAGTTGGAAGGAGACTTTCTTGGCCCACGGTGTAATTTCTTCTTCTTCGAGTACTTTCCGGCAGACTGGACACCTTTCGGCGTATTGCTGCCTAACAGATTTATCTGCTCACAAGTTCTCTTCTCCTTCTTTTGAAAAGACATCCACTCGCCTCGCCTCGCTCCTCTGAATAGGTTAGCTAACGCTAGTTAGCCTTTAGCTAAGCTAGCTACTAGCCGACATCATCATGGCTATACCATGACAAGGCTCCGGCCATTTGTCCCGCTAGCGAGAGGCCTTTCGTCAACATTCCTTGGTGACCGACCGACTGATAATGACCGACCTCTTTCTTCGTCTTGGCTGGCATAACTAAGCATAATAGTCAAAAGCTGCACACGCGAAATAGTCAAACGCAGCTGACTCACGCCGGCGTACTACACATGATGTAAGTAAAACCACTCCCTTCGTTGAAACCAATAGTATGTCTGCTGCAGAACCCCAGAGGCTGAGCTCCAATGGTGAGTATGTCTGCAGGACTGCAGACCCAGGAACAAGTCAGACACATTCTACAAACGTGTCTAATGTGAAATATATAAGCATATAAGCACAACTAGATTTTAGGTCTGTGATGAAAAAGGGCCTCGCGGGAAGGGGGGCCTCGCAAAAAAAAAAAAAAAAAAAAAAAAAAAAAAAATAAAAATAAAAAATCTTTATTTTTTATTTTATTTTTTATTTATTTTTTGCGAGGCCCCCCTTCCCGCGAGGCCCTGTGCGACCGCACTGCTCGCACACCCCCTGAGGCGGCCCTGGTCGTCGGCATAACGTTAGAACAAAGGTAGGTTTCATTATCATTCAGTTATAGCTGGCCTGGTAACATTAGCACTGCCTTTGTGTTTTCGGAATTAAAAGAAACACATCTGCCTCTCATCTCATATTTCTCATATATTATATTTCAGATTCTTCATTTTTTGCTATACCGTCACATCTGTTGGGGCTGTTAACAGAGCTACAGAGTGGTGGAAATCTCTGGTCCCAGGTTTCTCTGACGCTGACTGGGTACAGCATTTCAGAATGTCAAAAGAATGTGTATGATAGAGTTTGTCACTATTGTAGAAGATTACTACCAGAATTGATTCAGCTACTAACCCAGGAAAAGATGAAAAGTGTTCTAGAATGTCTGCATAGGGTCACCAGAGAGTATGCATGATGCCCATGTTATCTGTGTCAACGCTGTGGGAGCTAGAGACCTTACATCATACATATCGGTGGCTATGGTGCTGATTTGAATTGAAAATGGGGGACCCTGATGTAAACAAGACAAATGTCTTTTTCTGTTCTGCATCCTCTTAACAATTGTTTGTATTGAGCCGTACTGTATTGTACCCATTCTGCAATCTGTTAATAAAGTTTTCAATCAATCAATCAATCAATTTATACCTTCTATGGGATGCTACTATCCCTTGCAAAGCTAGCCTTTGAAGCCATTTTTATTTTTATTTTTTATTTTTCACACGGCTTGCAGGTAAACAAGTAAACACGGTCAACAACACACCACATACTGGTATGTATACTGGGAATTGATAGGCAGGTAAACAAACAAAATAGAATACAATACAATAAATACATACGTAGCTTTTTGCATGCTGATGGGGCCCCATGTCGTGCAGTATAGGTGCCCTTTTTTTCTTTTCGCCCCCAGTCCTTCAAACAACCTGAGTCCGCCACTGTATACAGATATACACTGTATCTCTGTATACAGTGAATAAGTAGCCCTGAATATCTGATGCCAACATTACATTATAAAAGTTGTTTTCTTCAAAAGGCTCCAGCACAAAAGGCTACAGTATCACAAGCAGCCATAATCTATAATTGTGGTTGTTTCTACGGCTAAACGAGCAAAACGGTCATTCTCAGTCATGTGTCTTCTCTGTCCTGCTGGTATCGGTTGCACACATGCCAACAAAGACACAACCTGTTACCGCTTGCTCTCGGCAGGGGTCTGTCTGCGTGGTCCTTGCTCGGCCATATCCTGTTGCTCAGTTAATGGCATACAGCAGCGGCCTCCGCCTTTCACTCTGGCTCTGATAAATACGTATATCGGATTTTGCCAAGACACTGTAAAAATCCTTGGCACTAATATTTTGGGGATGCCATTTTCTCTGTTGAAAACAAAGCTAGTTTACAAGCAGCAAACTAGACCACACATCCACGCCCCCTGGCTACCCTCAGGCAGAGACTACAAATCCAAGCTGAACAAGGTTGTCAAACGATGCGCCGGAACAACACATTTTGCAACCGCGCCCTAGAGACACAGAGTTTTTCCACATTATCTCTCCACTTCGAATAGAAGGAGATGAGGTTGAAAATCTGTGAAGTGATCCTTTAACAATCCAGCCATGCCATTATGAATGAGACAGTAAAGAATACAGAAGAGTAACACAAAGCATACACCTGCACCTTTGATCCCCTGGTCCCTGACCTACACCTTCCCCATGGGTCTTTCTCTAGATTTCACTGTAAATAACAGTTTACAGTACATTACTTAAAAATTGGGCAGGATTAGGGCTGTCCTGACTTTGGTGGGAAGTTTATTCCAGCATTGTGGTGCGAGGACAGAGAAAAGCCTGCTTTGCTCTGATGACCTCCCAGGGGTCTCTATTAGAGAGTGATTCCGCTGTTGAACAGAAGCCATTTTCTGATAATGGATGACTGACTTGAAGAACAACAGCTGTACAACATCTAAACAAGCAGAGTGGGGGTTGCTGTTGAGAAATGCCCCAACGGCAGACAGGGGCAGGTGGCGTCACCTTATGAAGCACAACGACTGTGATCTGACCCTGGTGGAATCAATGGTGATTTCGTGCTATGCTCTACTCGATAAACAGGGACGGGGTGGTGATGAAACAGGGGTGGTGCTGCCACCCAACCCGCTGCCACAAAGGGCAGAGCAGGGCATGGTCTCTAACTACACACCCTCAAGACCCCTACGCTCTGGATCATATGGGGGGGTCATCAAAGCAAAGCAGGCTATTGTCGGTCCTCTCTCCACAATCACCACAATCAGGACAGCTGAAACCCGCCCAATCTTCCGTTGTTGACTAAAAACACACTTCACAGCGACGTTCTGGTGAGCAGCCACATGAAAGAGCTTCCGGTCAAAGAATATAAAAAAAAAGGAAGTAAAACAATTCAAAACAAAATAAAAAGTGAAGATTCGAGGACAAAAGAAAGAAGGAAGAATGAACACGAGGACAAATGAAAGAAAAGTAACCCCAGATGAAGTAAATACACAGATGGAAAAGACGAGGCTGGAAGATGGAAGAACAAGCTAGCGGGACGCTGAATGTCAATGCAGAGAAGCTACAGGCTAACATACGAACTAGCTTACAAGCTAACATAGAGGCTAACCAGGCCGCTTGTATGCTTTCTACAACGGAGTTCGGCGATTCATTTCTGGTCATGTGACGCGTACGCCCAATCGTGGGACTGCAAGTGTCTACACTGGTTAAGCTTAGGCGCTCTTTCGAAGTTGGTTAAGGTTAGAGTTTGTCTTAGAGCATGGCGATAGATTCTTTCGACGGTTAAGCTTAGGCACTCTTTCGAAGTTGGTTAAGGTTAGAGTTTGTCTTAGAGCATGGCGATAGAACGCCAGGTGCTTTGCAGGCTGTTCGACGTGGAAATAGGCAAGTGGCCAATCAGATTCGCAAATCGCCGAACTCCGTTGTAGAAAGCATGGACGCAACCAGGCCACCACGCAGATTGGATTAGAAGCAATGCGGAGCATACAATGTAACACTGAAAAATCCAACGGAGGTAGCAATGAAGCATCCAAGCTATGTAGAAATAAAGAAAACTCAGAAAAAGGAAGGAACCAGGTCCTGACAAGGTGCAGGAGGCGGCGAAGGGACACGGCACGGAGAGGATGGAAGGTGCCGGGAGGGGAAGGAGAGAGGCCTACACTGATGCAGAGGATGGAGAGGGCGCGCAGGTGAACCAGAACCGAGAGACGAGGACGAGGAGAGGAGGACGGGAGGAGGAAAAGAGGGGACCTGAACCGATTCAAAGCAGATTAACTATGAAGAACGACAAAGGGACACGAGAAAGGGGCATGAAGGGACACGGTAATCCAAGGAAAGATACAAGACAAAATCAACGTGGAAGAGCACCCAATACAAACATACACATGGGGGACCTGGGGATGAGAATAGATACAACAGAGGAAAGATAATTGAACAGTTACACCAAGTAGTATAAAACTATAACACCAGAATTTAGAATAATTAACACTATGATTTACAATACACACGTTATAGACAAACGATTTGAAATTTATTTAAAAAAAGGGACACGCTGATTAGGAAACATATTGGGGAATAATACACAATGGACTGGTATGAAGGAACTACAGGATTACACGTGACACACAATACAAATGAACATGTGCATAAGAAAGACAAATTCAGAACATTGACCGGGAGCTCTGAGGCCGTCCACAGAACGAATGTTGGACTTATATAGTGTGCATTTCGCCACTAGGGGGAGCCCTCTCACTAGGAGAGCCATTACTCCTCACCCTTCCAATGGGGAACAGAGGGATACGACTAAGATCCTCTAACACCATGGGAGCGCCAAATGTTGTCTTTTTTCTTTGAGTTATGTTAGAATCTGAGTTATGTTAGAATAGCAGTTGCTTTAAATGGGCACATGGACATTTGTGAAGGACAAGAATTAAAAAATGTTGGACATGAAGGGCGGCTTGGAGAATCTCCATTGGGGGTATCTCCATCACTAGGGGGGGGGGGGGGGGCTTCTCCAATAGGAGAGCTGATTCCCCTCCAAAACGCCAACGGGGGCAAAAAGTGCTAACCATATAGCTTATTTCATTTTCATTTCATTTTTTCTTATTGTGTTGTCAGCTTTATTTTTTAAGTCATGTTAGCATAAATGTATATAGTGATATCGGTGACATGGGAGGTACAGAGGTGGGCAGTCTGAGTTCAGTGGGGGAGAATGTCGGGGGGAGGGGCCATCATTCCGGTGGTTTGACCCAGGAGAGGGGGGTCTTGCATGTTGTGGGATCGGTATGGGTGGGGTGGGGTTTCCTGTGGCCCTCGGCTGCCGTGGCCTGGGCGGTCTGGTCGCTGGGCTGGGGGGCCATTGAGGCGTGGGGCTTTGGCCTTCTGCAGGCCTGGGCTTTGGGTTCTTGTGGGCCGGGGACCTTGGGGTCGGGCGGGGGCTCTGGGTGCTCGGCTCAGCACATGGTGGACCAGAATATGGGGGTGCTCTGTTTCTCTGGAAGGAGGGCGGGAGGGAGGGGTTTCTCTCATGGGGGTCAGAGCGGCTGAGCTTTGCCCGGTGGTGTCTTGTGTGTTGCGGGGTCAGTGTGCGTGGAGTGGGGCTCTCGGTGACATGGGAGGTAGCGGGCTTGGCTCGGTGGGGTGGAGTACCTTCCTTCTCTCCTCTACTGAGCCTGGCCGAATTTAATTCAAGGGACCCGTGTCGCTGAGTGCTCGGCCCCGCATGGGACGGACCTGGGATGTGGGGGAGCCCTATTTCTGGGGGTGGATGGCGGGAGGGGGGGTCCCTCTTATGGGGGTCTGGGAGGCTGAACGCAGCCAAATTCAAAGGGCCCATGTTAGTGCATTGTTGTGTTATGGATGTCATTGTAAGTTGTCTAAGTGTTGTTTGTCTATAAATGTTAATACAAATTTAAGTTAAAAAAAATTTAAAAACACACTTCACATCATCTGAAATTAAATAAAATTATAATAATGAAGAAAAAAACTACTAACCTTCTGTCTTTTACTATTATGCACGTTGCTACTAAGGAATCGTCCAGTAGGAGTTAAATCATTTTGTGTCCTGTACTGTTGTAATTATGTAGGGACTGCTCCACTTGCCTATATTAGCTGTTAAAGTTAGAGGTTCTATGTAGGATTGCTAGTAACTGTCTAATTGCATATATAACTGTTTTCCATTAGAGGGCGTTCTAGGCGGAGCCACTCATGATACCACCAGGTGACGAGTATATAAAGAGATGTCTCCTCCCCCTCTACCTATTTTCCACCAGCCTCTCAGTGAGAGGAGAACTCTAGAACTGCTGTTTAACATGTGAATGAATAAACCACGCCAAAGGCTAAAGATAGAAACCATGCCTCTTGACCACATTATTGTCGCCCCATAGCCAGATTCTGTCAACAGGTTATGGGCCCAGATCACACCGGGGTGAAATAATAAGGGTAGCAAGCTTAGCTAAAGTATAGGCTAGGTTAGCACCGGGAGCACCACGTGGCTAGACGCTAGGCCAACAAGAGCTAAAGCTACGCCTACCATCAATCAAGAGGATGGCGACCAAGGGAAGGAGCAATTGGCCCTCATTCAATGGAAAAGCAAAGGACTACGAGCTCTGGGCAGAGCGCATGTTATGCTGCATGCACGGTGCGGGACTGAAGGAGACGATCCTGGCAGCCCCCACAGGACCCCTGATGGCAGAAGAGCAAGCCCTGGACGACCAGCGTAACGCAGACGCATACTGTGAGTTAGCGTCACTGCTCGACGACACAAGCTTGGGGCTGATATTCCGCAACACTAAAGACAAAGGCAGAGAAAGCCTGGGGGTGTTGAGAGAGCATTACATCGGGCGAGGAAGACCCCGAGTCATGGCCCTCTACATAACACTAACGGGACTGAGGAAGGGACACACCGAGACGGTGACCGAATACGTCATCAGAGCTGAGCAGGCCATGATGGCATTGAAGAGTGCAGGAGAAGCACCAAGCGATGGGCTAATGATGGCGATGGTGATGAGAGGACTACCGGAGCTGTACAAACCGTTCACACTCCTGGTAACGACGCTGGGACAGTTCAAGGCCAAGTTAAGAAACTTCAAGGCCTCAGAAGCTACCCACCCAGCCGCCGCGGAGGTGGGAAAGAGGGTGCTAAAGGCCCGAGCGATGCCAAGGGAGAGGACCAGGACCACGGCGGAGCTGGCGTGTTGGCGATGTGGAGAGAAAGGCCATCGGAGAGGCGACTGCACAAAGACGGTCTGGTGTAGCTTCTGCAAATCCACGGGGCACACGACCAGATCGCCCGATACACGCATGGACAAGATGACGGCCATGGACGAGACGGCGGCCATGGACGAGACGGCGGCTACAAACAAGATGGTGGCTGTGGACAAGATGGCGGCAGCGGACACGATGGCGGCGACGGTCGACGTGAGACGGATCGAGATGACGCCCGGAGAATAACGGGACAAGAAGACTTCGCTTTCGGGGCGCGGACAGCGTGCATCGCCAGGCCGGCGCAGCTGCAGCGGGCCCAGAGGAAGGGACTAATCGTGGACACAGGTGCGTCGTCCCATGTCATCAACGACAGGAGTCGGTTCAAGAACTTTGACAACACTTTCCACCCGGAGAGGCACAGCATGGAGCTGGCAGACGGGAAGCGTACCTACGGGTTGGCGCAAGAGAGAGGAGACGCACAGGTATGCCTCACGGACAGTGGGGGGCGCCAGCGTACAGTGACGTTAAAGAACGCTCTCTACGTACCATCGTTCCCACAAGGACTATTCTCTGTAATAGCTGCTACTGCAAGCGGTGCCAAGGTATTCTTCGATAAAGGTAAACATTTTCTTGTAGAGCCTGACGGTACACGGTTTGACATAAAGATGTACCAGAGAATGTATTATCTACAAACAGAGTGTAATGACAATGACAAGTGTAATGATAATAATGATATGTGTAGCGTGATGGTCAGTCACGATATTCAGACATGGCAAGAGATTATGGGTCATTGTAATTACGAGGATTTACTAAAACTGCAAGCAGTGACAGAAGGCATGCACATTGAAGGTGAAAAGCGTAGACCTGACAAAATATGTGTAGTGTGCAAAACGGGGACGTTTACTCAATCGAGAAACAGAAATCCCACAGAAAAAGTAAAGGTACCACACGCTAGTTAACACGGATCTAGCCGGTCCAGTAAGCAACGAGTCCATAGGAGGCTTTAGATATGTACAGTCTTTTACAGATGTGTGCACAGGGGCAGTGTTTGTTTACTTTCTCAAAGCAAAGAGTGACACACTCCAGGCCACGGAGAAATTCCTGGCAGACGTAGCCCCTTATGGTAACGTAAGATGCTTGAGGTCCGACAATGGAACCGAGTTCACAAACAGAGAGTTCCAATCACTGTTGAGAAGGTACAAGATAAGACACGAGACGTCATGTCCATATCCCCCACACCACAACGGAGTGGCAGAGAGGAAATGGCGCACCTTTTTCGAAATGGCTAGGTGTAAGCTAGTAGACAGTAACTTACCTAAGAGCCTATGGCATTATGCGGTGCAAGAAGCTGCTTACACCAGAAACAGGTGCTTTAATAAGCACACGGGCACCACCCCGTATACAGCATTGACAGGAAAGAAGTGTAATCTGGCTAGAATGCACCGATTTGGATCAGTGTGTTATGCGTACCTGCAGGACAGGGGAAAGCCAGAGTCCAGATGTGAAAAAGGACTCTTTGTAGGGCACGACAAGGGAAGCCCCGCTTTCCTAGTTTATCATCCCGGTAAAGGGAGAGTGCAGAAACACATGCTAGTCAAGTTTGTCACAAAGACAACATGTGAGAGCGAGACACAGACAGAGGAGCCAGAGCTGGACTCCAGAGTAAGGTGTGAAGAAACAGAGACACCTCAGCCCAGTGTACTTAGAACGGTCGTGCAGGCAGACAGTCAGCCACCCCCAGAGGGCGATGACGAGGAGCACCCGAGGGTGACGTCAAGTGCCCCAAGCAGTGGGAGGTATCCCTCAAGGGAACACAAACCCCCAAAGTATCTGACAGACTATGCCCAGAGAGGGAGTGACGAGGATGACAGTACACTTATCACCATTGATTACTGCTACAGGGTAGTCAGTGCGGTACCCCCGACCTTTAAAGAGGCCATAGTGTCCCCTGAATCAAGTAAATTGGAGAGAGCAAGGGATGAGGAGATGAGGTCCCTAGAGGACAACCACACCTTTACTCTAACCAAGTTACCAGAGGGCAGACAGACAGTGGGAGGGAAATGGGTGTATTCAACCAAGTTACCAGAGGGCAGACAGACAGTGCAGTGGCGGCCGGTGTGAACTACATTTGGGTGGTCGCGATCATCTGACCAAGCTGACCAAGCGAATACTGACTCATAACGTTACCAACATTAAGTCGAGTTAATTGATTCATACTACACTAGTACACGTCCAATAATGAACACATATATATAGGCCTATCTTTTTTGTATTTTATTTTTTTATTATTTTTTAAACAAACACATAAACAAACATGACGATAAGATATACAAGCATTAGTTGTCAGTGCACATCCAATGAAATCACATTTTAGTTAATTGTCTTATATAGGATATACCCCTAATACCTGTTATCTAAAAACCTACACACATGTGCTCCAGCTCGAACCCCCCCCCCTCCCGGACCCCACCTTGGATAGTACCTCCATTATCCCTCGCACCTAACCAGACACTACCATTATAAGCTAGCTTTTATTCTCTCCACCACTTCTAACCACATTGACATTTTGGATTCATTGAGACCCAGAATTCTTGCTGTGGATATTTCTTGATAAATCACATCGAGATATGTAAGAAACCAAACTTTCCGGCACATTTTTTCCGGTTGAAACCAGCGTGATGCGATCAGCTTTTTAGCTACTGTGATACCCGATAAAACCAATCTCTTTAGCTGTGGATTTACTGCAAACTCAAAAACATCATTCAATAGTAATACCGAGGGGTGTACAGGTATATTCCAAGATACGAGTTTTGATAATTGTTGGGTCACATCTTTCCAGAATGTCTTAACTGGTGGGCAGTCCCAATACATGTGCATAAATGTCCCTTCGTCCCCATTTGTACATTGGGAGCATTTGGAGTCTTGTTTAAGACCCATTCTGCTCAATCTTATAGGAGTCAAGTATGTCCTGTGAATATAGTTAAGATTGATTTGTTGATGGTCCGGGTTCCTTGATGTAAGTCGGTCATTTGCCCAGGCTCCTTGCCAATCAAAGTCACTTTCCAGGTCTGGTATATCCCTCCTCCAGGCAGAGTCTAGTTGGAGGGTTTCATACGAGGACGTTAGTAATTGATGATAAAAATCTGAAACAAAACCTCTCGATGTCTCTCTTTCATAGAAGAATTTGTGGTATCTGTGGTGTTCAATTGGTATGTCTAATGGAACACTGTGAGACTTCAAACATAGCCGTAACTGTATGTAAAAAAGCCATGTGGACTTGGTGAGATTAAATTTTTTGCATATTTCTCCATAACTACAAAAACCCTGTTTGTTAAAAACATCCCCTATATAGGCCTATCTTGTCATTTTAAACAAGTTACCATTCATTCATTCAGCCATTATGCAATACCCACAGCGAAATTAACACGCTGTGTTGAGAGAGAGAGAGAGAGAGAGAGAGAGAGAGAGAGAGAGAGAGAGAGAGAGAGAGAGAGAGAGAGAGAGAGACAGACCGCATTAACTCATTAACTCACTGTGTTTAGTTGAAACGTGGTCCGGAGGGCTTGATAAAGTGTATAATGTCAACTGTCCCACAGTCCCAGACTGTTGTTGTCGATGTATATCCACTGTCCAGAGTGACTGCATCACAACACAACAGCATCAAGTAACTAACTAATTAACTTTCCTAACCAGAAACTGGCGTCGGCCAATCAGAGAGAGCATCTCCGAGAAATGCGGCTACGGAAAATACTGGTGTCGGCCAATCAGAGAGCGTCTCAGAGAAATGCGGCTAAGGAAAGTCTCGACGCTGCTTGCTTAGATGATAATAGATCGCTTGGAAAAGCGCCCGGCTTCCATCATAATACATCATATTTCAACGCACAGCGCGTTACGCACTGATTGGCTGCGACGGATACAGCGATGAAACCAGTGCACGCCCACTGTAAGCGCTATTGCGTCTAGCCCGAGAGAAATGCGGCTACGGAAAGAATAGACGCCTATTGCGTCTAGCCCGAGAGAAATGCGGCTACGGAAAGGAGTCACTTCCTGTTGTTAATGAAAACAATTATTTATATTTGATATATTAACGTTATATTGTGCATTGGAAACACAAACATACTTAAAATGAGTAAATATTATTCATTTTAAACATGTTTATTTAACAGTAAATTTCGCTGAGTACATTTTACTCAAACTGAGTAAAATTGTACTCACTTGGGCTCAAATGGACTCAGTTTGAGTAAAATGTACTCTGCAAAATTTACTGTGTAGGGCCCAAAAAAAATATTATTCTTCTTCTTCTTTTAACCAGGGAGGGCGGCGCTCTAGCGCCCCTATCGGCCAGCCACCACTGAGACAGTGGGAGGGGAATGGGTGTATTCAATCAAGGAGGGTATTGAAGGCCACGACAAGTACAAAGTATGGTTCGTAGCTAATTGCTTAAATGCTGAAGGAGGGTACTCCATGTTTAAATACTGAAGGAGGGTGGCTACACTGCTTAAATGCAGGAGGAGGATACTCCAGGTTTAAACACGGAAGGAGTAGAATCCAGGTTTAAATACCAGAGTGGATTCCACGTTTAAATACAGAAATGGAGCCCATGTTTAAATACAGAGGTGGATGACTTACCATATTCTAAATGATTTAATTATGTGGAAAAGATCCTGAGATGTTTTGACTGATGTATGAGATGTATAGAGAAGCTGTGGGTAGCCTCAGTTGTTTGACAACCTGTACTCGCCCTGACTTATGTTTTGTAGTGAGTAAAAATTGTCACAGCATTTTGCTGACCCCACAGAGAAGCATTGAACTACGTCAAAAACATGTTTTTCGTTATCCCAAAGGTACAGCAGACTGAGTACAGCAGACTGACTTTCTGTGTTTCAGAAAGGGCAGCGAGGGTTTAGGACTTAAAGCCCACAGTGATACTATCAACCTGTGAAGCCGAGTGTATGTTTCTAGCTATGACAATGCAGGAATGTGTTTATCTAGAACAACTGCTCGAAGTGATGGACACCTATGTAACTGTTGTTTATCTAGAACAACTGCTCGAAGTGATGGACACCTATGTATATATGAAGACTGTTGTTTATGAGGGCAACCAGGGAACCATTGTGATTGCTAGGAACCAGGGAGCGAAATTAACTTTTTGACTCACCGGCCAGTGGCTGGTAGATGGGAAAAATCTACCCGCCAAGCATATTTCTTAACAGCCAAAAAAACGCATTTCTGTGTCACATATAAAAAAAATCAGTACATTTCAAGTAGATAAGGTATTATGTTGAAGAATACACTTAAATAAGAGGCCAGAGTAAAATTTTAAGCAAATTATTTTAATATATTGATTGATTACTTAATCAATACAAGATGTCAATCTTAAATTTAAATTGTAACCTGATGTTAACATCAAACATAACAGAACATAATAAAGTGGCGCAGTGGGCAAGGCGCTCGCCACTAGTGCAGGAGATGCTGGGTTCGAGCCCAGCTCTAGGCATTGCTACCAGCCTGGCTGGTCGTTCATACTAACACAATTGGCAGTGTTAGGGGTGGGAAAGCTGGTGGGTGGGTCCTGGTCGTTATAAAAAAAAAAAAACATAATAAAATGTGTAAAATAAATAAAAAATAAATAAAACTTAAACCTCCTCATTTCTCAATCATGTCCTCATCAGAGTCCACAATCTCCACCCTCTTTGCCCGGTCACGTCCGTCCATAAAGTCCGGTCTCCTACTCCTGACGCAGTCCTGGTGCCACAGATAGATTCACAGCTTTTGTGGGGTCATACTCACTGATCTCTGGAGAGGACAGCTGGACTATCAGGAGATCTGACAGTGTGTCAGACTTTAGGTTGGACCGCCAGTCTGTTTTTACCTGTTTCATTATACTGAAACCTCTCTCACATTCAGCTGTGGATGCAGGGAAGGACAGGACCAGGTCGACCAATGCCAGCAAATCAGGGCAGGAATATAGATGGCTCCTGTTGACCCTGAGCCAGGACATCTTCTGCAGGGACTGGGCCTCCTGATACAGCAGTGCCTTCAGGACAGTCCACTGGTCAGGGATCCTTTCTGCAAAAATTCCAGAGGTCTCCAGGACTGGCTTGAAGTGGTCCACCAGGGTTTCGATTTCAGTTTCTCCAAAATCTAGAATTGTATAAATATTACAGAAAGCATATTCAAATATTCAAACTATAATAATATGATCATGAACCAGGCTGACTGCACTGCCCTGTATTAAACATAAAGAAATCAACCTACCTGCTGCTACGTCTGCTGACTCTGGCCAGTTGGTGAAGCTGACCACCTTGGTGGCATACAGCAACCCGTCACTGATGTCCTGGAACCTGTCGGTCAGACTCTCCTGTAGCTTGTCAAGCATTTTCTCCTGTGAGGTGACGATGGTCTTGCTCCACTTGCTGTCACTTCTGGTCAGTGGAATTCCCTCATAGCTGTTGGCCATTGTGGCTTTCATCGTGGGCCCTTGTCTGAAGATAAAAGACTAATTTTACTATTTACTATTTACATTTCTGAATTCACCTTTCACTCACACAATCATTTCTCTTAATTCTCTTAAGGTACACATTTCTTTTGCAGCTTAAATAAACATACCTGGTTTTGTACTTCTTAAGTACTGCCTGTGTTGAGCACAAGGAGCTGTGTGCCTCCGCTATGGTGACAGTGGACCTCTGCAGACAGGCAGACAGGCTGCTCAGGTGTGTGAGTGTGTCATGCAGGAAGCCACAGAAGCGGACAACAGCAGCATCCCTGGCAATACTGTAGTAGCCTCTGGCCTTGGCCTGCTGGGCACCTCTAACATTTTGGGCATCAGGAGATTGAATCTGAAATACATTAAGAACAAAGACATACAAATAAACAATTAATTGCTGTTATAAAACATTGAAACATGTTACTAATTCTAAGGATGTTTGTTGTTATTTACTTTATTTATATTTATTTTAGAATACTGTTTTGGAGTATAAATTTTTGTTAAGAATATAGGACAGCATATATAAGCATTATGCTTCAGTCTGTACCTTTTCAGTCACTGTAAAATCAAATATTGTTAAATGATGGTGTATATTGCATTGTGTGAGATGATGACTGAATAAACTACTACTACTACTACTACTACTACTACTACTACTACTACTACTACTACTACTACTACTACTACTACTACTACTACTACTACTACTACTACTACTACTACTACTACTACTACTACTACTACTACTACTACTACTACTACTACATTACATATGTTAACTTTTGGAGTACTACTTAGCATAGAAATCTAGAGCCACTACCTGTTCCAAGTGCTGGACAAGCCCCTGGTAACCACGCAGGAACTGGTCCAGGGCACGCAGTAGGTGTCCTACCCATCGGGTCCCGCCAATTCTGGTGGGGACCAGTGCTGTGTGCCCAAGAGCCTGGAAGCTGTTTAGCAGGTTGGCCCTGTTCAGTGGACTGGTGTGGTAGAAGGTGTAGAGCCCACTGATAAGGTCTTCTACTTTCTGGAACATCACATTGGAGCGGATGGAATCGGCAAAGGCCAGTTCAAGGCGGTGTGCCATACAGTGGATCCCGATGATGTAGGCCTTGTCCCCCTTCAGCCGGCTGACCACACCATTCCTGGCTCCAGTCATCACAGCCGCTCCATCTGTTGCCAGAGCAACCAACTTGCTCCCCCACTCCTCACACACTCCATCCATGATGACACTGATGGCATTGGTTATGTGTGCCTTCTCCACTGACTTGATGCCAACAAGTTGTCTCAGTCTTGCCCTTGTGACAGAATCTGACATACACTAATTCCTCCTCTTTCACAGAACTGTCTGTGGAGCCGTCTGACAAGATGGAGAGAATTTTTATGTTTTTTAAATTCTCTCTGGCGTGGTTTCTCTCAGCCTCTGCAACATGGTGCATGAACTCTCTGGCCTGCTTCTCATTCCTATATGTTGATGCCCTTCTTTTCATCCAAACTGCAAAAATCCAACAAACAAATTAATTAATTAAATACAATGAATAAGCTTATCTAATAAATAGCTGCCTGGAACTTCTCAAACATTTCAGTGCATAATAACAGTATACTGTATAATGAGTTATTTTATTGAAAACACAACATAAACAAGGCTATGCTAAATAAATGACCAGATCAGTTCACAGTTGTGAGTCTCACGTTATTACAAGAATACTCTACATGCATTGTGCTTCATTAACAGGTTTCATATAGTAGTCATGATACTAGTGATACTAATTTAAGAGAATAAACATGTTCACTTACTTGCACATCCACTCGAAGTCCGTAAAGGGTCTTGCATTCTTTCCAATGGCATGTACGGTCCGAAACAGCATCTTCATTTTTGTGCTGGTCTGATCTGACATGGCTGTTAGCCTGGCCACAGAGGGTCTTGAAAGGAGAGACTCCGATGCAATCCGGGACGCAGACATGGAGCCAATGTGACACTGGCTCTGTTCATGGTCACGAATTGCTTCCAGCTTCATAGATGTGCTCCCAATAACAAAAGTGTGGTTTCTGTTTTTGTTTTTTGCATACTTGCGGCACACCGAACAAGTCATCACTCCAGCCCCAGCATCATACTGGAGCCAGTCTCTTGAGACACCGCTAACGGCATCTCCAAATCTCCACTCGTCTCTAAACTTTCTTTTATTAGGTGGTCCCGCTCTCGCTGCCGTGAGTTGTCTTTTTACCGGCCGGTTTACTCCTTTAATATGGTTCCACATACTGTATCAGTGATTAACGTTATTTAACGTTATTACATTTCGCTAACGTTGGCTACTCTGCGTTAGCTAGGTGGGCGTAACGTTAGCTGAGCTCCCTACAGAGTAGAAGAAGAGCGTGTAGCGGATGTCACGTTGGTAAACAAGCCAACGAGATGACGTGCCGTTAGAGACGAGGTTGCCAAAAACTGCGACTGTCGTAAAACCAAAACACACCGCAGATATATATTTTTCTTTACATGACTATTAAGGTACCCGCCACACGGCAGGAAGACCTCTCAGTGGCAATTGCCAAACGTAAAAATTGCCCGCCAATGGCACTTGGCAGGCTTTAGTTTCGCCCCCTGCTAGGAACCCAGTGTGCCGACATAGATGTAAACATGTCGATATAAAATATCATCTCATCAGATCTGTCATCAGAGAAGAAAGAATGACACTGATTTACTGTCCAACGGACGACATGGTAGCAGACACTATGAGGAAACCTGTTCCAAATTGAAATTGAAGAGATTTGCAGAGGTCGTGTTTAACGTGTAAATATTGACTGCCATACTCTTTTGATGTTGGATTGTATTATTTTATTTGTAAAATGTTTTCGGAGAAGTTATCCAGTGTGCTAAAACAACCCTAAGTGGGAGTGTTAAAGTTAGAGGTTCTATGTAGGACTGTCTAACTGCATATATAACTGTTTCCATTAGAGGGCATGGACAATTTAGCGTGTGGTACCTTCTCGACTCTACCTGAGTCGAATCGAGTTGATAACACGCAGTGCGGCAATAGCTTTAGCTAACGCTATCATAGCCATCATGATCTGTAATGTCAATTGGACAACGCCAGCCCCGTCAATCAATCAATCAATCAATCAATCAATCAATCAATCAATCAATCAATCAATCAATCAATCAAAGCCTGCCAACACCATATAGATAGCGAACGTTAACTAACGTTTGCAAAACAAGCCAACGTCATCCAGCCGACACCACAGATCTAGCTATGACAACGTTAGCTAACGCCAACGAAGTGAGAGTAGGGAAACGTTAATGTAGTCAGAGTGTAGCGGGAACGGTAGAGAGAGGCAGCACTTAATTTGCATTGGCAAGAGTTTATCTCATTCTATATCACGGCACAAATAGAAAAGAAAAAAACGTACATTCTAAGAGGCCCGTCCTCTATTTGCCCTCCACTATTAGAGGATTTACGGTAGACTTCTTTCTGATCACAGTCCAGCCCTGAGTCCTGGTGATAGTGTCTCTTTAATTGAAACCTGTGCCTAAGATTTCCCCTTCTTCCATACTGGACTGGCTAGCCACAGGGGCAGGGGTGGGTACTCAGGCAATTTTATTTGAAGAATAAAATACCTACATCTCTCTCAGGTGCATGTCTGGGTGTTCTTCTCTGTAGAAGAATGTCCTGTTCTACGTTTTCGCTTTTTCTTCTAGTCCTTCTGTCTTTTCATAGCCTCTTTGAATGAAACAATTCTCCATTTCTTCAGCTTTTTGATATAAATCTTTTTCTTTATCTCTTTCAAATTCTCCTCATTATTTGAAATAGACCATCAGGTATATTTTATTTATGGTGTTTAGGATGACAACCTTTTGCATGGAGTATAGTATTGCAGGAGGTAGGTTTCCCATAAATGGTGGAATGTAAATATCCCTCTCTGTCTTTATATAAATGGAAAATGGTGCATTTATATAGCGCTTTTATCCAAAGCGCTTTTGTCAAGGTTATCTGACTATATTCAATAATGAAAGGTGGAAAAGATCTTTCAACGGTTTATTCAAAAGTGAATCAAGCAATTGTTACAGAGAGGAAAAGGATATGTTGCAAGGACAAATCTACATTGCAACGGGCAGAATCCAGTTCTACAAGGAACAGGAAGACACAAGCTTCCTATATGTCGTCACTAAGCCAATGAAAATGCTTCTTCAGAAAATAGAATCAGACACTAGACTGGTACAAGTCTATACATGGTTACTTAAAGCTAGCAAATTCTGTGTGCTCATAAAGGGAATTCCACACAACGGCACCAGAGAGTCTGTTGTCAGGAGACAGAACTCTAGATCCCTGTATTCCGCTGCTATTTTATGAAGAAGCATTTTCATTGGCTTATTGATGACATATAGGAAGCTTAGTATTTATGTTCCTTGCTGAATCTAGAATGTCTGCCCCGTTGCAATGAACCACCTTGCAATGTACTTCTGTCTGTAACTTATGCTTGATTCACTTTTTAATAAACCGTTGAACCCGGTCTTCTACCTTTCATTATTGGATATTATTGATAACCTTGGCAATTTGGATATTGAATATAGTCAGATACGTGACACTGGCCATGGACTGCCTCTCCTGCCTGACCATGGACTGCCCCCCTCTATGTAATTGTTAATAAATAAATGGTGCATTTATATAACAGCTTTTATCCTAAGCGCTTTACAATTTGTGTTCCTTACATTCACCCAATCACTTACACATTCACACACCGATGGCAGAGGCAACCATGTAAGGTGCCAACCTGCACATTGGGAGCAATGGGGGGTTAAGTGTCTAGCTCAAGGACACTTTGACATGCTGCCCGGGAGGAGCGGGAATTGAACCGGGAACCTTCCAACTACCAGACGACTACTCTACCTCCTGAGCCACTGTCGCCTCCCAATTGTTGCTGCGGCGCTGTCAGATGGTATCAGGGCAGAGAAGGGAGACCAAGGGTTTATTCAGCCATGGAATGCCATCTCTCTGCTGCTTCACATGGTCTTCTACCTGTGTGAAAGGTAAGCTCCGGTGTTGGGTTTGATACTGGCAATGTCCTTACCCACCTCTGCAATGCAATCAATGTAGGGAGGCCATGGGCACAGAAAGGAGGGATGGGAATTGGAATTACACAAACTGTGACTACAGCTTTGATGTGCCTTGGGAATTGACATTTTGGCACATGCCTAGCTTTCATTTTGAATGACACTGTCCTGGGGACTGGTGAGGAGGTCTCAGGGGGCAGGGACTGCATGGCGCAGTGGTCGTGCGGGGATACTGAGAGAGAGCGAGAGAGAGAGAGAGCGAGAGAGAGAGAGAGAGAGAGAGAGAGAGAGAGAGAGAGAGAGAGAGAGAGAGAGAGAGAGAGAGAGAGAGAGAGAGAGAGAGAGAGAGAGAGACCGCATTAACTCACTTTGTTTAGTTGAAACGTGGTCCAGGAGGGCTTGATAAAGTGTATATATCCACTGTCCAGACTGCATCCAGCTAGCCAAATAGATCATTGTTAGCCAAGTTAGGCACACCAACACAAGTACTGTGATGAGCTGTGTCTTTGCCCATTTCCGCATCGAACAGCCTGCAAACTACCTGGCGTTCTATCGCCCTGCTCTAAGACAAACTCTAACCTTAACCAACTTCGAAGAGTAACTAAGCCTAACCAGTGTAGAAACTGACGTCGGCCAATCAGAGAGCGTCTCCGAGAAATGCGGCTACGGAAAGACACTGCTTGCTTAGATGATATAGATCGCTTGAAAACGCGCCCGGCTTCCATCATATTACATCATATTTCAACGCACAGTGCGTTACGTGCGTTGACCTATTTGATTGGCTGCGAGGATACAGCGATGAAACCAGTGCACGCCCTGCTGTGCACGATATGTCTCGCCCCGGCCTGAGAGGTAGTTACTAGTGACTTCCTGTGAATGAAAAACTATTATTTATATTTGATATATTAACGTTATATTGTGCATTGGAAACACAAACATACTTAAAATGAGTAAATATTATTCATTTTAAACATGTTTATTTTATTTCTAGGGCTCTAAAAAAATATATATATTTTTTCTTCTTCTTCTCTCTTTTAACCAGGGAGGGCGGCGCTCTAGCGCCCACTATCGGCCGGCCGCCACTGGGTTATGGAGGATCAGTGGTGGTAGGGGGAGGTTATGGGGAATCAGTGGTGCTGGGGGTTATAGGGTATTAGTGGTGGTGGGTGGTTATAGGGGATCAGTGATGGTTTGTTATAGGGGATCAGTGGTGGTGATGGGGGGTTATGGAGGATCAGTGGGGCTTATGGGGGATCGTGGTGGTTTGTTATAGGAGATCAGTAGTGGTGTTGGAGGGTTATGGGGGATCAGTGGTGGTATTGGGTTATGGGGGATCAGTGGTGGAGGGTTATGGGGGATCAGTGGTGGTAGTGGGTTATGGGGGATCAGTGGTGGTGGGAAGTTATGGGGGATCAGTGGGGATTATGGGGGATCAGTGGTGGTGTGGGGGGGTTAGGAAACAAACAAACAAACAAACAACGCTCAAGAGGACTGGGGCCACAGCCTGAATGGCTTTGTCAGTCATAGTCACTCAAATCCGATGTGCTGTGACAGTCACCAGAGGGCCACGTGTGCAATTAGAACTAGCTTTGGAGCATCTGATTTCCTGATAGATGGCTAGTTAGAGGCCCTACGCCCCCTGCATAAGAAAACGTAGTGCGTCGGTCAGGGGATGATACAGCAGTCCTGCGCCGGCTACAGAATATGGGATGAGTAATGCTGTTTGGAGTAGATTCCTTGACACATAATATAGAGTGCACTGAGCATACACACACGTACGTACACAGAATGCCAACACATAGCTAGAGAACGTAAGAGGGGAAAAAAGAAAAAAAAAGCACGAGGCTATAGGGGGCGAACATAAACAAACACACACAGATATGAACGCAGCTCTCTCACAGACTCTCTCACACACACACACACACACACACACACACACATACACACACATACACTGAAGATCTTTGAGTCTGGCAGCAGACAGAGAGTTATATGGATGTCTTGTCTCCCTGCTCAGACAACAAAGCGCTGCCCTGGCTGTAATGTTATCAGTTTGGTGCATCTGTCCACCTGAGAGCTTCTTCTCCACGTGAGGCTGTTAAACCTCAAACACAGCTCCCGTACTGACACTGCATGATTGCAACAACGTTTTCACACTACAAAACAAGTATGACGGGAATGACAAGTACGTCATTTTGCACAGGCCCCCTTGGGACACGCTTGCGCGCACGTGTATGGCCATAGAAAAATAACGTCAACTAAGTAAATCAAACGAATGGCTATTGTCAGGATGTCAAATAGTCAGGAAGTAAAATCTCGAAGTGCCGCAGCACTGAGAGATCTCTCCCCTCTATTCCCCCTTTCTCTCTGCAAAAAGCAATCGGGGGGCCCTCTGTACTCGCGGTCGGCGGCGGGATTGGTGTGAGCGGGTGACAAGATGGATGCTCGGGGCCGGCCGTGTGGAAAAACATGATTCCACTTCACACCTAATGGACTGGCAAGCCTTTCCCCCCAGAGTGCCGGGACAGCCACTAAATAAGAGGGCCTGTGCAGGCGGGCAGAGCCAACGAGGTGCCTATCCAACACCGCTGACATCAAAACAAAGGCTCGTCTCATCCGTCTTCACCGCCCAACACTCGGACAAACACTCTTTCATGCCGTTAGCGTGTTGTCAGAAGTTGGCGGCATGTTTGATACGGAATAAAGGCCCCGGGGAGTTTGATCCGAGTCGTGTCAATATGGTGACGTTCAGAAAGGCATTGAGGAATGTATGTGTGTGTCTTTTACATGGGAGTGCAGGCTCTACCATGAACTTGAGTTATGGCTGAAATTTTACCTTTGGATATTGGTTTTATCTTGTGACAAAGGATCCTTGTTCAATCTTGTTCTGTTCTAGAGGATATAGGGCGTGGACTTCAAAATCCAACCAAAACACAAGGAAAACCATGGTAAGTGTATGTAAGTGTGTTATGCCACTCTGCCTTGGTTTTCTGGGGCTTTGGGATTGTACCGGGCCAAGGCAAACTGCAGTAAGCGTAGTTGCAGTCGCAGGAGATGCAGTTGCAGTAGTAGTAATAATAGTTTGTAATAATAAGAATAGCTAGCGAGACACACTGGTAGTTGATCTAAACAGATTTCTCAACTAAATCATAAGTTAAATAACGCACAGCCAGATAGCTTTCTACTGAACGAACAGAGAGAAAACTGGTATCTATCTTATTGTCTCTCTCTGGAGAAGACTGTAAGCTAATTTCCCAAAATGTTGGCATGTTCCTTTATATCATAGGCCTACTTAATAATATGACATGGCCACGTCACAATTAATATAACCTCAACTTGATATAGCTATACAACAAGTATTACAACTATTTAGAAATTGACTAGATGTGATTGATTGATTATTATAACAAGAACCGATTAGATTGTATTCTATATGAGTATATTATAGTCTTTAAATGGTATAATGGCAAATAAAAAATTAAAGATCATATTTGTTAATTGCTGAACAAATCTACTAATCTATTTCAACTTTTAAAACATGCAGAGATCTATAAATCTGTAAAGATGGCGCCGCTACGTCCGGCTGCCTGTCTGTGCGCTCCGTCGAGACTGTGCATACTTTTGTTAATATTTATAGTTTTAAGAGTTTTGTCTGTACCAACAGTAGGTGCAATTAATGTGTATGACCGTCAGTCACTTATAGACATTGGATTACGGGAAACTTACCGACTGGATTACTCTCTGGATCAGCTCTCTGAACCGCAACAATGGCCCGTTGAGATCTTGAGGACATCAGGACCGGATCTCGCCCCCAGGGACAAAGGACCCAGACGGCGAGGAAAGAGAGCTGGAGTCCGTAACAGGCTGAGAACCAGGCGGCACAGGACACCACTACCCAGTATATTGCTAGCCAATGTACAATCAATAGACAATAAACTAGATGACATCCGAGCAAGGATTCAATTCCAGAGAGACGTTAGGGACTGTAACGTTCTCTGCTTCATCGAGACGTGGCTGGCGCCAGAAGTCCCAGACCACGCCATCCAACCGGCCGATCATTTCTTCATTCACCGCAAGGATAGAACAGCAGAATCCGGTAAACAATGTGGAGGAGGTATTGCCTTCATGTTGAACAAAAATTGGAGTGACCAAACTAACGTGAAGGAACTATCCAACCACTGCTCCCCAGAACTGGAATATATAACCATCAAGTGTCGTCCTTTCTTCCTCCCGAGGGAGTTAACGGCGATCGTCCTGGTCGGAGTGTATATTCCACCGCAAGCTGAAGCCAGCAACAAGGTTGCGCTCTCCAGACTACACGACGAGGTAAATAGAATCCAAGAGGCGAATGTTAACGCCGCCATTTTAGTTTTGGGAGATTTCAATAGCGCCAATCTGAGAAAGGTATTGCCCGACTTCTATCAGCATGTGACTTGCAACACCAGAGGCGGTAACATCCTAGATCACTGTTACACGCAATTTAAAGGTGGCTACAAGGCTCATTCTGATAGTGGCTTCGGTAAGTCAGATCACGCATCAATTTTTCTTACACCGAAGTACAGACAGAAAATTAAAAGTACTCCCGTAGTCTCGCGAGAGGTGCAGAAATGGGATGTGACGTCAGAGGATACGATCCGGTCAGTGTTTCACAACACAGACTGGAATGTGTTCCGCGACACAGATAACATTAATGCCTACACGGAGACAGTGCTGGACTATGTTTGTACTAGGGTGAAAGAAACAATCCCACTACCAAAATGAAAGTTTACCCAAATCAAAAACCCTGGGTAGACAAATCCGTCCGTGAAGCTCTGAGAGAGCGCACCAAAGCATACAACGACGGCCTAGAGGCAGGCAACATGAATGACCACAAGGTGGCGCGATACAACGTAAGGAGGACTGTGTCAGAGGCCAAACGACGCTACAGGGATAAAATTGAACTCCAGTTTGAACAAGCTGACTCTAGAGCTATGTGGCAGGGGCTCAAAACGATGACAGACTACAAAGGCGCCTCCCTCAAACTGAACAGTGACATCTCCTTAGCAAATGACCTCAATACCTTCTATGCGAGGTTTGATGCTGGTAATAACAACACCAGCTCACAAGCCTCGGCAATGGGGGGGGGGGGTCGGCTGCTGATGGAGGCGCAGTGTTCAGGGTAACAGAGCATGAGGTGAGGCGGACCTTTAAAAAAGTGAATATCAGGAAGGCAGCAGGTCCAGACGGCATCCCCGGCCGCGTCCTAAAAGTCTGTGCCGACCAACTGGCCCCAGTATTCACTGACATATTTAACCTGTCCTTAGAACAGGCTGTCATCCCCACCTGCCTGAAGAAGTCCACTATTATCCCTGTACCCAAAAAATCCAAGCCTGCTTGCCTCAACGACTACCGCCCTGTAGCTCTCACCTCCATAGCCATGAAGTGCTTCGAGAAGCTAGTAAAGGGCTACATCTGCTCCTCCCTCCCCATCAACATGGACCCCCTGCAATTTGCATACCGCCCCAACAGGTCCACGGAGGACGCCATATCCCATGTGCTGCACACAGCAGCATCACACCTGGACAAGAGGCAGGGGAACTATGTGAGAATGCTATTCATCGACTACAGCTCGGCATTCAATACCATAGTCCCCTCCATACTCATAGCCAAGCTCAGGGACCTGGGCTTGGGCTATGACCTCTGCCAGTGGGTCTTGGACTTCCTGACTGGCAGACCCCAGGTGGTGAGAGCAGGCAACTGCACCTCCTCATCCATCACCCTCAACATAGGGGCCCCCCAGGGCTGTGTTCTGAGTCCCCTCCTCTACTCCCTGTACACACACGACTGTGTGGCTCAGCGGAGTAGCAATACAATCGTCAAATTTGCTGACGACACAGTGGTGGTGGGCCTGATCTCTGCCAACGACGAGAGGGCCTACCTGGAAGAGGTCAAGGTCCTGGCGGGATGGTGCCAGGAAAACAGCCTCTCCCTGAACGTCAGCAAAACAAAGGAGATGATTGTGGACTTCAGAAGGTCGGGGGTCAAGGACTACAGCCCCCTCAGCATCGACGGGGCACCGGTTGAGAGAGTCAACAGCTTTAAGTACCTCGGAGCCTACATATCCGAGGACTTGACATGGACCACACACATTAACAGTGTTGTGAAGAAGGCACGACAACGCCTCTACTTCCTCAGGCGCCTAAGGAAGTTCCAAGTCAGCCAGAAGATCCTTAAGAACTTCTACTCATGTACAATAGAGAGCATCTTGACCGGCAACATCACCTCCTGGTTTGGGAATAGCACTGCACAAGACCAAAGCAGACTACAAAGAGTGACACGTTCAGCCGAACGCACAATTGGAGGGGGGCTCCCCACCCTCCAGAACATTTACTACAAGCGTTGCAAGGGCAAGGCTAAGAGAATCATTAAAGACTCCAGTCACCCGAACAACTGCCTCTTTGAACTGCTGCCGTCAGGCAAGCGATACAGGAGTCTCAAGGCGAGCACAGAAAGACTCAGAAGAAGCTTCTATCCCCAGGCCATCAGGCTGCTAAACGAACAATGAATGAACACTACACAACAACAACCACCAAACGCACATAGCACACACATCCACACGCACACACCCACTTTAAACAAACACACTGTAGCACCCACTCCACACACTTATAGCACACACCCACTTTAAACAAACACACTGTAGCACCCACTCCCCACACTTTATATTTATGGATGAAGGATTGCACTACAACTCGTACACCTTACTGTAAATTGTACCTAAAATTGTACCTCATCCCATTTCTGCTTTGCACTAGATAGTACTGTACATTAGTACACTGCATAGTATTGTGTATTGTATATTATATGGTAACTCAGAACATTGTACATATGTCTATACCGAACACTGTGACCTCATTTTCTTCCTCTAAATTCATGCTATATTATGTTATTATGTTATTTGATACTATCTTGTCTAGCACAGTCTCTGGAGCGTAACAGTAAGAAGCATTTTGTATGAAAGTATTCTGTACTTCTGTATGACAACTATTAAAGAACTTGAACTTGAACTTGAAATAAAACAATTAATTAAATACAAATGTGTATTACGATTCATCAAGACTGTTTTTCATCATACTTACATACGCTACAGCGCCTCAATGAAGAGGTGGGGCCTCAAGGACAGTGCCTCATGCGAGTGTGGAGCCCCTGCACAGACTGTGGAACATATCATCACCAGTTGCCCCAAACACCGGCCACCATATGGAGAACGCGGTCTGATGGAACTGGACGATGAAACGGCCTGGCTTGCCTCAACGGAGCTGCAGGTCTAAAGACACACGCCAGAAGAGAAGAACAAGATAGTAATTAAAATTGTAGTTTTCCTTTGTATTACCTATATAACTTTAAGGCAAAGTGCAGTATCTTCATTTTTAGGTCAAATCATTGGTCATGGTTTTATACTTATACTGAACCTTGGTGTCATGAAAGCTAATGTGATTCATTTGAACCTGGTACAGGAGGCATGAAAAGGTTCATGAAACATGCATGTGACTATTGTTAAAATGGGGTTTTCAATTACAGCAAATACCTCCCCGCCTTTCTTCCTCCTGTTTGTGGTCAAACCCTGAGCACAGAAGAGATCAGAAGAGCTTCAAACAGAGCCGGTATCATACCTTGTGAGCTGCCGCTACAAAGCAATTTGCGCCACAAACGCGCACACGGTACACAAGGGGGGGGGGGGGGGGGGGGGGGGGGGGGGTTGCACACAAACAAGGGGGCGGGATACACAAATGCGAAGCTGCAACTAACCTTTTCTTAAAGTTCTCAGAACGCTGGGCGTCCAGGCATCAGAGAGGTAGAGCAGAGAGTGGAAGCGGTCGTCTGGCCCGGTCTGACCTCGCCTGGGATGGGGGGTGACTTTGATATTCCCTGAGCGCGCAGCAAGGTGCTCAGACTAAAAGCCTTTTATCCACACTGACCTTTTCATCGCCTCTGTTCCTCAGAGAAATCTTCTGCACACCCCCCCACACCACCACCACCCGCTACCCCCATTCCGGTGACGGGCCGTCCCTGTCAAAACAAAAGGCCAAGTGGCAGGTTGACACAAACTCAATATGGAAGACTTGCTTGGGCACATCAACATCACGCCTATCCCCCCCCCCCCCCTCTATTGGTTACGCCATAGCCGGTGGTGTTAAATAAGTAAAAGTAAAAGTACTTTGTACTTACGTTTTTGGAAGTATCTATCTTTACTTTGAGTTTTTCATGTTTATTGTGACTTTAAATGTGACTTAAAATGTTACACTAATTTAAAGAAATCTTACTTTTATACATGCATGGAATAAAAGCATAATTTTATTTTTGTATCGTTACTTGCTACAATCTCAATACCATTTTATATTGGTTATTGGGTTATTACTAGGGATGTCCGATATTATCGGCCTACCGATATTATCGGCCGATATTGACATTAAAATGTCATATCGGAAAATATTGGTACAAAAAATTAAAAAATAAACTTTTTTTTTCTATAACCTTTATTTACCCAGGCAAGCAAGTAAGAACAAATTCTGATTTTATTTATTGTCAAAAGTATGCATAATGTTGTGTTAATTCCACAACAAGAGATATGTAAGGGATAATGTATAGCTACGAGGTCATTGTCGCAAAATAATTGACCGACACGGAGTTTAGAATACCGAGCAAGGACGCGGGAACTATAGGTGCAACGGGTGCTCCAGCACCCCCTGCTGGCGGGGAGTAACTGCAAGCTGTGTCAGAAGATTTACAAAAAAAATAAAAATTCAAAAACCTTAATTTTTTTTAGTTAGCATTTTAGTGTAAGCAGTCTAAAACATGCTTTTTTTTTTAATGGTTAAAATCCACTATTTAATGATATTTTATATTATCTGATCTGAGTCTGTCTGACTGTCTGTGACGCTGCAGCGCGCCGCACAGTCTCACACACACACATCGGCGACGCGGCGCGAAGCAAGGATGAGGACTTGAGTTTGAATAATAAACAGTAGTGTGTTTACTTCCTTGTGTCTCGAAATGTCTCAAAAACGAATATCCGATTTCTTTAATAATAATCAGCCCAAAGCCAAAGTCAAAAAAAGAAATACACTCGACTCAGAGTCTGAGTCCCTGCCGATGGACACAGATGCCACTGCCAGCATGTGTATATGTCCAACCTGCACATGCAAACAAGAGGACTCTTCAAAGACGTGGAAAATCTCCTCCATCTGTGTCTTTCCATGCCCATCTCCGTGGCCTCTTCAGAGAGATCCTTCTCGGCGCTCCGTCGCCTGAAAACCTGGCTGCGTAACACAGTTACCCAGAAGAGACTCACTCACCTGGCCTTGCTGCATATGCATCAGGAGGTTTTGGACTCACTGGACATTCATGTTGTCATGAAGGAGTTTATTTCCACCACTCCTGAACGCAAGACCACCTTCGGTGTTCTACCGTCTTTGGAATAGATGTGTGTTTATTCGGCCTGGGCTGGCTGGCTGCGCAGTGCGCCGTGCTCACTTGGTTAATGTTTCAGCACCACGGACAGCGACTGTTGTTGTGACAGAGTCACACACACACACACACACACACACACACACACACACACACACACACACACACACACACACACACACACACACACACACACACACACACACACACACACACACACACACACACACAGTTCAGTTACTCTTAGTTTGTATACTATTATTACATGTTCGAAATAAATATTTCAAATAAAGAAATGAATATTTTCGGATGGTTGCGTGTCTGTTTGTTCACTTCATTCTGTCACAAAAATATGTAAATTGTCACTAGCGCGCTGACTGTTAGCCTATATTCATTCATATAATATACATCATTAATCTGTTTAATCTATACCAGGGGTCAGCAACCTTTTTGACATGGAGTGCCTGTTTGAAATATAGTTGTAACTAGTGTGCCTCAACAATATTCCATGCATTGTAAATATTTTTTCTGATAATCAGGTATTTTTAATGATAATTTTTACATTATTACATCATTATTGTTATTGTTATTATTAACAATATTATTATGATGGTTGTATCAACCCTAAATCTGAGTTGGGGGGGGGGAATGCAATGCAGACAAACAGCTGCATACAGTGCGACCATTTCACTCACATTTGCCCATTCATTTTTGGACACATCACACACCATCGGTGTGTGTACTTTACGTGTGCTGTCATAGCTCCACCTACAGGCCTAATGGAGAACACCAGGAGAACACCAGGATGTGAATGGAGGGTGAATGTGAGGTATATCGTGTAAATAAGTTTTGATTGATCGCAAGACTACACTGTAAAAAAAAATAAAAATAAGTTACCAGAACTTAAAAATATTGAGTTCAGTTACTGTGCATTAAGGTTTTCAGTTTTCAATCCATAATAATCCAGAAAAATAAGTACAACCACATTATTTCAACCTAATAAAACTATGTTTATTGTCATTGTTTTAAGAACACAAGTTGACTTGGTAATACTCACATTTTGAGTAAAAAACATTTTAACATGTGCAATGTTCAATGAAATAGAAAAATAAATAATAAAATTTGTTGATTAATCCCACTGGTCACAATGGTGACCGTAATAATGTTTTTGTTATAAGGCTCTGCAAATGTTACTGAATGATGTAGCAATGTATTTCCAGCTAAATTGAAATAATAAACAAATAAAGGGTCTCAATTAAATATGTGGTAGTAAAAAGAACCTGTGGGAGGATTTCAACAAGATAAATGCGACAACAGTGCAAAATATTTCACTATAATATTTCAAAGCAAAACATTTTTTTTTTTTTTTTTTTTTTTACTGCTGCCCCCTGTGCCTATGCAAATGCCCCCGCGTGCCTGCATAGTGCCTAAGGTTGCCTACCCCTGATCTATACTCTGCATTGGTTATACGATCCTGTGCGGTGTGCGAAACGAAATTCCAAACGCATAGTTGTTGACGCTTGCGGGCGGCTTGCGTCTAAATCGACAATAAATCGTCTTCTGATTAGAGAAAAACTGCTGCATTTCGTGTGTGAACTGTCCACATGTTGGTGTTCAAGTTTGTCTGTTGTATTGTAAAATATTGATCTTTCAAATGAATGGAAAATCACGAATGATGCGCTTCCCGCATGCATTTAATATGACGTTATTATTATTATTTATCCGACTCCAACCGCACCCCCAAGTATAAATTACTTCTCGCATGCCTGATACCGAGGCGCCTCGCCGAGGTGTTTTAAACGTAGTGAAGGTCAATTATTTTGCGACAATGACCGAGTATAGCTATACATTATCCCGCTTATTACATGGCTAACTTACTAACAATATACGTAATTCATTTTACACCATCGACAAGACGAGATCAAATGCAGACGCAGTTGTTCTGTGGCTCCGTCCGCTGTCAGCCCAAATAAAGTTATTATTATCGCCGGCAGGTGTGTGGACTGATTGCACTGCTGCAGTGTGTGTCAGTGGGCTTGATTGCGAACAGCTTCGAACAGCGGTCATTATTGCTCGGCAGAGGTCCGTTATCGAGTAATAACGGACCTCTGACGAGCACTATTGACCAATCACAATCAAGCATTTCGGCGAATGTTAAAACGCCATGTAATAAGTAATGTTAATTACCTGAAATTACCTGGGGGGGGGGGGGGGAAACCCTGCATATATCGGTATCGGTATCGGTTGATATCGGTTGATATCGGTATCGGAAATTAAGTTGGACAATATCGGTATATCGGTATCGGTAAAAAAGCCAATATCGAGCATCCCTAGTTATTACTATTATTATTATTATTACTATACTATTATGGATTATGAAATATATATCCAATTATATATCCAAAATAATAGATTCCGTGACAATCATTCATATTCCACTAGAAGGAGCAGTACTGATTTTATTCTGCCAAAATTCAACTCACTAATGGGCACAAATACTTTTTTATATTCTGCAGCATTGGAGTGGAACAAGCTTCCAGTGGCCCTGAAAAACATCGAAGAGGGGGGAAGCTTTAGATGTGCCACAAAGAAATGGCTAGCCAGTGAAGTATAGAATAGCCACGTCTAGGAGAAGGTAGGGCATGTTTTATGGGGTTGCTATATGTTTTATTATGATGCTATATGTTTTTATTATGATGATCTATGTTTTATTATGATGCTCTATGTTTTATTATGATGCTCTATGTTTTATGATGTCTGTCCATGTCCAAAATCAGGGACCATGATGGAAATAAGTGCTTGCACTTTCTCATGTTTTTATCCCTTGGATGCTGTCTTTTACTCCACAATAAAAATCAATCAATCAATCAATTACTAAACTAAATACATAATAATGTCAAGCGTGTGTTTTCCACGTGCTGCAGCCTGGTGTTCCTTCTCCAATACACTTCCAGCTGATGGCATCCATTGAGATACTCGCTCAACCACTCTGGTTTTAATGTTTGTGTTATTCAAAAGCTGTGTGAGAATACTGCAGTTTAAGTAAAGATTATGGAACTGGAGTGTTTGCAGTATTGTGGTAAAGTTAGGTAAAGTAATGGACTCATCTGGCCTGGTGCAGAGCAGGGTATCCATGGTCTCTGTTAGGTTAGGTCAAGGGTGGCAGTCATCAATGTGAGTTTAAGCTGATGATTTCCTTTAGTATTATTAACTTTTATACTATGGCTAGGGATTGGAAAGCAGCCATGAAAATATGATAGACCATGTAACCAACATACATGCAATGCACTGCTAGCTGGCTACTGCCACCAAACCACCAACTCATAGAGAACGCAGAATCTCTGATCTGATCTACAATCTACCTAAGTCATCCCACCTTACCCCCCTTCTCAGAGAGCTGCACAAATCTGCTTCAAGGTCCTTCGCCTGGCATATCGTCCAGCGAGGGGAACGGCTCCCTCCTACTTCCGGTCAATGATTTGTAACTACACACCCTCAAGACCCCTACGCTCTACATCTTCTGGCCGCCTCAGACCCACTCCTATCCGAGCTCCTGGGTAGTCATCAAAAAGAAGCAGGCTATTCTCAGTCCTCACTCCACAATGGTGGAATGGACTCCCCACCAGTCAGGACAGTTGAAACCTGGCCAATTTCCTGTCGTCGACTAAAAACACACCTCTTCAAACAATATCTGAAATTATATCTGGAAAAAAACTAAAAACTCTTACTTACTGTCTCTTTACTATTATGTACCCTAATGTTCATCATCATCAGGTGGCTTCTTCGTTCCGAAGGTTGCCTATCACTCTCCAACCCATTCTGTCCATGCTACTGAAGTAACAATTTATGTTCATATGGTCAATAGAATTGATATTATCGTGTATATTTGACTAATGGGTTATTCAACATTATTATAGCATTATTCAGAATGGCTAAAGCTGAAAACAGACAACAGTTGGCTTGACTTTTGTAACTGAAGTGATCACACACCCACTCTATCTCACATAACCCCCCCCCCTAGGAACCAGTTTTGGCTGATTAACAAGAGACACACACACTAACGCATGTGACAGAGATTAAGACTCACACACCCGGGATAATGCCGTTAACATTGAGTGACAGAAACCCCCATCCCAGACACACACACACACACACACACACACACACACACACACACACACACACACACACACACACACACACACACACACACACACACACACACACACACACACACACACACACACACACACACACACACACACACACACACACACACACACACAACACACACTCTGTTCCATGCGTCCTCCCAAGAGACACAGGACAACAGGTTTTTAGAGCAATCTGATCAAACACACCCCATGACCAATTGATTGACGACCCACACACTTTCAGCCATCGGAAACCCACCCATCCAGTTGGCCAGTAGTGGTAGCAAATTACATAACAGTATTAGATTTGGGTTGAGCATATAATATATAAGGCAGTCATTTTGAACTGGGACACACACTCGGTAGAACCAAACTATCTGTGTCAGGATGGACGACTGTTGCTGTGTAACTTATGCTTGTGGTATGCTGAATTAAATCATCTTCTTCACCAACTGAGCCATTGCCTCTGAAAACCATCTCCAGTCTGAATTCTTCCTGAAACCAGCGCCCACTCTCAAAGAATCTACTTCACTACTATTCTTATACTACTACCGTTTTACTACTATTTACTACTATGCACACAAAAGATTGTAACACTCAAGCTTGATACTATTTGACAAACAATGCCACTGACCCGTAGCTGCCAGAGATGTACCCCTCCTGGTGAAACACTGACCCACTCACTTATCACATCCCGACTGGACTACTGCAACAGCACCCTTTATGGTACTTCCACCAAAATCCTCAATAAACTACAATACGTCCAAAACTCTGCTGCTCGCATGCTCACCTCCACCCGCCACTCTGACCACATCACCCCATCCTCCACGATCTCCACTGGCTCCCCATCATGTACAGGATTCGGTTCAAAATATTACTCATCACCTTCAAAGCCCTCAACAACCTGGCCCCCTCCTACCTCTGACCTCCTTCTCCACCACACGCCTACCCGCCGCCTCAGGTCCGCAGGTGCTAACCTCCTCCAACCCATCAGAACTAAGCTCCGGACCTGGGGCGACAGGGCCTTCGCTGCAACTGCCCCCACCCTCTGGAACGCCCTTCCCAACCATATCTGTCATGCAGACACTCTTTCATCATTCAAACAAGCCCTCGAACCCACTTTTTTACCCTTGCTTTCAACCCATGAACTCCTTCCTCTCTCACCTTTTTATTTCTCTGTACTAAAACTGTAATGTATTGTATTGTTTTGTTTTGTTAAAGCGTTATTACAATCTGTAAGTCGCTTTGGATACACGTTGTACTAAAGTTGACTAAATTGTAAATTGTAATATATTATAGACAGCAGCAACACAGCTCAGGGCAGCACAGACCAAAGTCACAGCAGCACAGCTCAGAGCAGCACAGACCAAAGTCACAGCAGCACAGCTCAGAGCAGCACAGACCAAAGTCACAGCAGCACAGCCCAGAGCAGCACAGCCCAGAGCAGCACAGCCCAGAGCAGCACAGACCAGAGCAGCACAGCCCAGAGCAGCACAGACCAGAGCCAGAGCAGCACAGCCCAGAGCAGCACAGACCAGAGCAGCACAGACCAGAGCCAGAGCAGCACAGCCCAGAGCAGCACAGACCAGAGCAGCACAGCCCAGAGCAGCACAACCCAGAGCAGCACAGCCCAGAGCAGCACAACCCAGAGCAGCACAGCCCAGAGCAGCACAACCCAGAGCCAGAGCAGCACAGCCCAGAGCAGCACAGCCCAAAGCCAGAGCAGCACAGCCCAGAGCAGCACAACCCAGAGCAGCACAGCCCAGAGCAGCACAGCCCAGAGCAGCACAGCCCAAAGCCAGAGCAGCACAGCCCAGAGCAGCACAGCCCAGAGCAGCACAACCCAGAGCAGCACAGCCCAGAGCAGCACAGCCCAAAGCCAGAGCAGCACAGCCCAGAGCAGCACAGCCCAGAGCAGCACAACCCAGAGCCAGAGCAGCACAGCCCAGAGCCACAGCATCACAGAAAATGGGGGACCCCGATGTAAACAAGACGGAAATCTTTTTCTGGTCTGCATCCTCTTAGCAGTTTGTTTTGTATTGAGCCGTACTGTATTGTAGCCTACCCATTCTGCAATCTGTTAATAACGTTTTCAATCAATCAATACATGGTCCTAATGCTCCCCTTTGATACAGCCTATACATCAGACCATCCGGGTACTTTGGCTTTTCTCACAGTCACACCTTTGGTGCAAAATACAGACGCTATTCATATAGATTACTATTGTATACAGATTTAAACTGTTGTCAGTAGGGATGCACGATAATTATCGGGCCAATATCAGCAATTAGGACGTCATCCCGATAAACCCGATAACATTATTGATAGCTCCGATAATATATAATAAATTTTTTTGTTAAAAGAAATCCGGTGTGGGTGGATTGGGTTGAAGGGCGTTTGTTTTTACTTTAGGCTCCTCCCGTTTTGCCAGTACTGTGGTACGACTGATAGTGTGTGGTTTAGGAAGAGGGAGTTTTTCACAAATCCAGCGCTCCCTTTCTCATGCTTGGCTGTGACGTAGTCACGTAAGTTTCAGAAGCAGCACAGATGGTAAACAAAGATGGCGTTGTCGGACCTTTTCAAAGTTTCAGAGGAAAACAGTTCGCTTGCTATTTGTAACAAATGCAGAAGTTCCACGAGGAGGGAAAGGGGCAACAAGCTATAACACATCCAACATAATAAGTCACCTGAAACATCACCACCGCTACGATGGTGTATTAAAATCTGACGACGCGCGAGCAGCTAAAGGCTAATCTAATCCAAAGCCAGCTGCATAGGAACCGGCGGCGTATAGACTTTTACCAACACACTTGCATTTTGACGAGGCGTTTGCAAAGTTAAAGACGTTTGACAGAGATGATTTGTTTGGTTTATTTAATTCTTTTTGAGGCGTGCTGTCCTATAAATGTCAAGTAATAGTTGTTTCATGGACCAAAACCACAACAGTCTCCTCTGCTGACAAAGCACAATACCTGTTGGTTTTTAGTTCACTCATTGTTCAGGGAAACACATTTGACAGATTTTGTGATCGACTCAAATAATATTTATTTGGAAAAATAAATATAGTCACTTTATTTGAAGAGTCAAAACTGTTCTCTTGGCTTTGTTTTGTTCATAGTAGTAACGCTCATGTCATGATAAATCTGGTTAGGTCAAAACTACAGGAATATACATAAATAAATAAAAATTATAATACAATAAATATATATATATATATTATCGGGTATCGGTATCGACCTTGAGGAGCAGAAAGTTATCGGTATCGATATCGGGGTCAAAAAATCAATATCGTGCACTCCTAGTTGTCAGGATGCTCAAATAGTTTGAAACGTTTGTTTTGTTAGTGTATCAAGTTATGTTGAGCAATCGCTTTCCAACACTGGCCGTTTGAGCTTTTTTGAGATGATACGTTTGATCTGTCGTCATGAGACGGGAGTTGGGGGGAGGGGGTACATTTACAATAACGTTTGGGTAAGTATGATGATGACATTAGGGTAATAATTATTTGTATTTTCAGGCTGTATAGGCGCCGATACAGCCTGAAAATACAAATAATTATTACCCTCATGTCATCATCACATATCGCAATATACTGAGCACACCACATCAAGTACGTCTACACAAAATATAAGAGTTGTAGGTCGGAAATGATTAGATTTAAATAGATTCACCAACAAAAAAGGTGTTTAGCCTGCTCATACCTTAAAAGCGTGGGGCAGCACAAATAACTTGGCTCTGTATATTGTGCTTCCATTCAAACAGACGGCAACAAACGTGAAGTCAAGTCTCACTCACGTGAGACCTCCTCTACATGCTCTGGCAATACCTGTCCTAGTGCCCCCCAAGTTACACTATATGTTATGTGTGCAGTGCACATGTATTTTATATGTTACTAAAATTTCATTTATCTATAGTCCTAATGTCACCAGACCCCAATGAAAAGCACCCCAGTCTACAACTAGGAAGTGCAAGCGCACAGGTGTACTTTCCAAAGAGCTCAGCTGAACTACCACAACAGATTCCCCAGGACCACAGACAGACAAGGAGAGAATGTTTAGCAAAAACAAGCAATACTTTATTACATAATGGTATTTAAGAAAAACAGGCAATACTTTAATAAATAAGATAAATTCATAAACCTACCTAAACACTATTAGACTAGATTAAAATACCCACGCATCTTAAGCCTAAGGTAGTTTAAAAGGAGGAAGTGCTCCATGCCCCGTAAACCCACCCCCAGACTGTTACTCCCACCCACGTCACCTATCCCCGCCCCTGAGACACTACACACGTGAAGGAAAAAGAGTCTGCCCTGCACACGGGTCTATGACTATCAAACGTCAACTTAGAATCACACTATACCACACAGTTCACTGCAAACAGCCTGAAATAAGCATCGATATCACACTATCCCTCGGGGAGCCACGGCAAATGATTTAGGGAGAATATAGGTAGATAAATACACACTAAGTGTTCACACGGTAAATTAAGGGGGTTTGGATAGGATAGTGGGTGTTGTTCACCGCTAGGGATTGTGACCAGGCCTAGAATACTCCTCCCATATCCTAACCTAGGTCTGGGGCAGTGGAAGCGCTGAGTTACAAACAATACAAAAAAAAGGTTAATGATAACCGGGGCCCGAAGCTGAGGGCCGGAAGGACGCCACCTCCTTCCGCTCCCGTAGCCCCTCTCGGCTTCGGGCTAAAAACTGTTCGGTCTGTACTGGGGTGTTTTAGGCCCTCCCAGCACCAGGCGTGCAATAATGTCCTTCCGCCTGTAATGAAAGGCACAGTCAGTAAGAGCAAGGTTCCCCCCGTTCACGGGTTCGTCACAATGCACAATGGATTAGATATCCTCCATATGATTTAGAAAAGAGAGAAAAGGTAGTTAACAGAGGATGGAGAATCCACAATACTAGGTTCCAGTCTTCGACAGTATTACTGGCTTTACTGTATGCCGTTCCGATAATCTTCAGCTTCACGCCACTAATAATATTCCTAATTCAAATGCAGTCACCGTTCGTCTATGTTTGTTTGTTTAGGCACGTATCCTACTGTCTTGCGTTCTTTACACACGGCGCCCGGTGTGGCGATAATGTCCCTCCGGTCTGAAGCTCCACTCGTTTCCACTCTGGAGGAAACACCGCAGTCGCCGCTATGAACTGGTTCCACTGGAGGGAAGGTAAAAACACAAAAAGAGCCGTGTGTCCTCGCAGCCCTGCGTCCTCTGCTACCGTCCTCTCGACTCCCCTTTTCGTTCTAGGAGGCAGCAATAGCGCCGTGTGTACCAGCAATATCACCAGTCGGCGTCCTCGGGTTTCTCTTTCCTCCTCTGCTCCGGGTCTCGTCCTTCTGTGTCTCGCCCCCAGCTGACAATACTCGCCTCCCTTTTGAGCGAGTTCGCGGGGTTCCAGGGCACCGCCCCTATGCGCCAGCCAGCCAATCAGCTTCCTCCAACGGCACAGCCTGTAACGCAAGAGAGGGAATTCCCATGGGTAAATCCCACCGCTCCATGAATACACACACACACACATACCCCCAACCGCGACACTAATTCTGTCACTGTTTGATGTCACAAAGAAGGGTGTATCCTAAAGCTGTCTACAACATTTGTAACAGATGATGAAAAAGTTAACAAATAATTAACTGTATTAGACATTTGTTAATGATGAATAGACTTCACTTTAGATTAGGGCATACAATAGCATCTGTAAATGATTTATAGATGTTTTATGAATGTCTTAACAAACGACAAAATTGGCATACCGACTAAATTGGGATGGGAGAAAAACACAGAAAAACAGGAGGAGAAAAAGTGGATACATAATTTGTAAATGTTATGCAAATATAGTTTTAAATGATTTAATAATAATTTACGAATGTATATAAATGGTTTGTTCATGATTAGTTCATTATCTACAAATACCTTATAAAGGTCTTATAACTCAGTATTATTATAAAGTGTTACCAAAGTTTGGAGAAGAAAACTAGATTTTTGGCTGTTTTGTTACTTTGTAATTTGTACTATACTTTTGATACTTAAATACATTTTAACACCAGATACATACATTCATTTCACTGAAAAACATTGCTGATTTATTTTATGTGTCCCAAGGATATAAACAGTTTTGCACACATTAATTTAGTTTGACAGTTATTGAGAGGTAATGAGTTTGAATATGGCCAACAGTCATGTAATCAGAGGACACTGAATCCCTGTGTTAATTACAGCTCAATTAAATTATGTAGATACAAAAATCCTTATCTCTATCTTAGATATGGATTGCTATTTTTCATCTACATCTAACTGAGCTGTAATTAACACAACACTATGATTCAGTGTCCTCTGATGACATCACTGGTGGCCCCATATTCAAACTCATTAACTCTCAATAACCTTCAAACTAAATGAATGTGTGCAAAACAGTTTGTGTGCGATTATGTGCAAAATAAAAGAATTTTTCTTTACTCAAGTGATTTTCCTAGGTGACTTTCACCAGAGTCACGTTCAAGTAAGATATCTTTACTTTTACTCAAGTATGGCTTCCAAGTACTTTATACACCATTGATCCAATCGAATGGATGAGGACACAGCTAGGTCAAAAACAGGTGGGGGCATTTGTTTGTGTGTCTCGGCTCTTGGACATAGGTCCTTCTACCTCCCCAATACACTGAGGTTGACCGTGACTGCGTGACATAAACTATCACTCTCTCCGCGACCCGCGTGAAGTCGACCTCTGTGCCTCTCAGCATGTTGCCGGCTCTGCCATGTGAGCGTATGTGTGTGCGTGCATGTGTGTCTTTTATCAGTGTGTTTTTGAGTAAATTTCACGCCTTGTTCTACAATAATTTTTTTTTTAAAGACATGCACACACACACACACACTCACATGCGCACATTGCACACACATACCAGCAGGGTAAAAGTGGTGACAGCGTCTGGCTGCCCCCAGACATTGAATCGGGACACTCGTCTTTTGCGGAGAACAAAGACAGACTCATTCCGTCTTTCCTCTGGAGCGCTTCCCTCCGTGTTCCAAAGGGTTCACGCAGCGTTATTTGGTCAATAAATAAGACAACACATGTACGCATATCTTAGCCTACATACGGAAACGGCCCCGGCACAATTACAGGAATCAAAGCGTTATCGCATCTAGGATGCTATTCCTGTGTAGTCCTTGCAGGCATTAATCAAGATTTTAACTAATGAGCATCTTAAACACTTTAATAGTCTTGAGAGTCAGGAGGCGGTTCAGGCTTGTCTGTGCCATCTAGTTGTAATTTCCGAGCTTATGTGCATGCGTGTGTTTGTTTGAGCTGTGCACGTGTCTGTGTGTTTTCAATCTGCACTCAGGAGGCATGCATTACAGATTCTTGTTGAGGGAGAGCAGTGCTTGTACATGTGCCTGTACTACATGCATGTTGGCCTGTGTATCAGCCGGTATCAGCAAATTACATTTGGAATTTGGAATAAGAGATACTAGGAGATATTGCCGCTGTTCACAACATAATTAGAGAGTAGTTAGCTATGCGTGTGGCAATTAATTCAGTCAAGAGATATACTGCTGTGTTAGATTAACAAAATAGGCTATTCTACAGAAACAATAGACAGTATTATCCGATTGAATATTTGATGAACAAACACTCTTATTCACAAAGATTCAGAGAGAGAGAGAGAGAGAGAGAGAGAGAGAGAGAGAGAGAGAGAGAGAGAGAGAGAGAGAGAGCATAGAGGTAGAAAATAAGAGTTGAAAAAGAATTTGGTGATTCTGTGAGGATATCACATTAAATTGTAAACCCACCAATTGTACTTTTAATAATAATAATGAAACACATAGCAAAGTTGACCAAGTACTCATTGCCAAAGACAGAAGAGGTAAACAAAAAAAAGGCCTAAACAAAGATATCTTACTCAGGGAAAAAAAACGATCCATGCAGGTCTTGGGGTCAGCTGTGCTTGAATGGTGAGGGTCGGTCTTTGCATGCTGTTTCAAACACCCACTCCTCTCAGTTGACGACCTCTTTCCGAGCAACCACTGGTGCATACTTTGCATCTAAGCATTCTGTCTTTGACAATGATCCAGTCGTCAAAAATACAGCATTTGCCCCTTTGACTAACAGTCAGGCCGTTCATCTTGACTGACGTTGTTGCACGTCGTAGTTGGCTTTGGTAGCGGTAGCCGCAGGTTCTTTTGCTGATGCTCCATCAACAGGTGCTAGGGGTTGTGCTAATGTTAGCCCCTAATCGAGACAACTGTGCTACTATCGACATTTTGGATGGACGCTTGCACAATTGTTTTGAGTAGGAATTTTGTGTTTAGTGAAGGATTTGAGTTTCCTTAGAAGATAAAACCATTAAGACAATTATATAGGTCTAAGTTCACTTGGGACCTTTTAACTCTACTTCTCTACTGAATCAAGTGTCAACATGTTAGTTAGCTAGACTAAATAGGTATCCAGATGGCATCCCTCGCAGAGGGAACAAATCTAGGAGGCCAGAGGTTGTGTTGAACTTTAGGCGCCAGAAAAGAGATGGCTCATGGGAGATAACCAAAGGCCGGCTCTCATGGGAGGAGGTGATAACAGGGGGTAATATCAGGCCAAGAAAAGAGAGGACAGTTGCTCTTCGGTAAGGGAAGCTTACAGAGAAAGGATCCAGAGAGAACCTGAGAGTAATCTGCTATATTTGTAACCGTTTTGCCGTTCTTGCCAATAAACCTTTGTTACTAAGAGAATACCGGAGGCTGTTCTATTATCTCAAGGGGAGATTTAATTTGAGTGACTTGTCTTCATCAACAAACAACACAATGCAGAGTCCTATCCTGAAGGAACACAGGATAAGTAACATTCATTAAAAGTCATCCAAATCTAACAGGAACAGCTTTACTTTCCTTTGGTTCATTACAATTTACTCAAGCATAGTAACAGACACAATATTTCTGACAATGGGAATACATTCCCTGAGGTGGAGCAATCTTCCATTTACTTGGGTATGTACTTTTAGGCGAATCTTCTGAAAATAATGGCTAGGGCTTAAGAGGTTAAGCTCTTGGGGAGTACTGCACCAGCACTAAGTTCCGACTTCAGTTTCTGGAAAGCTTCGACTTGTCCTGTTTCCCAACACTACAAATATTTCCTGCAGAGCAACTCTTTCAGCGGTGTGGTGGGCATTCCTAGCAGCCTGCTCACATCAGTTACATTATAGGGTTTAGGCATGTCCACGGTGGCCTTGACTTTCACAGGGTCTGGTGCAATTCCTGTCATTGTAATCTTGTGCCCCACAAACAGCGTATTGTCTTCTCCAACCTCACACTTTTCAGTTCCCTTCCTCTCGCAGTTTCGTTAGAACCTGATGTTTGACATTTCTTTATTGGGAATAACCCTTTGAGATGAACCATCTCGTTTTCAAGGGGGTCCGCAAAGACAAAATACAGTTATTATATTTTGACAATCTTATATATAAAAAACAACAAAAAACAACAGAATAAACAACACCAGCCAAAAAATTATAGTAACCTGTCAACAACAACAACAACACAATGACAAGAACATAAACAACAACAGCAACTACACATAGTACATAATGAGTTCATATACAGATGCAGCACTGAAAATTCAAACCACTTCTGCTGCTGGTCTGCTGCTCCTCTGCCACTATAGAACTAGCACTCAGGTGTTATATTTCGGGGGATGGTGGCTAGCTCCCAAAGTGAACAAAGGGAGGGTACTTAACTTAAGTGCTGCCCCAGGGAGGGGGTCGGGGGCTACTGCCCTCAGACCCCCAAGATAATTTGTATATGGGCAGTCTGACTTGGGGTACTGCCCATATATTGTAACATCCCCTCCGGTCCTGCTCCACAACCCCCATTTGTCCATGGCCATTTCCCACGCCTGAACTATGTCTCTCAACCACCAGGTGGCCTAGTTCAGTGTATTCATCTTTGTTGTCTTGTATTTATACATTTCCTGTCTGTCATCACCAATCTGTTGTGTGTTCATCTGTTGTCGGTGCTGTGCGCCATTGTCTAATTTAGTTTTGTCTCCCTTGTGTTGTATCTATGTGCTGTTTGGTATTGTCATGTTTCTGTATATTAACCCTGTTATGTTTTCTGTTTAGTCATTACCCCAGCTGTGTCTCATTTACTAAATCATCCTCATGTCTCTAATTAGTCTGTGTACTTAAGTGTTGTCGGCCCAGCAGTCTTTGCTGGGTCATTACTTTTGTTTCCTGTGCTCTGTCGTGAGTACTCGTGAGTCGTTAGTGTTGTGCTTATTTAATTTTTTGAGACTATCGTCTCTCTTTTCTTTTCCTTATTTCAAAGTTGTTCTTTTGTTATAATGCTCTGTGTGTCACAATAAAGTGCACTTATTTGTGAACCAATGCATTCCATCCTGTCTATCCTCTCATCGGGTCTATGCTGCAATTGGGTTCCACACAACACCATGCCATCTAAACGTTCTGGTCGTAACAATATATTAGTGTTGCAATGAATGATACGTAAACAGTGAAAAAAGCTAACGAATCGGATGGAGCTGGGGCGTTTGGGACGAATAAAAATGTAAGATGAAAATCTCCCCAGCGTGTGGGAGGCAGTGGCGGTGTGAAATCTGGCCCGGTCCAGAACAATAGGAGTCACAAAATTAGTTTGGAGTGGAGTGGTTGAGGAGTGGTAGAGGCGCAGTAGAGGTTTGATTTTTCAGTGCTGGATCTGTATCTGTTATTATGATATTGAGGTCAAAAGCATGAGCAGGTCGTCTCACAGTGTGAGGACAGCATTGTTTTAAACAATTTAAAAGATGATATTGAACGGATGTGGACAGGTAGACTATTCTAGTCGGATGGAGCATTAAACATAAACATTTTTACCAGCTGATATAAAGGTTTTTGGAACAGAAAAAAAAACACCAGAATGTCATCAGCATGGCAGAGGACCCCTTCAAATGTCTCCACCCTCTGCGACATCCGCTTCTGGAGATGTTCTGGCACTGAGGACTCTGAAAGGCAGCCTGTTGAAAGAGTACCTGCCCTAGGGAGTTATGAACGTTGTTAACAGAGCTGAATCTTGGGCCAGTGGTATCTGCCAAAATCTCGACATCAGGTTTTGAAAAGACCTTTGCCCCTGAGAGCAAGCGTCTGGTCCACAGATAGCAGTATGTGTTAGGATGGGGGGGGAAACATGTCAACTTTTTACCTTTTCAGAAAACTTACACGTTCCTCTGCCGGGGCTTAAACTCAGGGTGCTACATTAGTAGGTGAGTGCTTTTATCTTGACACTACCAAGACACACTTTTCTGACAACCTCACCCAAACCTTAACCACACTGTTACCTTAAACTAACCATAACCATTAGGCGAACCTTAAAACTACCCTTAACCCTAACCCAAATCATAACCATGGGGTGTGGGTAGTGAAATGTAGTGGTAAGTACAGTTTTGTGTTTTGTTTAGTACATAAGACTTTTGCCAATACAATACAGCCTATGTTGACAGATACGCGCTCTGAGCAGCAGAGTCAAGTAAAGCAGTACCTTTGTGCTTGATATTAAACTGGGATACTATTTCAATTTTCATTCAACAGGATCCTGTGTTCTCAGCAGTTGATGTTGAGCTAGCCGAGTGTTCTATTTACCTGTAGACTGTTATCAAAACAGGCTTGACTGAAAACAATAAGCATAGGTACACATACAGTAATAACTGTCCCAATGATGACACAAAAATATATGCCATTGAATAACAAATTAATACTAGTGCAGTGCCTCCACTGAGTCCACTACTGGACTCATACACTATGAACTATACTTGTATTCCCCAGAAACAATTGTATACATTTTAGTGTCAGTGTCTACAATATACAACAATATAAAAGGAATAACAAAATGTATATTCTCTGTTAGTTGTTCTTATGGTTCTCTTTTCTTTTAATATTTCAAAAGGTGCCACTTGTGAACAAAACAAAACCCTCTTGGTTGTCACATTAAAATAATTATATAATAGGCCGTTGCCAGTTTGAACCAAAAATATGAATAAAAATGTAAAGTGGTAGAACCAATATTTATTAAAATAGCATATTCCACCTCTGTGAGATGTTCTACAACATAAAAAAAACACAAGTATTTAGTGGTGAATTAAAGAAATAAGAAATAAATGTGTTACTGCAACTTCCTGTAATTTATTTGATTTGATTTGATTGATTTGATTTTATGTTTTTTATTTTCGTGTCTCACATACAGGTGTATGCCCAGCCCATATGGGCTTACAAGACACATAAACAATAAGTATATAATAGTGTACTTGACACATTACTTGACAAATGATGACATATAGACCAAGATGGTAAAAAAAATAAAAATACAATAAAACGTAATATAACACAAGCTGTAAGCAATGTATGTAAACAAAGAAACAAGAGGAATTCATATTAAATAGGATATAGTGTATTTTGTCTCAAGTGCCATGCTTTCTCCAAAAATCCTGCAAAACTGAAGATGTCCTCCACAAAAAAACAACTCAACATACAACTCTCTGCCAAAACAAATCCGGATTTACTATTTGAATTTTCTCAAATAAAGCCCTCCTCAAATCGGTGTACAAAGAGCAATGAAAAACAAAATGATATTCATCTTCCACCACTCCCAGATCACATAGAACACACACATAGAACACACTCCTCAGGTTTACCTTGGAATCTACCCACTTCCACAGCCAATGGCAGGGTGCCAGACCTCAACTGGGCACACATAGACCTCCATATTCTCTTTAAGTTTAACATTACATAAGGTTCAGTAAAATACTAATTTTTAATTACAATCACTCATAATGTAATGACCTGGCTATTGACCTGATTCCATTATATTCAACCATGGAAATAGAGATGATTGTAATTAGCAGCGAATCCTCGCGCCACTTTGGCTGCATTGAATTCCTAATAGGTGACGCGCACCCATCGCCTTTTGGTTGAAAACTCAAAAGTCCCAAACATAAAGAATAATCACATTGGTTGTAGTCGAGACTTGGGGCAACATTTGCAAAAACATTGTTGTCGGCTCCTATTTAAGGAGAGTAGCCATTTGAATGAAAAATGCCAAGGCCATTTTGACAGGCATTTCTCCAACAAATCATCAACCAACAAATGCCATTGTATATGCACTACAATTTGAGCATTGTGGGCGGAGCTCCCATTTGATTAAATTACGGCAGACTGTTTGACCTCCCTAGAATGTAACAAACGAAATTGAGCACCAATATCCGTTCGGATCATGGTAAATGCATTTTTTTCACTGGCTTTTCCAGTGACAATATATTTTACATTGCTTTTCCCTTATTAAAAAAAAGAAAAACATGAATACATTTTTTTATTTTGTAGGTTTCTACGTACAATATGTAAATACTAGGGATGTCCGATATTATCGGCCTACCGATATTATCGGCTGATATCGGCATTAAAATGTGATGTCGGAAAATATCGGTTTTCAAAAATCTTTTTTTTTTTTTTTTTTTTTTTTTGACATTTCTATATAAATGATGTCCGATATTATCGGCTTACAGAGATATTATCGGCCGATATCGGCATTAAAATGTGATATCGGTTGATATCGGTATCGGAAATTAAGAGTTGGACAATATCGGTATCGGTATCGGTAAAAAAGCCAATATCGAGCATCCCTTATACATTACTTTGGCTATAACATAACATACATTATGTAAATGTTTTCTGATGAGACCGTGTTGCAGACAGTGGGTCGTGTGATCTTCGAGGTGACTCCCAGTGTCTCCATGCGATCAAACTCATTGCTGACTTTGCTTCTCAGCAGGACAGGCACACGTCCTGTGTGGACAGGGCATATGGATTATTGATTATATGGATTATGTATCGTCCTGCTCTAGTTCAGTCATATAGGGCTCCTTGAGCTGTCGCAATCCATTGAACACCTTCAGGCATGCAGTGAGGAAATCCTCCTGAAGTTCTTTCACTTCTTTGATTCTGTGAATCAGGTAAGCATTATCAGGGGCTTTGAAAGATCTGCGACCACATCTCGCTCAGCCTTTCCATTCTGTTGGAGAGGGTATTTTTAGTTCCCAGAGGAAGACAAACTCCTCCTTTGTCCATGTCCCGCTGTGTGATTGAGCATATTGCACCTATGGAGTGGCAAGCTGTGACGTGGCCCTTTGTTCAGCACTTTCATCAGCATCCTGTGTCCCTTGCTGGGCAGTCTTTTCACTGGTGGCCCCGTCCCCCATCACACCGCTTGCACTACCTCTCCTCACTGGGGGAGTCCTGCTTGTGTTTATATGGCTGTCCCACTTCGACCTATTTTCCCTTGTTCTTCTGAAAACATCTGTGCCTTTTTATACTTTTCTTTAGAGCCTTCTCTGCTGTCACCGCACAATGACTTTGGAGGGGGGGGATATCTGTTTTTACTGTTTCCTTGCTACGTTTGGGTCCAACTGTCCAGAATTCCCACCACTGTCCTGTCTCTTAGCAGTTATCCATGGGGCGATGGGGGTGACAGTGGCTCAGGAAGTAAAGCGGTCGTCTGGTAATCGGAAGGTTCCCGGTTTGATTCCCGGGCAGCATGTCAAAGTGTCCTTGAGCGAGCCCCCGAATTGCTCCCAATGAGCAGGTTGGCACCTTTTGCATGGTTGCCTCCGCCGTTGGTGTGTGGATGTGTGAGTGAATGGGTGAATGTGAGGAACTAAATTGTAAAGCACTTTGGATAAAAGTGCCATTTACCATTTACCATTCATGGAGTGAAGTGCCGTCCTGCCAATGTTCTGCCATTGTGTGTACTGACGTAATAATGGATGCCACACTTTCCTCCAGTTCTTGGTGCCTCATGTTGAATTTTGCCCATTCATATATTACATTATGTTTCTAATGTGCTTCAAAATCCTCTTTCAGTTTCTAGTTTCTAGTCCCTCAAGATGTCACCCGCCGCACCTCCCAATGAATACAGCTAGAGAGTTCACTTAAGTATACTTTCACAGTGTTGTTGCTCACTCACGAATTTCTTGCGCTTTCAGATTCACTATCTGACATTCTCCGCGTGCCTCACATGTAATGATGAAGGAAGAGAGAGAGCGAGAGAGAGAAAAGTACAGTGATGTTTAGTTTTCACTTTTCAGAAACACCTTCTAGGCAGACAGTTTGCATGCTTTTCTCGATTCCATGCAGGTTTGAGAGAAAACTTTCTTTTCCACCGCAGGATGCTATTTATTGTAGCTACAGTACTGTTACCTGTCATGTATTTTCAGACAAAACAAAGCCTGAAATCGTATTATCTCCTGTGACAAAAGATCAAGCTTTTCCACACCTAACATTCAGTTCTGACACCATGTACTATTTGTGGTTAGCTTAACTAGAATGACACAGATGGGTCAGATGTGAACATGCTGTCACTTTTACTGAACTCGCTCTCCACAGGACATGTGCATAAATACAGTATATTCTGCCCTCAGGTGTGTTACCCATAAAACCAATGTGCATATATATATATATATATATATATATATATATATATATATATATATATATATATATATATATATATATATATATATATATATATATATATATATATATATATATATATATATATATAACTCAGGTTTGTTACATCATTCAATATAGAATTACATTGGAGTGCCCAGTGAGCATAATCATTAAGACCACAGTAATTCCCTATAAACCAGTGTTGATAGCCTGTGGGCATGCGGTTGTAATGGGCTAGATCACAGCACAAAGTGTAGAGCGCAAATGAGTGTGAGCAGCAAGCTGTTCTCGTGCGTATATGTATAACAAGCATGGAGGAGAGATGATTTCACACAAGTTGCCCTGGCATGACATAGAGTTGCGCCTATGAAAATGAAAAGACAAATGCACACACTGCACACAGTCACACACAACACAGACACACACAACACTACACTACACTACACTACACACTGACACACACACACAAACCCACTTGGCTCATAGATAAACCATGGACTCATAATAATTCCATTTGGATGCATATTAACACGTGTACCATTTCCCACTAAATTCATTCTGGCATCGCCTCTGGCTGCTGTTTTGTTTATCATCGTCTGATTGGTCCCTGCCACCCACTAGTAACTTTATCTCTATGTCCACCCTCCCATCTGCCACGGCCTTGATCACGGCCTCTCTCTCTCTCTTTTGGTCTCCCTCTCTTTGTCACTCTCTCCGTACACCAGAAAAAAGGGTTTTTCTCTTCGCTCAAAGCAGCCTCATTCAGTTTAATTAAGCCAATTGAAATTGAAATAGAGGAAGCTTGGTTTACATGGGTCTAGCTGCGTGATTACGAAACCTAGCCTCATTTCTCGGAGACGCTCTCTGATTGGCACTGACTGACGCTCTCTGATTGGCCACTGACGCGTTTGTCCAATCCGTGACAAGCTGTGTCTTTGCCCATTTCCACGTCAAACAGCCTGCAAACTACCTGGCGTTCTATCGCCATGCTCTAAGACAAACTCTAACCTTAACCAACTTCGAAAGAGTGCCTAAGCTTAACCGTCGAAAGAACTTGCCGTCACGTTCTAAGACAAACTCTAACCTTAACCTACTTCGAAGAGTGCCTAAGCTTAACCAGTGTAGAAACAGGCGTCGGCCAATCAGAGAGCGTCTCCGAAAAATGCGGCTAGGTTTCGTAATCACGCGGTCTAGCTCCGATCAGCATTCTACGCATGAAGACAGTTGTCCACACAGATGGCCGTGGGTTTACCTCGAGCCACACTCACCACTTTCCCACTAATTTGCATTTATGTTGCTCTCTCCTACTTATTTTCATATCGGCCACACAGCAGGGCCGGGGTAAAAGCAAAGAAGGGGAAATATATCAATCATGTTTTAAAGCTACGACTAATCAGGTCGGTTGATTGAGTGGGGGGGGGGGGGGGGGGGTGGTGGCTGGAACCATTTCAAATGGTTTTGGCAAGCTAATATTTATGGGAGCGTGAACGCTATTTGAAGAGGAATGATGGGCGAGAGAAATGATTACGTTATTAGTTTGAGGGGGAGGGGGTACAGAAATTCTTTCCCCTCATGATTTTATATTGCTATTAAGGGGTTTTAAGCATTTCAAACGTGAAGTACATGAATATTACATTTTCTTCCATGGTGAATGTCTCATAGGGGATAACATAACTGTGTAGCGTATGGGTGTGATTATCAGACACAATACTTGAATCATGGTACAGTAGGCTATCACTGCAATAACATATTTTGTTTATTTATTTCATTTTTATTTGTTTTATTAATTCATTGTTTTATTGAATGTAATTTATTTTGTATTTGTAAATGAGTCCCGATAAGAGGTCAGCAGTGGTAAGTCACTGCCAAATACTGCAGATGGCAACAGAATATTACTTCAAATAATAGTTAGGGTTATTGACGGAATATTACTCTAAATATAATAGTTAGGGTTAGTGACAGAATATTACTCTAAATATAATAGTTAGGATTAGTGATGGAATATAATTCTAAAAAGAATAGTTAGGATTAGTGATGGAATATTATTCTAAATATAATAGTTAGGATTAGTGATGGAATATTATTTTTAAAAGAATAGTTAGGAAGGGCGGCTGATTGGCGCAGTGGGCAAGGCGCTCGCCACTAACGCAGGATAAGCTGGGTTCGAGCCCAGCTCTCGGCGTTGCTACCGGCTGGCCGGTCGTTCATACTAACACAATTGGCAAGTGTTAGAGGGTGGGAACTCCGGTGGGTGGGGATTGGACGTTGTGGACAGCGACTCCTACAGGTCGGTTTGGTGACGCCGGTGCGGCGGAAGCAGGAAGTAGCGGGGGCAGCGTGAGCCTCCCACGCGTTACTCCTCGCCACTGAGAGTTCGCGCTGCTGCGGTGAAAAGATGCGACAGGCTGCCTCCTCGTGTACCGGAGGGGACACGTGATGCAAGGCTTCTGTCCTCACTACAGCCGACCAGTGGGAGGCATAGTCTAGCAACGTTCAAGACAGGGGAGGGAAGAATTGGATAATACGAAATTGGGATGGGAGAAAAATAGAAAATGGGGAGAAAAAGTGGATACAAAAAAAGAATAGTTAGGATTAGTGATGGAATATTATTCTAAATATAGGTAGGGTTAGGGTTAGTGACTTTATTACTCTAAATAGAATAGAACAGAATATGACTAGAATAGTTAGCGTTAGTGACAGAATATTAGTTTAAATAGAATAGTTTTGCCACTGCGGTTTGGTTTCTACTGAGGTGAGATTTTTGTTCCCTTTGTTAATTATTTTCTGAGCTGTTTCATTTTAATATCCGCCAAAAGGCAAATGAAATATATATCACTAGTGGAGAACAAACACTGAATATGGATTTGTGTGCACCCCTCAGATGTTGCTCAGATAGCATGGGAATTCTCAGTCCAATCTGAGGGAGGGAGAGGGAGAGAGAGAGAGGGAGAGAGAGAGAAAGAGACAGACAGGGAGACTGAGTGAGGCAGATAGGGGGGCTTTGCTTAGAATAATGATTCATTGATTGAAGAGAACACTTTTGCCTCTTGTCCAAAAAAAAGGCAAATGAAGAAACTCAAAATGCGAATCCATCTGCATCCATATGATTGATCAGCTAATACCATGGTTTTTTTTAAAGAAAAACTTTTGAGGCCAGAGACCCTTTTCTGTTCACACTTGAAAACTGTATGAGTTAAAGGAACACGCCAACTTTTTGGGAAATTAGCTTATTTGCCATCTACCCTGGAGTTAGACAAGCAGATACATACCCTTTTCTTCTCTGTGCATGCATTGCATTAGGCTCAGGGAACAGCCGCACTGTTAGCCTAGCTTAGCGTCATTCACTGGAAGTAGGTGTGCCAGTGTAGCCTAGTTCCCAACAGTCACGGAATACACTCCAAATACAACTCCAAAACGTTCCTGTAAACATGTGACCTATGTATTTACCACATGGAGAATAATCTTTTTTTGACATTTTCGTTTTCTAAGCAGATATATACTCTGAACTATTTTTGCCGAAAAACTGCTGACTGGGCACAGGGATTTCATCACCTCAAAAGCTCTGTTGTTTTTTGGGCTTCCTTTCTATATATCTGCTTAGAAAACGAAAATATCTAATTATAATTTTCTATTTATCGACGTGGTAAATACACAGATCACAACATGTTTACAGGAACGTTTTGGAGTGGTATTTGGAGTGTATTTTGTGACTGTTGGGAACTAGGTTACACTGGCACACCTACTTCCAGTGAATGATGCTAAGCTAGGCTAACAGTGCGGTTGTTCCCTAAGCCTAATGCATGCACAGAGAAGAAAAGGGTATGTATCTGCTTGTCTAACTCCAGGGTAGATGGCAAATAAGCAAATTTCCCCAAAAGTTGGCATGTTCCTTTAAGGCCGAATTAGACTTCCTTTCTCCGACTATCATACCATTACCTACACGTCGTCGGCGTCACCCGACGCGTAGTTACATTTTGGGCCAGCTGCCTAGTCCTCACCAGTAGGCTCCTTGGCTTTGGGCGCTAGCATCGCTACCCTTGACCAAGCGTCCCCTTCAATTTGACGTTCGGGTATAAATCTAGCTTTACGGACATCGAGACAGCGATGTCATATAAATGGATATGTATTGCCACTCACCCGTGTGGCACCCGTGTGTGTCCCGTGTGTGTGTGTGTGGGGGGGGGGGGGGGGGGGGGGATGGGGAGATGCCACCTCCACCGATGCAGATGGATTTCCGCATCTCCTCCTGCTGGCACGTACGTGATCCGTGTGGGCATCGAGCACCAATGAGAAGTCTGTGTGCATCAGGGAGCCGGCCTTCAGGCTACGCAAATGCACGTACTATTGTATTGATACATAATGGGAAGTGGTGCTGCTACCGCATGGGCGGGCTATGTCTCCATGGGAGCGGATTCTTGCTGTTAATGAAACAGGGTTAGAGAGAGAGCACACTCCCACAGCTTGACCTCGCCTATTGCTGGAGCACAAAAGTGAGTCGTCGGCGCTGAAGAACACAGAGCTCCAAGGCCGAGCTTCAAGCTGGCAACACCTCCCTCCCTCCCTCCCTCCCTCCCTCCCTCCCTCCCTCTCCCCCTCCCTCCTTCCCTTCCTCCCCTCTGCTTTGTTCCTCATCTTTTTTCTCTCTCTCTCTCTCTCTCCATGGTGCCATCCACCCACACTCGCCACACCTCGCCTGTGCAGCGCCTTCAACCCGCGATCTGTTTGATATCATCGAGGGCTCAGATGCGAAAGCCCTCGCACCCCCTGCCATTTGCTCTCGCCGTGAACCTGACGACCTGTGCTTATTACCATGTGTTGAATGACGGCCATCGTGAGATGGATTCAAAGTGCGGCTGAAGCCGATAATGTTTTCCTGGAGCCCCAATTAAAAGCCCTGCATCGATTCATGGACCACGGAGACGGAAGACATGTCCGCCGAACCACTCCGCTGAAGAATCATTTCAATTCTTTAGGGTTTTTTTTCTTTCTTCTTTTTTCGTTCTTGAATGAGAAAAAAATGTATCCTGGTACATTTACTTATGCCTTTCTTTGTGTCAGTGATTGTATCCATGTGGAACGAGTGGGGGGGGGGGGGGGGGGTACAATACTTGTTTCCCAGCACAAGCATTGAGTACTGCAATTTGTAACAGATATTGTGGCACTGACAGTTACATCGCTCTTGCCATGTTCACTGTGAAAACAGGAAAATCGAGTTGCAAGGCTATTCCCTCGCTCCTTCAACTAAGCCCAGGAGTGTTCCCATGCTACGGTGAATAGTACTTTGATACCCAGGAATGTTCCCATGCTACGGTGAATACTTTGATACCCAGGAATGTTCCCATGCATGCTACGGTGAATACTTTGATACCCAGGAATGTTCCCATGCTACAGTGAATAGTACTTTGATAGCCAGGAATGTTCCCATGCTACGGTGAATAGTACTTTGATACCAGGAATGTTCCCATGCTACGGTGAATACTTTGATACCCAGGAATGTTCCCATGCTACGGTGAATACTTTGATACCCAGGAATGTTCCCATGCTACGGTGAATAGTACTTTGATACCCAGGAATGTTCCCATGCTACGGTGAATACTTTGATACCCAGGAATGTTCCCATGCTACGGTGAATACTTTTATACCCAGGAATGTTCCCATGCTACGGTGAATACTTTTATACCCAGGAATGTTCCCATGCTACGGTGAATACTTTGATACCCAGGAATGTTCCCATGCTACGGTGAATACTTTGATACCCATGTTCCCATGCTATGGTGAATACTTTGATACCCAGGAACATTCCCATGCTACACTTTGATACCTATGTATCTATGTTACAGTGAATACTTTGATACCCAGGAACGTTCCCATGCTACAGTTGGATACCCAGGAATGTATCTACACTACAGTGAGTATACTGTGATGCCCAGGCCTGTACTGTATTGCACCATGTACCTGTGACTTTATCGCAACTACGAACCACAGACCGCAACTTCAGAGACCCATGTCCTCTATGTCCATGGGGAAGTGTGAGAGATTAAAGTGAGTGTAAGTGTGCGAGATTAAAGTGAGTGTGCCATTTCAGATGGGGGAGGGGGAGGGGGAGCGGCAAAGAGTAGGAAAATTGAGAAGAAGAAGAAGAAGAAGAAGAAGAAGAAGAAGAAGAAGAAGAAGAAGAAGAAGAAGAAGAAGAAGAAGAAGAAGAAGAAGAAGAAGAAGAAGAAGAAGAAGAAGAAGAAGAAGAAGAAGAAGAAGAAGAAGAAGAAGAAGAAGAAGAAGAAGAAGAAGAAGAAGAAGAAAAAAACTGTATGATATTACTCTGAAGTGTTGGGGTCACATAGCAACTCCAGAGGTCTCTGTATTTTGATGGAATGGGATTTGCTCCCAGCACACAGCACAGCCAATAACTTAGAGGATTACCTCAACCCGGGGTATGGGTGCTCACTGAGGTGTGGGGAAGCACACGTGTGTGTGTGTGTGTGTGCTTGTGTCCACACGTATGTGTGTGTGTGTGTGTGTGTGCTTGTGTCCACACGTGCCTGTGTGTGTGTGTGTGTGTGTGTGTGTGTGTGTGTGTGTGTGTGTGTGTGTGTGTGTGTGTGTGTGTGTGTGTGTGTGTGTGTGTGTGTGTGTGTGTGTGTGTGTGTGTGTGTGTGTGTGTGTGTGCATGGCACGCGCGCCGTACACGTCATGCATGAGACACGGTACACAATCTCAAAGTGCGTAAACAACCTTGTCTGCGCCCACAGTGCCTCGGGGTGTGAAAGTCTCGGGAGAGACAGCTTAGGTCCAAGGAGGAGTAGCTTCGGTCATGCTCATTGCTCTCGCGTAGCTTCCTGAATTTCAAAGCGCCCTCGAGGCTTTACAAGAACCACAGGTTATGATCAATCCCAGATTGATCCCCTGCCAGAGCGGCCACCTCCTGGAGCAGTGGTGGAGAAATAGACCTGTATCTTGGAGAGACCGATTTAATTGGAGTCGCTTAACATTCGGCGGCGTCGCCGACGTCCTTTCCGGTTTCACGCGTGAGATTCTGCGTTCTAATGATGAGGTCACAATAGCTACTGGCCATTGAAAGGGTATCGACATTTCATAACACTTTAACCTAATGGTAAACAAACGTATTGTTGAAAATATACACTATGACTGCTGTTTTGACAGGATTGTTGTCTTTACTCTTTGATACATTTGATAAAAAAAAACGCAAGATTATGTCATACAGTCTGGACTGATAGATTGATTTATGACGTGATGTCATTTGCGGTCCGCCGATGGACCGCTTGGGCTAAAGAGGCTAGAATTCAGAGAGAAAAATAACACACCTGAAAGCTATTGTTATGCTATTTTATACAACAGGTAGGTCCGACCACGCATTGTGATTGGTCGAGAGCGCTCTAAACCGTGAATATATTCATGATACACTCACGGTTAAATCACCATGAATATGGGGGGGGCAGGTGGCGCACGGAGACTACGTTCGTCACCAACACCGGGAGACACTGGATTCGCCTGTTCGAATCCAGCTCCCGGCGTTGCTATCAGCTTGGCTGGCCTCTCACACTGATACAATTGGCTGTATCAGGGGGTGGGAAAGCTGAAGGGTGGGTCCTGAGCGTTGTGGACAGCGACCCCTACAGTTCGGTCGGGGCGCCTGCTCAGCAAGGGTTGGAACTAAGGAGAGATAGTGTGGCCTCCCACACGCTACACTCTCCCCGGTGAGAACCTGCGCGGCCAGGTTGGCCTGCCCCAGGCTGCACATGCGTCGGAGGAAAGCATGTGACAGTCTCCGGTCTCCCGGACCAACAGTAGGGGAAAGTACGCAACAACCAGGAAGGGTGGGATGGGAGAAAAATCGGGAAAAAGGAGGGGAAGAAAGATAATAAAATAATGCATACGCTGGCTTTAGAATGTCGTAGAAAGTTTCAACTGACATTCATCAAACGGAAACTGTCAACATGACCTACTCCACGGACAATGTTACGTTTGATTTAACTTCCCCGTTAACTATAAACAAGTGGATAGATATAGAGGAGTCTAATGCAAGCGAAAGTCGGAAAAAGTTATCAGCACCTCCGACAGTTCCGGGAGTTGGGGCAGTTCAATGCCCAGGCCGCCGACTTGGTGGTGTTGGATTGGCATGTCTAATGTTTTTATGAATACCGTTAGATGTAGGCCCGTCCTCTATCTACTCGTTTATAGTTAATGGGTACGTTAAATTAGACTAATACGTCATTCGTTTGCGTTGCCAAGCTTGTTGATAGCCTACTCCATTTGAAATTCCATAGCAACGAGACATCTTTAGGAACTATTTCTCTACGCCAAGTTCACTGATATCGATATAAAATACCCTAGAATTGTCTGTATTCATCCTATATTTTTCCCGACGCAACACTCGAGCTCCACTTTCGTGGCTGGGGGCGCATCACAGCCGTGGCAATATTCATGACATACCACCGCTCCTCGCTATTCATCATTCTTTGGACATAATGCTCTGCATCTCCCATTGTGCTGATCAATAAAATGTACTTGAGTCGGTTAAATACGACACGTTGAGGCTTAATTTTCATCTATGTGTAAAATACTTAAAGGCATTGAAGAGGCCAGTCTCAAGGCCTCTTACTGTAAAACATTCAGCTTCATACTGTATGCAATGGGATGTTTTCATACAAAGAGTTTGTTTTGTTTTTCTTTTTCTTTCCCTGCATCTATATGCATCTCATTGAATTTTCCAAATGTCTTGATCATAGCTGTTGTTTCCTTCTGGTCCCCAACCATATTACCTTCACACACAAACACAGACACACACGCACCCACACACGCACACATGCACGCACGCACGCACGCACGCACGCACGCACACACACACACACACACACACACACACACACACACACACACACACACACACACACACACACACACACACACACACACACACACACACACACACACACACACACACACACACACACACACACACACACACACACACACACACACACACACACACACACACACACACACACAGAAACCCAGGATAGAGAAAATGGGAAAAAGGGCAGCATCTGGTGGTGATCGGGGGAAACTACATTTATCAAAGTCACTGGATCTAATGTTATTAGACATTTCCCTACGGTCTCTCATGCCCCTAGCATCGCCAAATGTGAGACATTAAGGAAAAGCAATGCTAGGGACATATTCTGCCACAGTCCTGGTAGTTTAAGGCGTGGGAGTAGAACACTGCTGAGGGGGAGGTGTGTGTAACGATACATTCAGTGTATTTTAGTGTGTATATATATCCTCAACTCAGCCACTAGTTACTCTGTTCATCTTCACTATGGCGTCTCGAAGGGAGAAGAGCCAACACGTGTGCGACGTCGTTACAGTAGGCCGGCGGTTGTCAACATGGGGTCATGGGGGTTAATTCCTGTTAAAAAAGGGGAATTAATTTCGCAGTCTTGTTTTCATTTCATTCACAATTTCATTAGGCCAACGAGAGGATATAAGAGTGACGATTCTGATCACAGGTTTCAAGTTCAAGTTCTTTAATAGTTGTCATACAGAAGTACAGAATACTTTCATACAAAATGCTTCTTACTGTTACGCTCCAGAGACTGTGCTAGACAAGATAGTATCAAATAACATAATAACATAATATAGCATGAATTTAGAAGAAGAAAATGAGGTCACAGTGTTCGGTATAGACATATGTACAATGTTCTGAGTTACCATATAATATACAATACACAATACTATGCAGTGTACTAATGTACAGTACTATCTAGTGCAAAGCAGAAATGGGATGAGGTACAATTTTAGGTACAATTTACAGTAAGGTGTACGAGTTGTAGTGCAATCCTTCATCCATAAATATAAAGTGTGGGGAGTGGGTGCTACAGTGTGTTTGTTTAAAGTGGGTGTGTGCTATAAGTGTGTGGAGTGGGTGCTACAGTGTGTTTGTTTAAAGTGAGTGTGTGCGTGTGGATGTGTGTGCTATGTGCGTTTGGTGGTTGTTGTTGTGTAGTGTTCATTCATTGTTCGTTTAGCAGCCTGATGGCCTGGGGATAGAAGCTTCTTCTGAGTCTTTCTGTGCTCGCCTTGAGACTCCTGTATCGCTTGCCTGACCGCAGCAGTTCAAAGAGGCAGTTGTTCGGGTGACTGGAGTCTTTAATGATTCTCTTAGCCTTGCCCTTGCAACGCTTGTAGTAAATGTTCTGGAGGGTGGGGAGCCCCCCTCCAATTGTGCGTTCGGCTGAACGTGTCACTCTTTGTAGTCTGCTTTGGTCTTGTGCAGTGCTATTCCCAAACCAGGAGGTGATGTTGCCGGTCAAGATGCTCTCTATTGTACATGAGTAGAAGTTCTTAAGGATCTTCTGGCTGACTTGGAACTTCCTTAGGCGCCTGAGGAAGTAGAGGCGTTGTCGTGCCTTCTTCACAACACTGTTAATGTGTGTGGTCCATGTCAAGTCCTCGGATATGTAGGCTCCGAGGTACTTAAAGCTGTTGACTCTCTCAACCGGTGCCCCGTCGATGCTGAGGGGGCTGTAGTCCTTGACCCCCGACCTCCTGAAGTCCACAATCATCTCCTTTGTTTTGCTGACGTTCAGGGAGAGGCTGTTTTCCTGGCACCATCCCGCCAGGACCTTGACCTCTTCCAGGTAGGCCCTCTCGTCGTTGGCAGAGATCAGGCCCACCACCACTGTGTCGTCAGCAAATTTGACGATTGTATTGCTACTCCGCTGAGCCACACAGTCGTGTGTGTACAGGGAGTAGAGGAGGGGACTCAGAACACAGCCCTGGGGGGCCCCTATGTTGAGGGTGATGGATGAGGAGGTGCAGTTGCCTGCTCTCACCACCTGGGGTCTGCCAGTCAGGAAGTCCAAGACCCACTGGCAGAGGTCATAGCCCAAGCCCAGGTCCCTGAGCTTGGCTATGAGTATGGAGGGGACTATGGTATTGAATGCCGAGCTGTAGTCGATGAATAGCATTCTCACATAGTTCCCCTGCCTCTTGTCCAGGTGTGATGCTGCTGTGTGCAGCACATGGGATATGGCGTCCTCCGTGGACCTGTTGGGGCGGTATGCAAATTGCAGGGGGTCCATGTTGATGGGGAGGGAGGAGCAGATGTAGCCCTTTACTAGCTTCTCGAAGCACTTCATGGCTATGGAGGTGAGAGCTACAGGGCGGTAGTCGTTGAGGCAAGCAGGCTTGGATTTTTTGGGTACAGGGATAATAGTGGACTTCTTCAGGCAGGTGGGGATGACAGCCTGTTCTAAGGACAGGTTAAATATGTCAGTGAATACTGGGGCCAGTTGGTCGGCACAGACTTTTAGGACGCGGCCGGGGATGCCGTCTGGACCTGCTGCCTTCCTGATATTCACTTTTTTAAAGGTCCGCCTCACCTCATGCTCTGTTACCCTGAACACTGCGCCTCCATCAGCAGCCGACCCCCCCCCCCCATTGCCGAGGCTTGTGAGCTGGTGTTGTTGTTACCAGCATCAAACCTCGCATAGAAGGTATTGAGGTCATTTGCTAAGGAGATGTCACTGTTCAGTTTGAGGGAGGCGCCTTTGTAGTCTGTCATCGTTTTGAGCCCCTGCCACATAGCTCTAGAGTCAGCTTGTTCAAACTGGAGTTCAATTTTATCCCTGTAGCGTCGTTTGGCCTCTGACACAGTCCTCCTTACGTTGTATCGCGCCACCTTGTGGTCATTCATGTTGCCTGCCTCTAGGCCGTCGTTGTATGCTTTGGTGCGCTCTCTCAGAGCTTCACGGACGGATTTGTCTACCCAGGGTTTTTGATTTGGGTAAACTTTCATTTTGGTAGTGGGGATTGTTTCTTTCACCCTAGTACAAACATAGTCCAGCACTGTCTCCGTGTAGGCATTAATGTTATCTGTGTCGCGGAACACATTCCAGTCTGTGTTGTGAAACACTGACCGGATCGTATCCTCTGACGTCACATCCCATTTCTGCACCTCTCGCGAGACTACGGGAGTACTTTTAATTCTCTGTCTATACTTTGGTGAAAGAAAAATTGATGCGTGATCTGACTTACCGAAGCCACTATCAGAATGAGCCTTGTAGCCACATTTAAATTGCGTGTAACAGTGATCTAGGATGTTACCGCCTCTGGTGTTGCAAGTCACATGCTGATAGAAGTCAGGTAATACCTTTCTCAGATTGGCGCTATTGAAATCTCCCAGAACTAAAATGGTGGCGTTAACATTCGCCTCTTGGATTCTATTTACCTCGTCGTGTAGTCTGGAGAGCGCAACCTTGTTGCTGGCTTCAGCTTGCGGTGGAATATACACTCCGACCAGGACGATCGCCGTTAACTCCCTCGGGAGGAAGAAAGGACGACACTTGATGGTTATATATTCCAGTTCTGGGGAGCAGTGGTTGGATAATTCCTTCACGTTAGTTGGGTCACTCCAATTTTTGTTCAACATGAAGGCAATACCTCCTCCACGTTGTTTACCGGATTCTGCTGTTCTATCCTTGCGGTGAATGAAGAAATGATCGGCCGGTTGGATGGCGTGGTCTGGGACTTCTGGCGCCAGCCACGTCTCGATGAAGCAGAGAACGTTACAGTCCCTAACGTCTCTCTGGAATTGAATCCTTGCTCGGATGTCGTCTAGTTTATTGTCTATTGATTGTACATTGGCTAGCAATATACTGGGTAGTGGTGTCCTGTGCCGCCTGGTTCTCAGCCTGTTACAGCCTGTCCACTAGTTTCTCAGCTGCCGGACACAGTTATTATGTAACAAAAAAAATTATATGGGGAGGGGTATCTGAGACAAAGTCTGAAATGGGGGTCCACGTCCTGATATTTTACAATTCAGGGGGCCTTGATACAAGAGAAATGTTTGACAATCACTGCAGTAGACGATCAATTTCTCTGGCACCAAGGCAGATACGGTGAGACAGTGCAGTACACTATATGAGACCTTTATAGGTCAAGCGAAGAAAAAAAGGCAATTGAGAGTCGCTGCCAGGTGCAGTGGAACAAACAGCAGGTAATCTGGGCTCTTTTAAGAAGAAAGAAAAAGGAGGGGGGCCAGATCCGACCCTCTGGTCGGGGCCGTCCGAATATTCACGTGACCTTTTCACGCGTATGAGATGGGATCAAGCGCGGGGTCAAACCCTGTCGTCATGGGAGGATTTGTCCACCTCCTTGGAGCCGTTTGAGATTAAATACCATCCTGTTTCGTACCAGCTTGAGCAGCCTTACATTCTTGTAATTTATATATCAATATAGCTAATGGGATTCATAGGGAGGTGTCATTGTGAATAAGGGAAGAACGCTTGTGCGAACAGCACGTTCGTTGGGGGGGGGGGGGGGGGCGGGGGGACCTTGAACCACACACACTCCGGTTAATTTAGAAAATTACGCGTTCAGCACAATTCACATGTATATTCATATATTTCTCTGCAGTAGATTCATAGGCACGTGGTAATAATTAGGTGGACTGAAGCCTTGTGGTGCACTTTAAATGATCATTAATATTCTCCTGAGGCTGAACATACATTATTAAGCTCAATATAGTTCACTGAAGAAGAGACAAATATATACTGCAGCGCTCTCAATGGTCTATGTCTAAAGGCTATTGTGCTTTTGTGAGTTAGTCATCCCTGACCCTGACAGCCTAGCGACAGACTCAGGTGTACAGTTGCGTGTCGGCTCCTTAGCGACGACCAGGCAAATAGTTATTCCTCTCTCTCTCTCTCTCTCTCTCTCTCTCTCTCTCTCTCTCTCTCTCTCTCTCTCTCTCTCTCTCTCTCTCTCTCTCTCTCTCTCTCTCTCTCTCTCTCTCTCTCTCTCTCTCTCTCTCTCTGTCTTTCTCTCTATTTTCTCCCCAAGGAATGAACGTCTTTGCATTCAGTGGGCGCATCGCCAGATACAGGAAATGGTACAGCATGCATGGTACAGTAATGTGTCTAATCCTGTCCTGGTACCTTTTTGGCAGGTGACACAGTAATGTGTATAATCCTGTCCTGGTACCTTTTTAGCAGGTGACACAGTAATGTGTATAATCCTGTCCTGGTACCCTTTTGGCAGGTGACACAGTAATGTGTCTAATCCTGTCCTGGTACCTTTTTGGCAGGTGACACAGTAATGTGTATAATCCTGTCCTGGTACCTTTTTGGCAGGTGACACAGTAATGTGTATAATCCTGTCCTGGTACCTGATTGGCAGGTGACACAGTAATGTGTATAATCCTGTCCTGGTACCTGGTTGGCAGGTGAGTTAAAAAATTGGGGAGGACGGGTGAGATAAAAAAAATTAATAAAGAAGTACAGACACACAGTGTGGTTATGAAGACAGAAGACAGACACTACAGTGAAGACAACAGGCACTAGTAGTACACAGACACACAGAGTGGTTATGAAGACAGCAGACAGACACTACAGTAAAGACAACAGGCACTAGTAGTACACAGACACAGAGTGGTTATGACAACTACAGCAGACACAGACCCAATTGCGTTATTCCATTTTCGAGTTAGAAGACGAAACATCCGGCGAGCGTCATTTAACAAGCCGTTCGGACGAGTGACCACGTCCGGTGGTGCACGGTCCTGAACTGACCAGTCATTGCTGATGGCGAAAATGATTGACCACTGTTTTTTTTTATCCACTTTTTATCCTTATTTTTCTATTTTTCTCCCATCCCAATTTCGTGTTTTCCATTTCTCCCCTCCCCTGTCTTGAACGGAGCCAAGGAGCGTCTGCTCCGAAAGCAATCCCAGACGGGCGCTCAGAGTGGGGGAAGGTGACACAAGAAGACGAAGAAGTCCATTGTTTTGACAAGAGCCTCTGAATGAATGGGAGCGGACGGCCATTTTGGATAACCATGCAGAATCTTTACTGGTACACACATTACAAAAACCTTTGTAAAACATACATTTTCCATGGGATTTTTATAAACTGTGGAACTGTACTACATACGACTTCATGCTATGGAACCATTATGTTTTCCAGCTCCTACCTCTCAGGAACAGGCATCTGGCAACCAGTAAAAAGAAATGTGAGTACACAAAACTTTTACTTCAGTGTGTTCAAACCACTGTTACTCTATTTCATTAGCACTCAAAGTGAGTTTCCTTTATTGTGTAAGAAACTTCAGAAGGTTACCTTTCAAAAGTAACCAGACTCATGCATGTGCTATAAGTATAGCACAATAAATTGCCCAATTTTTGCCCGATCCTTAAGAGGTAAAATCTCACCATTGCTATTCTCTATCACCCTCCAAGTCCCCTCAGACACTTTCCAGATGAGCTGGACATGCTTTAAGCTCCGTCCCAGATGATGACTTCAACATGCCTGACTCTTCCCAGTCTGCCACAGTGGTCTCTCTTCTACAATCTTGACTCCCACTGTCAAGCTTCCCACACACAAAGCTGGCAGCTCCCTGGATGTCATATTCTCCGGTGGGAATTGGCTCCACTGTGACTATGCTTTTCACTAACTCTTATGCTAATCCCCAAACCACAGAGGACAGAGGACTTAATGCAGAGGACTTTGCCACCTTCTTTGAGAAAAAAGTAGAGAACATCCGCAGTTGCTTCACCCAACCCCCACCCACTCCAAATGCTGAATCAAGAGCCTCATCGTTCTCTCCCATTACAGACACCGAAGCGTTGACATTGGGAACATTGAACCGTCCCACTACATGCCAGCTGGACCCAATACCCTCCCCACTCCTCCAGACCATAGCACCAGACACCCTCCCATTCCTAACTGCAACCATCAACTCCAGGGTGGTTCCCACCTCTCTAAAACAAGCTAGAGTCACACGAAAAAATTAAAATAAAAACTGAATCCCACCGTCATTGATAACTATCACCCTGTCTCTCTTCTATCTTTTCTATCTAAATCACTTGAACACACTGTATCCAACCACTGATTATCTATTATAGAATGACCTCTTAGATCCAAATCAGTCAGGCTTCAACACTTGTCACTCCACAGAGACGGCCCACATTGCAGTAACAGAGGCTCTTCACTTAGCAAGAAACTTTGGACCTGTCAGCATCCTTCGACACAGTCAACCATCAGATCCTCCTCACATCCCTTGCAGGAATGGGAGTTGTAGGCTTTGCGCTGGCATGGCTGTCATCCTACATCGACAACCGCTCCTACCAAGTGTCATGGAGAGGCACCCTGTCGGCCCCCCACCCTCCTCAGGGCTCAAACTCAAACAGAACCTAAAACGGACCTACTTCACCTGCCGGTTTAATCTTCCCCTCTGACCGACCTTTCGAACACAGTGGAGAATGTAGCCGTGGCTCCATCCCCAACCACCAAGAACCTAGGTGTAGTCCTTGGCGGCCAGCTGAACATCTCTGCTCACATCACCTCAACAACCAGGACCTGAAGATGCCCCTTCCTGACAAAATAAGCCACCCAACTCCTCCTGCAATCATGTCTCACCTCATATCTCGCAATGCACTGCCGGCTGGTTTACTGACTACCGTCACTAAGCCACTTCAACTCATATAGAATGCAGCGGCCCGCCTGATCTCCATTCTACTAAAGTCAGCCCACGTTACCCCACTTCTTAGAGAGCTGCATTGGCTTCCCATTGTTGCACAAATCCGCTTCAAGGTCCATGACCTGGCATACCGTCCAGCGAGGGGAACGGCTCCCACCTCCAGTCAATGGTCTTTAACTACACACCGACCCCTATGCTCTGCATCTTCTGGCCGCCTCAGACCCACTCCTATCCGAGCTCCTGGGGGGGTCATCAAAGCGAAGCAGGCTATTCTCGGTCCTCGCACCCACCAAATTTTCCGCAATCAACTAAAAACACACTTCTTCAATCAACATCAAATATTTTTTTAATAAAAATACATGTATTTTTTTTTTGTATTTTATTTTTTTATTCTTTTTTAAAACAAACATATAAACAAACATGACAACACACGATAAGATATACAAGCATTAATTGTCAGGGCACATCCAATGAGATCACATTTTGGTTAGTTGTTTTATATAAGATATACCCATAATACCTGTTATCTAAAAAAAAACCCTACATACGTATGCTCAGCTCGAAACCCCCCCTCCCGGACCCCACCTTGAGAAGTACCTCCACTATCCCTCGCACCTAACCAGACACTACCATTATAAGCTAGCTTTTATTCTCTCCACCACTTCTAACCACATTGACATTTTGGATTCATTGAGACCCAGAATTCTTGCTGTAGATATTTCATGGTAAATTACATCGAGATATGTAAGAAACCAAACTTTACGGCACATTTTTTCCGGTTGAAACCAGCGTGATGCGATCAGCTTTTTGGCTACTGTGATACCCGATAAAACCAATCTCTTTAGCTGTGGATTCACTGCAAACTCAAAAACATCATTCAACAGCAATACCGAGGGGTGTACAGGTATATTCCAAGATACGAGTTTTGATATTTGTTGGGTCACATCTTTCCAGAATGCCTTAACTGGTGAGCAGTCCCAATACATGTGCATAAATGTCCCTTCGTCCCCATTTGTACATTGGGTGCATTTGGAATCTTGTTTGAGCCCCATTCGGCACAGTCTTATAGGAGTCAAGTATGTCCTGTGAATATAGTTAAGATTGATTTGTTGATGATCCGGGTTCCTTGATGTAAGTCGGACATTTTCCCAGGCTCCTTGCCAATCAAAGTCATTTTCCAGGTCTGGTATATCCCTCCTCCAGACAGAGTCAAGTTGGAGGGTTTCATACGAGGACGTTAGTAATTGATGATAAAATTCTGAAACAAAACCTCTCGATGTCTCTCTTGAGTAGAAGAATTTGTGGTATCTGTGGTGTTCAATTGGTCTGTCTAATGGAACACCGTGAGACTTCAAACATAGCTCTAACTGTTTGTGAAAAAGCCATGTGGACTTGGTGAGATTAAATTTTTTGCGTATTTCTTTATCACTACAAAAACCCTGTTTGTTAAAAATATCCCCTAATGAGTGTATGCCTTGCTTTTCCCATATAGGGAATCTTATAGGTCGTTTTCCAATTAAGAGAGCATTGTTATTGAATAAGGGAGTATGGTTGTGCCATTCCTGTGGGTTAGGATTTTTTTTTTGTGATTCACGCCATATCCGGATCGCATGAGTAATTATGGGGCCAAATTTTCGTTCACAGTGCTTGATTGGTAGTTTAGTGTGTGCTATGTCCTTCAGTCTATGTGGGGCTACTATGTTTTCTTCTATTTTCCTCCAAGATGCTAATGCTTGGGAGTCAAACCATGTTGTCAATGGACTTAATGAGTACGCCTTAAAATATAGGAAAAAATCTGGAAATGCCATGCCACCATCTGCTTTATTTCTCTGTGCGGTGGATCTTTTTATACGTGGTGGTTTGTTATTCCAAATAAATTTGTATGTGGAGGAGTGTAATCTTTTCCAGTAACCCTCTGGAGGGGGTAACGGTAGCATTGAACAGAAGAAGTTGATTTTAGGTAGTACATCCATCTTAACTATTGATATCCGTGCTTGTACTGTGTTCTTAAGTTTTGCCCATCTATCAAGGTCGTCTTTGATTTTGTTTTGGATTTTTGTGTAGTTGTGCTTCACCGTTTGTCTTATGGTAGGGAATATTTCCACTCCCAAGCATCTGAAATGTTTTACCATCGGTATCTGTCCTGGGAGGGTTGTATCTTTTTTTGCAGGGGTGTTAAGTGGAAGGAAAGCCGACTTCGGCCAATTTATCTTAAATCCCGATAAATCACCAAAGTCCTCAATCAACTTGAGCAGATGAGGCAATGTGGTGTTGGGGTTTTTCATGAACAATATTACATCGTCCGCATATAAACAAATTTTTTGTTGTGTGCCCTTGATTACGATAGGTTCTATGGATTGGGATTGTCTTATATATTGTGCTAACGGCTCTAATGATAGATTGAACAGACCGGGACTAAGAGGGCAACCTTGTCTGGCTGAGCGCGATACCGGAAAGATATCGGAGATGATTGTGCCTGTTATAATCATGGCCGATGGGTCTTTGTATAATACTTTAATCATATCGATGAATCCTTTTCCTAACCCCATCCTTTCTAGCACTGCCCACAGATACGACCATTCCAGCCTGTCAAAGGCCTTCATAGCATCCAGGGACAGTATCGCCTTAGGTATGGTATCCTCTTTGTCGGCATCAAGTACGTGCAGTATACGTCTTATGTTCTCAGTGATCAGGCGGCCTCCTATGAAGCCAGTTTGGTCCGGGTGAACTAAAGACGTCATATGCTTTTGTAATCTGATGGCTAATACCTTAGAGTACAGTTTGATATCTGTTCCGAGGAGGCTTACAGGTCTATAACTACCGCACTCGTTGGGGTCTTTGTCTTTTTTAAGGAGGACTGTTATGAGTGCAATATTGTCGGTTTTATGGAAGTTTCCCTCTTTGACTGAGTATAAGATCATATTTAGTAATAATGGGCCAATTATGTCCCAACAAGAAAGGTACATTTCTGATGGGAAACCGTCTCTTCCTGGAGCCTTACCACTTTTCATTGCGGTTATGGCCATCTTGAGTTCCTCTAGTGTGATCGGTATTTCTAACTGTTTAGCGTCATCCTCTGAAAGTTTAGGGAGAATAATTTGATTAAGAAATGTGTCCATTTTGTTTTGATCGAAGGTCATTTCTGATTTATATAAATCGGAGTAGAATACTTTGAATGTATCGTTTATTTTTACCGGATCTGTTACAAGTACTTGTTGTGCTCTAATGGTAGTTATATCTGCAAATGTTGCATTAATTCTTAATCGCATGGCTAATAGGTGGCTGGGTTTGGAACCATGAGAGTACTGCTGTTGTCTTGTGCTGCGTATTTGTATTTCCGATTGTTGTCTGTATATGTCATTGATCTCTATTTTTAGTACGTTAACTTGATTTTCTAGTCGAGTTGAGTTGTTGTATTTCAGAGAATTAAATAACGTTGAGTAAAGCGTTTCCAGCTCATCCAGTTTTGTGTTTTGATTCTTGCGCATTTTGGAGGAAAAGCTATCCGTGAAGTCTTTGATCATTCCCTTTACCGACATCCATATTATTCTGGGGTCTTGCACCGAGTTTACATTCTCCCGTTGGAATACTATAAGAGCTTCTTTGAGTTGTGTAATGAATTCCTTGTTGTTAAGCAGCAACGAGTTAAATCGCCATCTTGGGGCTCGGGAGGATAGTATACCAAATGTACCTTTAAGGAGTAAATAACAGTGATCTGATAGTGCGTTGGGTATCATTTCCACTTCATAATTATCAAATAGTTTCTGTGATGCAAAGACATAATCTATTCTGGATAGTGTCTTATGTCTCGCAGATCGACAAGAGTACTTTCGGGTCGTGGGGTTAAGTAACCGCCATAAGTCCTTTACACCTGTAATCTTTGACCAATCCTTTAATGCCTTCGATGAATTCTTTTGTTCGCTGGAAAAGGCGAGGTAAGATTTGTCTATCCTTGGGTTCCAGATGGCATTAAAATCCGCTCCTATTATAAATGAGTAATCGGGAATGTCTAACATTGCATTGGTTAGTGTAGTGAAGAAATCTTCTTCGTACAAATTTGGGGCGTATACCGCTATCAACGCTATTTTCCTGTTCTTATGTTCAATCTTAGCTATAGTTATCCGACCTTCTACATCAGACCATACTCCCTTTAGTACAATATTCAACTTACGTTTAACGACTATTGCTACACCCCGAGTTCTCGTACCAATAGAGGAGTGACTGATATTATGGTATATGTTGTCCGCTAATTTACCTATGTCTTTCCCTAGAATGTGTGTTTCGCTTAGCAGAGCAATGTCCACATGTTCTTTTTTCATCAGTGTGAGCACGCTTTTGCGTTTAAGTTGGTTATTTATTCCCCCGGTGTTCCATATCATTATATTCAAACTAGCCATAGTCTATACATGTTGCATTGTAATTTTTGGTAATGCTTCTAGAGTGCGAGGCAATACTAGATATACATCCCACTAGTGAGGTCCCGTTGAGAGCCGAGCTTAAAAACATACATATATACAAATAAAAATCCCCTACCCTTCCCTCCCACCGAGAGTCGTACAGGATTGTGTTCCATGAACACAACCTTTGCGTATGACTCTCTCCCTTGCACCACCGGATATCCCAGAATGATCCAATTATCCTTAACATTCCTATGTATACCATAGGATCTAACACTCTAAATTCTACCATAAGTAGAATGTCGACTGTGGCTTGGCCACTTACCCGTAAAAAATAAATAAATAAAAATTTAAATGAGATAAACTAAAAATAAAGACCAAAAATAAGCTTCAATTGTCATGCCTTAATCACTTACATTTTATATGAACTTGTAATTTATAGTAATTTATAGTAACCCATGAATAATATGAAGGTATTGAACTGAAGAGAGAGCCTCAATAAATCAGAGAGAGCGGATGAAAAAGAAAGAGAAAAAAAAAACAAGTAAAAGGAAGAGAACATTAACTTAGATCTTAAAAGAGCATTGCTATGCTTAAACATCTAAAGTATTAATTGGAGAAGTAGTGAAATTATTTCCCATTAATAAAAAAACAATTTTTAAATACGTATATGCAGCATTTCCCCCGACCGGGGTGGGCGATGATCGTTGTGTAGAGTGATCTTTCAGCCGGCCGGCTATGATGGCTCTGTGGTTTGCCTCTAGATAGCTGTTGATTATTCCCCCGAGGGGCTTCTGGTAGAATGAATGACCACGTATTGCTGATATTCCAGAATGTTCCATATATCAAAGAATGCTTCGATGTTCTAGATTATTCTAATATGTCATTTTTACATTGTCTGAATGTTCCAGTATGTTCTGGAGTGTTCCAATCTTAAATCCAATATGTCCGCAATAATATACACGTCGGGGAAAGTATTCAAAAACTCTGAGCACGTAGGTCTCTCTGTCCCAAATCCTTGATTATTAAAGGTTGTACTATATGGTGACCTTGCATAACTGAGATTTAAAAGGCCATTTATACATTAATCTGCTCCTGTTCAGACAGGAATTTGGCTGCCTCTTCAGGCGATTTGAGGAGAAATTTTGCTCCTTGTTTGTCGACGGCGCGAAGTATTGCAGGGTATATTAGTAGGGGTCTGTATTTCCCCAGGTATAGTTGAGACATCACCGTCTTGAACTTGGCACGCAGTTCCACTACCTCACGACAATGATCTTCAAAGCAGTGTATTGGTACCTCCATGTGTTTCAGATTGCCTTTCATCCTGCGAATTCCACGCATAATCATTTCTTTTATTCTGACTTGGCGCAGTACAACTAATATCACTCTGGGCTTAGCGTTGCTGTCACTGGAGCGGGGTCCCAATCTGAAGCTCTCATCCACCTCCGGTATTTTAGGAAGGATTCCTGTTCCCAAGATTTTCTGTAATTCTGTGGCAAACTCTTCAGGGTTTTCACATTTCACTGATTCGTCCAGACCGACAATGCGAATATTCAGCCTGCGTTTTTGATATTCCATCTCGAATATTTTGGCTTTCTGTTCTTTATTGATTCGCGTGAGCTCCTCCGTTATTCCGCTGAGCTCCGTCTTGATTTCATTGTAGTTCCCCTTCATCTCGGCAGTTAGGTTAACTGTGTTAGCGTCTACTTCTTTGTAGATGTGAGTGAATTTGATTTCGTGGGCTTCCACTACTTTCTCCAGAGCCTCGGTGTGTTTATTCTGTGCTTCGGCGTCCGCTCTCAGCGCATCGATTTTGCCTTCAATAGATTCTTTAATAGCATCTACTTTTTGGGTTATTATCTTCTGTGATTCTGTGATCATTTCCTCCATTCTCTTCTCCATTGTCTTCCCCATTTCTTCCATTTTCCGGATGATATGTTCGGTGTCTGCGGAGGTCTTTGATGGGGTTGAACTTGAAGCGGCCTCTGTCGAGTCAATACTTTCTGCTGCCCGCTGTACGTATCCTGGGTTACGTAGCGGGATCTCTTCGACTAGTTTTTGGTCTTTCCCTAGGTTTTTCCTTGATGGCATCTCGATTCTTTTGGTCAATATAGTTAGTTGATAGTCTCAGTTGATATATGCGTCAAGTTTTAAACGCATTAATGGTATATAATTATGATTTTAAAACGAAAAAAAAAATAACGGGTGAGCAGCTGTGTCACATGCGACCTACTCCATTCCACAGCTAAACCGGAAGTCAAAAATACATGTATTTATGCATGTATTCTTCTTCTTCTTCTTATTATATGTATTTGTACTGTCTTTTAATCTGCCGTGCCTATATTACTACCTACTGTACTATGCTAATATGTCTATAATACTAGACTGTAGCACTCAAGTTCGACACTCTTTGACAAACAATGTCACTTACCCTTAGCTGCCAGAGTTGAACCCTTCCTGCTGACTTGTTGTACAGAACTTGTAAGTCACTTTGGATAAAAGCGTCAGCTAAATGACTAAATGTAAATGTAATGTCAGTGCAATTAGTAGATAGCCTCCTGGCTGCTGGTTTCATCACTCATGTTGTCAAAACCCACATGGCATGTGTATATAAATGTGTACACACGCACGCATGCATAGACATACACACACACCATACTTGTTTCAATGTGTTATTATCAGTTGTGGGTAGCAGGGTTATATATATATAATACACCTATATTTTAAAACAATGCCATTTTATATATATTGTAACGTTCACCGTTATTGACGACTCACCGACTCAGGGGGGTTAGTTCTCACTTGTACGGTTACAGCGCATAACCTGGGTGCATCACCTCTCATCATGTTCAACAACTGCCTCTGAACTTCCCATAGTGCTGTTAACTAACCAGAGAGAGAGCACGCTGGATGCCACACTCTCTTATACCTTTGGCCGAGGCCAGCCCCTGCACTCCAGCCTCTGTCACCCCGCGGCTTAAGCAACCAATAGCGTCAGTGCAAGCCCGAGATGGCGGAGTGCTGAGTGACAGCTCGGCTGACCAATGACCCCCAAACTCAGGGTCGCTACAATATATAACATTTATATTAAATAATATAAACAATGTAAACTTGGTCATGTCATCTCTTGAGAAACATTGTTACATCCATAACTCTCGCTCTGTTCCCTCTGATCTGTCTCTGAAAACCCCGTAAACCAAGGCGACATCGTCTCATATCCAACATAACTATAATTGCACCACGCTGCTTACAGTGCATTTTATTACTTTCATGATTCGTCTTAGAGTTTAGCGGCTCCACGTCGCTGATATCGCGGGCGCGATGACATGTTAGCGGCTGGGCATTCAGGTCCTATTTTCTCTAGTTTTTGGCGGAAGGACACCATCTTGTCAGGCCTTATTTGGAAGACCTAGACCTACCACTACCATCACACCAAGTATTAGTCCGCTGGTCTTAGAGGAACTCTATAAAAGCCCTCCTTGACGGCGCGCCGAGTTTTTTGGTATATTTCCCCAGACCGGTCAGTCAAGGACTACATTTATCTGGGGATTCAACACGCCTTTGAGCATTTCGAAATGACGGTGTAAGTACTGTTTATAATAATTTGTTGGACTTATTATAGCATTTGTTAACGTTTATGACCATCTATAGTGTTTGTGAGATGTTTTTCCAGAGATTCTGGTCATATTTTCCACTCAAAAAGCTTGTTTTGAAAAGTACCGGTGTGTACAAAAATATTCAGCCAGGCTACCATGCATTAGCTGTGCGAGCTAACGCATGACTAACGTGAACACAATTGACGTATTTATTTAGCAAATGCAGTGTTTTCAAATAGCCACATTGCTGTATTTAGTGTATTCATTACTGGGTCATATTCGTATATATAACATATTTAATTTTATCAACCTAGAATTGAGAACAAAGCCTAGCTGCTGGACGCTAGCTCCCATGCCAGCATCGGCTGAGAGCCAGGGAGACCCAGGGCGAGCCACGCTACTACCCTACCCAGGAAAGATGGTTCTGGAGCGGCAGAGAGTATGGAGGAAGACAAGGCTCTATGAAGAGAATGGGGTATGTTTGAAGAAAATGTTTAACACACATGAACGTTTTATAATTACCATCACAATATGTTTTTTTTTTTTTTTATCGAATCTAGTTTCATTAATTAATTCATAACTTTTGAACAATAGATGCTATTTCTAATCTGTCAGCTGTTCTATATTGCCAACAAGATTGTCACTCTGTACTACATTCTGTTGTGGAAGGACAGCTCATTCACTGAGAGACTTACACTGCATCAGGGTAAGACATTTTAAGTAATTTAGTAACTTGATTGCTGACCTGACCAGCTGACTTGATTAAGGGGCGTGTTTAAAGCGGCCATTTTGTTTCCTTAAGTGGCCCATTAAAAGCTGCTTCCTGCTTAAAGACAGCACTTGTGTACTGAGTGTGATCTCAGAGCCCTGTCACTGCTTAAAAGCAGAACCTCAGCCTCTCCTGGAATCACTCTGTACTACATTCTGTTGTGGAAGGACAGCTCATTCACTGAGAGACTTACACTGCATCAGGGTAAGACATTTTAAGTAATTTAGTAATATCTTTAAACTGAGACTTGATTGCTGACCTGACCAGCTGACTTGATTAAGGGGCGTGTTTAAAGCGGCCATTTTGTTTCCTTAAGTGCCCCATTAAAAGCTGCTTCCTGCTTAAAGACAGCACTTGTGTACTGAGTGTGATCTCAGAGCCCTGTCACTGCGTAAAAGCAGAACCTCAGCCTCTCCTGGAATCACTCTGTACTACATTCTGTTGTGGAAGGACAGCTCATTCACTGAGAGACTTACACTGCATCAGGGTAAGACATTTTAAGTAATTTAGTAATATCTTTAAACTGAGACTTGATTGCTGACCTGACCAGCTGACTTGATTAAGGGGCGTGTTTAAAGCGGCCATTTTGTTTCCTTAAAGTGCCCCATTAAAAGCTGCTTCCTGCTTAAAGACAGCACTTGTGTACTGAGTGTGATCTCAGAGCCCTGTCACTGCTTAAAAGCAGAACCTCAGCCTCTCCTGGAATCACTCTGTACTACATTCTGTTGTGGAAGGACAGCTCATTCACTGAGAGACTTACACTGCATCAGGGTAAGACATTTTAAGTAATTTAGTAATATCTTTAAACTGAGACTTGATTGCTGACCTGACCAGCTGACTTGATTAAGGGGCGTGTTTAAAGCGGCCATTTTGTTTCCTTAAGTGACCCATTAAGGGCCAGGTGTTAGACAGCACTAATTAGTGATAGGGATTTAAAGGCCTGCTGGCTTAGCGTCAGCGAAGCGTCGAGAAACGAAGAGGGACAAAGAGGAGTTTTCCTGGAGTTATCCGCTGATCCACCTAGTGCTAAGTACACCCTAGTCCTATCTTTCACTCCACTCTGAAAAATCTCCCTTTCCCTCCCACTCTGCTATTTCTCTACTTCCTCCCTGCCACTCTTGACACCACAATGTGTCTCATATCCACAATCTGCTCCTCCAGAACAGATTCAACCCACCCACGGCAGTTTGCTAGCAACCCGGCTAATCTATCCTACCCTCCTACAGCCACTAATACACCTGTCACAGTACGGGGAGGCTTATGGAATTGTCAATCAGCAGTCAAGAAAGCTGACTTCATTACTGCCTTCGCCCATAGTCAAAATCTGCAGCTCTTGGCTCTAACTGAGACCTGGATAACCCCCAATAACTCATCAACACCTGCAGCATTATCTACAAACTATAACTTTACTCACACACCTCGACCTTCCAGACGGGGTGGAGGCACTGGCCTCATGACATCTCCTTCATGGACTACAAACTTAACACCCCTCCCAGCACTGTCACTCTCCTCTTTTGAATATCATGCAGTATCCGTCTCTAATCCTTTCAATCTCACCATTGTTACACTCTACCGCCCTCCAGGTCCGCTCGATCACCTCACAGATGAGCTGGACATGCTTGTAAGCTCCTTACCGGAAGATGGTACCCCTCTCCTTCTATTGGGTGACTTCAACCTGCCTGACTCATCTCAGTCAGTCATAGTAGTCTCCCTCCTACAATCATTTGACCTGACTCCCACTGCCATGCCTCCCACCCACAAAGCAGGCAACTCCTTGGATCTCATATTTTCCCGTAACTCCAGCATCATTAACACCACGGTAACTCCCCTACATGTATCTGACCATTCCTTCATATCCTTCTCACTAACTCTCATGCTTAACCGAAAGGTCTTCACCCCAACTCAAACCGTCTCACTCAGACGCAACCTGCCCTCCCTATCCCCCTCCACCCTCTCCTCTGACATACTGTCCGCTCTACCTTTGAGTGACACCTTCTCTGCTCTCTCCACAGAGATGGCAACCTCCACCCTCCTCTCAGCCCTTGCAACCTCCTTCGACAAGCTCTGTCCCCTCGTTGAGAAACCTGCCCGCCGTTCCCCACCCAGTCCATGGCTGACAGATCCAGTGAGAGAACAAAGACAGGTCCTGAGAGCAGCTGAAAGGAAGTATAGAAAGTCACGCCTCACTGCTGACATCGACACATATCACAACCTCTTGTTAACATTCTCCAAAACCATTACTAATGCCAAAGCTTCTTTCTTTCACCATAGGATCGAGGCCTCTGCCAAGAATCTTCGCAAACTGCATGCTACCATGTCCTCCCTCCTCACTCCCCCCCCACCCCCCCCTCCCTCATCTTTCTCTGCCGAAGACTTTGCGATCTTCTTTGAGGAAAAAGTGGAGAACATCCGCAGCTCCTTCTCCCAACCCCCACCCATTCCAAATGCTGAATCGAGAACCTCATCCTTCACTCTGTCATCTTTCTCTCCCATTACAGAAGCCGAGACCCTGACACTGGTAACGTCGAACCGTCCGACTACATGCCAGCTGGACCGGCTACCTTCCCCACTCCTCCAGACCATAGCACCAGACATCCTCCCATTCCTAACTGCAACCATCAACTCCTCACTCAACCTGGGGGTGGTCCCCACCTCCCTAAAACAAGCCAGAGTCACGCCCCTCATAAAAAAACCATCCCTGAATCCTACCGTCATAGGCAACTACCGTCCTGTCTCTCTTCTCTCCTTCCTTTCTAAAACACTTGAACGTGCTGTATCCAACCAACTTACTGCTTATCTCTTACAGAATGACCTCCTAGATCCTAATCAGTCAGGCTTCAGGACTGGTCACTCCACAGAGACAGCCCTCATTGCGGTCACAGAGGCACTTCACTTAGCAAAAGCGAAAGGCCTCTCCTCTGTCCTGATTCTCCTAGATCTATCTGCAGCCTTCGACACAGTCAACCACCAGATCCTCCTCGCGGCCCTCGCAGGAATGGGAGTGGCTGGCTCTGCGCTGACATGGTTGTCATCATATCTCAATGACCGCTCCTACCAAGTGTCATGGAGAGGGACCCTGTCGGCCACCCGCCCCCCTGCGGACGGGTGTCCCCCAGGGCTCGGTTTTAGGACCCCTTCTCTTCTCCCTCTACACTAAATCACTGGGTAACATTATCACGTCTCATGGCTTCTCCTACCACTGTTATGCCGACGATACTCAACTCTTCCTCTCCTTCCCTCCCTCAGATATCCACGTCTCTGAGCGGATCTCGGCCTGTCTGTCCGACATCTCTGCCTGGATGACCTAAGCAAAACAGAATTGCTCCACCTGCCGGCCAAATCCTCCCCCCTGACCGACCTTTCCATCACAGTCGAGAATGCAGCTGTGACCGCGTCCCCGACCGCCAAGAACCTTGGTGTTGTCCTCGACGACCAGTTGAACTTCTCTGCTCACATCGCAGCGACAACCAGAACCTGCCGATTCCTCCTGAGCAACGTCAGAAGGATCCGCCCCTTCCTGACAAAAGAAGCCACCCAACTCCTCGTCCAATCAACAGTCATCTCCCGCCTCGACTACTGCAACGCACTGCTCGCTGGGTAAATGTCTACATTCCATTCATTACAAATAAATGAAATAAGCAAGGAAAGTGCTTGAAAATTATTTTTGATCTCCCAAGTTTAATTTCAACAAGTTCAAGTGCAACTACATATGAACCATAATAATAAAAATTATGATCATAATCACACACTTATTTTATATCATTGGAAAGCCCTAGTTGTTAGCTTCAAAATGGTACCAAATATGAGGTACTTTGAAATACCCAGTAACTAATAATCTATCACAAACCAATGCAAGTTCATGTTCATGGATTTCCTAAATGGACCAGAGGATCCCTAAGTTATGGGAACTGCAAGCTCTGCTATAGCCATTCAGTTCAGAGGATGTATTTCTTATTTTCTCACTGGCTGTCCCTGGATCCTCACAGTGAGGAGGTTTGGATAGTTCTGGCTCCATTTGAATCCACCCCTTCAATTATACAAGATCCCAATATGTCAGGTGCAAAGTGGATACATAGAGATACATTGTCTCACTGCCTGGCTATACCAATTACAGCAGAAACTCTCTCTCTCTCTCTCTCTCTCTCTCTCTCTCTCTCTCTCTCTCTCTCTCTCTCTCTCTCTCTCCTTGTGCGCATGCGTGTGAGTGGAGCGGAGCTCGGAGCCTGGGGAGTGATTGCGTGTGAGTGAGTTTTCTAACTTTTTCTATCTTTTCTATTTATATGTTGTTTGTCAAGTTGTGAATTAGAGTGTTGCTTATTTATTGTTAGGTTGTTGGTTTAGTGTGTGTTGTTGTGTTAAACGGAGTTTAGAGGTTGGGGCTGGTCGGCTGGGGCTGGTCGGCAAGATACCCAGGCGCGCAGGATGGCTGATTTGAACAAATTGAGTAGGAAACACGGCATTAAGATTGGCACCGTGTTCCCCTGCTCAGTTGAAGAGGTTAGTTTAGCGGTAGGTAAAGTTGTTGGTTACAACAGTATTAAGTCTGCAGGGAAAATGAATAGTGCTGTGGTAATCTTTTTGGATCGAGTTGAGAAAGTGAATGCAGCAATTGAACGCGGTATTATTGTTCGGGACCTGCACGTTCCCGTGTTGCCACTTGCGCAACCATCAACTAAAATCACGTTGTCTAATGTACCACCATTCATCTCTGATGAGTTTCTGATAAAAGAGCTGTCCAGACATGGAAAGATAGTCTCTCCCATTAAGAAGGTGCTTACAGGATGCAAATCACCTTTGTTGAAACATGTTGTTTCTCATAGACGTTTTTTGTATATGATTCTGAATAACAGGAATGATGAGTTCAACATGAGATTCCATGTTAAAGTGGAAGATTTTGATTATGTATTGTTTGCATCATCAGAGACCATGAAGTGCTTTGGGTGTGGGGGGGGGGGCATGTAATTAAAGCATGCCCTAAGAAGCAAGCTCAAGATGCGCATGCAGACCTTGGGGAGGGAACTAGTGGGCAAGGAAGAGAACCGTCAAATAATGAGACTGTGGTTTTAGAAATTAGTGGTAGGGGACAGTCAAGAGTGGCTAGGAAAGAACCAGCTGCTGTAGACGGGGCTACAGTTGAGATACAAGCAGAGGTGGCCAGGGATAACCCAGCTGAGACAGACAGGGCTGCAGGGGAGCTACAGGAAGAATTGGCCAGGGTTAAACCGGCTGCTGCAGAAAGTGCTACAGGGGAGCTACAGACAGAAGTGGCCAGGGTTGAACCAGCTAATGCAGAAAGTGGATATGCGGCACGGTGGTGTAGTGGTTAACACTGTCGCCTCACAGCAAGAAGGTCCAGGGTTCGAATCCCGCTTGGGGACCAGGTTTCCATGGTGCCAGTTACCCAGGTGGGGTATCTCCCAGGCCTTTCTGTGTGGAGTTTGCATGTTCTCCCCGTGCTCGCAAGGGTTTCCCCCCCGATAAGATAAAACCCAATGGAAAAACATGCACAACAACAAGATCGCTAACGCTGTGGCGTCCTTGACGAAGACGGACAGGAGCACTTGGATTGGTCCCCTGGCGCGGCTCACGTTGTGCCTGTCTGCTCCCGGCTGCCCTTGGGGGGGAAGGACGACGGGATGGGTTAATCGCAGATACGTATTGCATGCATGCATAGCATGTGTGCCAATTGATGACCTCGGAGCAGGTCCTAAATTATAATTATATAATTATAGGGGAGCTACAGACAGAAGTGGCCAGGGTTGAACCAGCTACTGCAGAAAGTGCTACAGGGGAGCTACAGACAGAAGTGGCCAGGGTTGAACCAGCTACTGCAGAGGGTGCTACAGGGGAGCTACAGATAGAAGTGGCCAGTTTTAAACCAGCTGCTGCTGAAAGTGCTACAGGGGAGCTACAGACAGAAGTGGTTGGGGTTAAAGAAGCAGCTGTAGACAGTGCTACAGTTGAGATACAAACAGGGATAATCCAGCTGAGACTGACAGTGCTAAAGGTGAGCTACAGGAAGAAGGGGCCTGTGAGAAACAGACAGACAGTACTACAAGTGAGATGCAGGTAGAAGGGGCCTGTGTGAAACAGACAGACAGGGCTACAGGAGAACTGCAGCTGGAAGGGGCCTCGGAGAAACAAACATACAGTGCTGCTGTGTCTGGGGGGAAAACACAGGAGAGTAGCAGTGGTTTGTGTGGAAGCAGTGCGGGAGTTAATGACCAGACTAATGAGGTGGAAATGGAAGATGAGGATGTTTCACAATCTGCACCTCATAAATGCAAAGGAATGACTTCACAGTCAGACCAGAGTGATAGTGAGGAGTATGAGTCAGATGGTAGTGACATGTCTGAGTTAAAGAAGTCACAAAACAGAAAATCACTGTCAGTCAAAACCATCAAAACTTTGCTACAGGAAAACAAGAATGTTCGGGGCTTCAAAATAGAGGAACATATTCCTGATACAGAGGCTTTCTATACGTCTGTCAGGTTTCACATGGGAAATAACAGCTTTACTAAGCAGGAAGTGTATAGACTAAGGAAATTACTGCCAAAGGTCAGAAAACAAATTCATGAAAGGAAAACAAGTGGCAACTTTTAATTTATTGTTATTGTGCGTTTTAGTCACTCCTCTTCTCTCCATGGAACATTTTAAGGTTGGAACTTTGAACTTGAATGGGGCAAGAGATGTGAGAAAACGTGCAACGCTGTTTGAACTGGTCAAGTTAAAACACATTGATGTTCTTTTTATGCAGGAGACACACAGTGATAAGGTGAATGAGGTAGAATGGAGGAAAGAATGGGAAGGTGATTTAGTGTTGAGTCATAATACTACAATTAGTAGTGGAGTTGGTTTTTTATTCTCAAAACGTTTTATTCCTGCTTCCTATACTGTAGAACATGTTGTAGAGGGTAGGTTCATTGTAGTGAAAGCACATTTTGAAACATTTAATGTGGTTTTATTGAATATTTATGCTCCTTCTAAAGGGCCTGAAAGAAAGGCTTTTTTAGATATAGTGTGTACTAAATTGTCCGATTTTAGTCCGGATGATTTCTTATTTTTTTCTGGAGATTTCAATTGCACAGAGAATAACAGTTTAGACAGGAATCATAATGAACCCCATCCAGCTTCTCAAAGTGCATTAAGAAAGCTTGTACACACACACGGCTTGGTTGATGTGTGGAGGAGGTTTCATGGGAATGAGCGCCAGTATGCATGGTCTCATTGTAGGGATAATGTTGTCTCCTTAGCTAGACTTGACCGTTTTTATTGTTTTAAACATCATTTTAATGTTTTTAAAATGTGTAAAATATTGCCTGTTGGTTTTACAGACCATTCATTGGTAATGTGCAATGTCTTTATTAAGAATCTGGTGCCTAGAAGTGCGTATTGGCATTTTAATTCAGCTTTGCTCCATGAAAAGGATTTTAGGGATGTTTTTAGTTTTTTTTGGGTCCTGTTTAGGAGTAGGAAGAATGAGTTCTCTTCTCTTAGGCAGTGGTGGGACTGTGGCAAAGTAGAAATTAAAATGCTTTGTCAACAACACACTCTCAATGTAACTAGAGACATCACTACCTCCATGAGAGATTTGGAGACTGAGATAGTGGACCTTGAGAAAATGTTTGGGTCCACAGGAAATCAAGGACAGTTTGAAGTCCTTAATAAAAAAAATGGCTTTAGCTGACCTGCTAGGTGTGAAGGCTCAAGGAGCTTTGTTAAGGTCTAGATTTATGAATGTCAATGCTATGGATGTGCCTTCCAGTTACTTCTTCGGTCTGGAAAAGAAGAATGGACAGAATAAATTCATTCACTCTCTTCTGTCAGAGACAGGGCAGGACATCACTGATGCCAGTCAGATCCGGAGACGGGCCGTCGAGTTTTATTCTGCTTTGTATAGCAGTGAGTACACTGACAATGATGTCCTTCTACAGTCTTTTTGTGAAGGATTGCCCACAGTATCACGGGAGTCGAATGTGCTGCTGGAAAGACCTTTGGACTTGTCAGAGCTCTATGTTGCCTTACAGAGCATGGGTGGCGGGAAAGCCCCTGGTATTGACGGTTTGACGGTGGAGTTTTACAAAGCCTTTTGGGACATTGTGAAAGACGACCTTCTCGAGGTATTCAATGAAAGTCTGGCTGAGGGTGCGTTGCCGCTTTCGTGTCGCAGGGCAGTGATAACCTTACTGCCAAAAAAGGGGACTTTGCAGGACATAAGGAATTGGAGGCCTGTGTCAATATTATGCAGTGAATATAAGATTTTGTCAAAGACCTTAGCAAACCGTCTGAGAGAAGTGATGGATCAGATCATACATCGTGATCAGACGTATTGTGTACCTGGCAGGTCAATATTAGATAATGTATATTTAATTCGTGATGTTTTGGGTGTCTCTGATTCATTGGGATTGAATACTGCTCTTATTTCAATAGATCAGGAGAAAGCATTTGACCGCGTTGAGCACAATTATCTCTGGAGTGTTATGAAGAGTTTTGGGTTCAGCGATGGTCTCATTGCTATGGTGAAAGTTTTGTATCAGAACATTGAGAGTGTGTTAAAATTCAATGGTTCTCTATGTGCTCCTTTTGAGGTACAGAGGGGTATTAGGCAAGGCTGCGCTCTCTCTGGCATGTTATATGCAATTTCATTGGAACCCATGTTACAATCATTGAGAAATGAGATGAGGGGGTTAGCTATACCTGGGATCCAAGATAACATTGTTTTGTCAGCTTATGCTGATGATGTAGTTGTTTTTGTAAAAAATCAAAACGATGTAAATATATTGGAAAGAATTGCTGACAGTTTTAGGGCTGTGTCTTCTGCCAAAATAAATTGGAGGAAGAGTGAGGCGTTGGCTGGGGGAAACTGGCATAGTAGATTACCTGTGTTACCTCAAAACATGATCTGGAAAAGGGATGGTTTTAAATATTTGGGGCTATACCTTGGTAATGACACGATTGTACAGAAAAATTGGGAGAATGTGGTGGAGAAAGTAGAAGGAAGGCTGTTTAAGTGGAGATGGCTGTTGCCTCAGATTTCCTATAGAGGCAGAGTCCTGATAATAAATAACCTTGTGGCTTCTACCTTGTGGCATAAGCTGGCATGTGTGGAGCCTCCTTCAGGCATGTTGGTGCGGTTGCAGGCAAAGATGGTTGATTTCTTTTGGGATCGCCTGCACTGGGTTCCTCAGAGTGTTTTGTTTTTGCCCAGAGAAGAGGGAGGGCAAGGCCTGGTTCATTTAGCGAGTAGGACAGCGACTTTGAGGCTACAGTTCATACAGCGATATCTGTTAGGACCAAGAGATTTAGTTTGGAGAGAAGTTGCCTCTTTTATTCTTCGACAAGTAAATAGTCTTGGACTTGATGTATCTTTGTTTTTAACAGACCCGACGACTTTAAGGTTAAATGCACTTCCTCCTTTTTATCAGGGGGTTTTTAAATGTTGGACACTTTTCAAGTGCACAAGGAATACTTCTATTAAATCGTTGCACTGGTTACTTGAGGAGCCTCTTGTTCACGGTGCAAGGATGGATATAGGCGACTGTGCAAATCCTGGGCTGACTGGACTGCTGTGTGCTGCCGAAGTGGTACGCCTGAGACGGCTGGCAGACACAGCAGGACCAGAGTTAAAGGATGCTCAGGCTGTGTGTTCGTTATTGGGCCTGAGGTCACAGCGCTACGCAACCAGGGTGCTGGATCTCTGGAGACAGAGGTTGACTGTTGAGGAGCTGGGAATGCTTAGATTATACAGCAGTGGAGCTTTAAAACCGGATAAACAGGATGAGTTTCCAAATATCTACCTGAGCCCTGTACTGGGAGAAATGTCTGGTCCTCTACTTTTTGTAAAGGGTTCAGCTTTTTACAAAATGGATAGGAAATCGTGGTACAGAAACTGTGTCAAAGTAATTAATAAGAAATGGCTAAACAACAGAGTGGACACTGTATGGAGGAGTAGGCTGTGTGCAAGTAATGACACTCAACCTGTGTGGAGAGTTTTATATAAACCTCCTTTAAAAAAACAAACGGCTGACCTTCAGTGGAGGATTCTGCATGGTGCTGTGGCAGTGAACGCTTTTGTTTCCATCATCAACCCAGAGGTGGATAATAAATGTCCTTTCTGTGGGTTGACTGAGACTGTTTTTCATGCGTTTTTAGAGTGTAACAGGCTTTTAGGGCTGTTTGAGCTGCTCACCGACGTTTTTAGGCTTTTTGGTGAAACCTTTTCTGTTATTGGTTATATTTTTGGAGCAGGATATAAAAAAGACAATAGGAAAAAATGGCAACTGCTTAATTTTCTGGTGGGGGAAGCTAAGCTTGCAGTCTATGTAAACAGGAGAAACAGAGTGGAAGATAAACCGGACCAGGATGCAGTGTTAGTGTGGTGCTGTAATGTGAAGGCTAGAGTCTGGCTGGAGTTCAGGTTTTATAAAGCTATGGGAAATTTGGAGGTTTTTGCTCAGGAATGGTGTTATGGAAATGTGATTTGTGATGTCTTTGATGATGAATTGGTTTTTAACAACATTATGAATATGTGAAGCTCTATTTATTTATTTGTTTGTATTGTTTTTTTAATCTTGAAGATGTAAAGTATTTTTTAAAGGCTTGATGTAAAGTTTTTGTTTCATACAGTACAAAATAAAGTACTTTAAAAAATCAAAAAAAATCTCTCTCTCTCTCTCTCTCTCTATCTCTCTCTCTCTCTCTCTCACACACTCTCTCACCCCCTCTCTCTCTCTCACTCTCTCTCTGTCTCACACACACTTTCTCTGTCTCTCAGACACACACTTTCTGTCTCACACACTGGCTCGCGTACACGCACACACAGTGTCTCTCTTTCACACAGACACATTCTCTGTCTCTCACACACATACCCCAGCTCCTCTCTCTCACACACCCTTTATCTCAGTCTCTCTCTCTCTCTCTCTCTCTCTCTCTCTCTCTCTCTCTCTCTCTCTCTCTCTCTCTCTCTCTCTCTCTCTCTCTCTCTCTCTCTCTCTCTCTCTCTCTCTCTCTTTCTCGCTCTCTCTCTAGTATAAACATATCTTTGATGCTAACAAAATACAATTTAAACTATATATATAGTATATATAAAATATAATATATAATAATATATTATAATATAATTATAATATACATATAATATAAAATAAAGTTATTATTATTATTATATATACTGTATATCAGCTATTATTTATTTGGTTGAGAGACATTCTGTAATAAATGTACCAGCCAACATAAAAATGGTCTTATCTTCTCCATGAACAATTGTAAGCTAAATGTAAGAAGCATATAAAGTGTGGGCATATTTCTTCAATCTTAGGAAAGTATCTTTCTCTCAGTTGTTTATATTTTGGGGCATATGAGTAGACATATATTTCTGTTTCATGCAGAAGTCACTGGCATAATATCTGGTCTGGAGGCACCCAGGATCTTTGGTGTCTTCCTCTCATCTTCAAAGCAGTGATCACAGAGCATTTTCTCTTTCCTTTAAATTTTTTGTGCTTTAATAGTTCAATCGCTCGGTTACGAATGGTATAGGATTGTAGCTTATTTTGTGATTTTATTTGATATTGCCAATCTACTGTATATTTGAAAGATGTAATGGGGTTGTTTGATTGATCTTGATGTTCAGTGGCTGAACTGATTAGCGAGTTGACCCAGTGGGTTTGTTTCTGGAGGCAGACTATTACTCTTTAGAGCCTTATAATGATATGAATTCCTCTCTGCCATATTAAAGGCGCTGTACGTGGTATTGTCTTTGTTAAAATAAGTGGTCTACATGTTAAAATAATAGCTCTACATCCCGGCACTGAAAAGGTGGTCTGACAAAAATAAGAAATAAAGATATGTGTTTGAAACAAGTAAAATAATCTACCAGCTAATTTGGCCTGGCAAGATTTCATGAAATAAGTACAAATATATAGGGTTCCTGTAACTGAGGGGTACAATTCCCTGACTGTATTGTTAGATATGATATTTAATACCACTACCTCATGTACTTTAACTTCTGGCCACCCAGTACAAGATATAAGTATGATGAACACTTTCCCACCTGATGAAACGAACCAACACAAATGTACCAAATCGAATATTTAATACAGCAAAAGGTGTATACAACATTCACTTAATTACATTTATGATTTGAAATATTGAATATGCACTTTTATGGCAAATGAGTATTCGTAGGTAAATCAACATTGAATGTCCAATCTCTGGTTGCGCAGGGAGTAAGTATACAACCTGGAATATTTAGGAAACGATAGCGATGGTACTTGATGATTATAGCTGGATACACTAAGGGGGGGGGGGGGGTCCCGCTGCTTGTAAGACAGTAGGAGGGGGGGGGTTAGAGAAGCCGCTGGCGGTATCCCATCTGGCCGACGGTGTCTTGGGAGAATCCAAAGTCTTGGACACGGTGCCCACAGAACCTCGGGCCGCAGACGAATACAGCTGGACCCTCTGTGGAACGGTATCTGCCGGTCCACAACGGAGAGACGTGGTGCGACCTCACGTGTAGAGCGCCGCCTCACCTGGAGTCCTCTCCGGGGGGTAATTCCAACACTCGGCAGTGTTGGCCTTTATCCATGGAATAATCAAAGCACACAAAGCATAATCCAAGAGCCGTGGAAGGCTCGCCGTCGTCTGGGTAGAGTAATCCAATATACAGGTCCAGTCGCTCTTGACCCGGAGCTCCTCAGATGCAATCACCACTAGGGGTCTGACCAGCCTGGTTAAGCGTCCAGATAACGTCAGGAACGATGGGGGTACTGATAACTGTAGGACTCTAACCGAACGATGCACCATACATAAATAGACTATTATTAGCTTAATAGAATACGTCCAACTCGACGGTATGGTGCCAAACTATGACCATTCAACTATTAATCTACACGATATCTCAATGCCTATTCTGGGCCAAGTAGGCCTTACTACACCGCACGTGCGTCGTGGGGAGGCTTTTGCGTCTGTCACTCTGTTGGAGGGTAAAGAACTGGACTAAAAGAAAGTTCTACTTTACGAGCGCCATATATATATGCGCTATGAACAAATAGTACCATTCGTATTTCGCCCGGCATATTACTGCGCGGAACCGGGGGTTGCCTCGACATGTTAGGCGGCACGATTGAACTTGGACCTAGGGGTATGGCAACCTGGCGCCAGGTTCTCGTCCAATGGTAGAATGAAACTATTATGGGCTGTTTAGTAGAAACGGGGATATTCAATGCATATTGTACAAGGAATATACAGGGGATATCAAACGATATACAAATACAATTAAATATATATATATAAATAAATATACATATTCGGTTTAATCTGATCCTTCACAACAGCCGCCCCCTAATTAGTCCCACCTAATTAGCTAAGCAGAGACAGATTAACCGCACTGTCTTCCACTCAAGGTCCGCTGTAAGGGTCAGTCAACTCACAAAGTCATAGGGTCATTGTCATCATCGATAGTATCTGGGAGTCGGGGCAGTTCTATGAGCCTCGCCACGGGACGTGTGTAGGTGCGCCCTTGGACGAGTACTTCAGCTGCTCGGACCTTGCCATCGGCACCGGTGATCACTTTGCTTACGCGGCCAGCCGGCCACATAGCTCTGGGGAGTGACTGGTCAATAATCATGACGACTGTTCCTTCTGTCAAATTGTCTCTCTCTTTTACCCACTTCTGGCGGGTCTGTAGAGACGGTAGGTAGTGAAGTAGGAAGCTGCTCCAAAACTTGTCAGCTAGTACTTGGCTGTACCTCCACATTCTTCGGCCGTTCGCTTCTTCGGGCCTGTACACTGTCTGGGGTAGCGCGGGGTCCAGCCGCCCCATTAGGAGTGTGTTGGGGGTGACTGGGTCGACATCTGCTACATCACTGGAGACGTAACCGAGGGGCTTTGAGTTCAATACTCCCTCGATCTCCGTGAGGACTGTCATTAGGACTTCCTCTGCCACAGTCTGGGCTCCGAGTACGGCATACAGGGCTGTCTTTATAGAACGTACTTCTCGTTCCCAGGTTCCACCGAAGTGGGGTGCGTTCGGGGGATTAAACTGGAAGTCAATCTGGGCTGGAGCGAGGTGGGTCTTAAGTTCTGGGCCCATAGCTTGGAAGCTCTCTCTCAGCTCTCTTTCTCCGCCTTTGAAGTTGGTCCCGTGATCAGACAACAATGTAGACGGTTGTCCTTTCCGTGATATGAATCTCCGGAAGGCCATAAGGAATGAGTCTGTGCTCATGGTCGGAAGGAGCTCGATATGTATCGCTCTGGTGGTCATGCATTTGAATACAATACCCCACCGCTTCTCGGTGCCTCTTCCTTTCTTTATATACAACGGGCCAAAACAGTCCATGCCTGTGGAGTGGAATGGCTTGTCGGAGGCGACAGGGGGGTAGGTCAGCCATCCGTGGTATGCTGGGCTGCGCGCGCCACTTACGGCAGTCTAGACAGGTTCGCTGGAAGCGCCGTACTGCTTCTCTCCCTTGCAATATCCAATAACGACGTCTGATCTCCGCGAAGACTCTCTCTGCTCCTGCGTGGTGTACATCCTCGTCGTATTTCTTTATGATCAGCTCTGTGACCTTGTGTCGGCTGTTCAAGACGATCGGGTGCTTAATGTCATCTGGTAGATCGGGGGCTCTCCGCAGGCGACCACCCACTCTGATGAGATTATGTGCGTCACTCTCTGGTGCCAGGTGAATCAGTCTGCTGTCTGATGGGACGGGGTTTCCTCCCTGTAGACAGTCTAGCTCGTCAGGGAACGAGTCTCTCTGGGCTCGTTGTAGTAGAAGAAGTTCTGCTTCTTCGTAGTCAGCTGCTGACATGTCAGTGGTGGACTGAATCTCTGGGTGGTGCCGCAGGAATGTTCTTTGTTGCGCACTCTCTAGGGTAATGCAGTCATCTATGTTGGGGTCTGTGGAGGCGACAGTGCTCAGTCCACAGAACATAGGCTTCTTGTTCTCAGCCTCCTCGTTACTTGCTTCCCTCGGGGTGGGCGTAGGCCAATCTCCTTCCGGGAGCTGGAGGAATGCTGGTCCGTCACTGTAGATGTTGCGACGGGTTAGGTCATCCAGGGACATTCCCCGGGTGATGACGTCAGCTGGGTTGTGTTTGGTATCCACATACCTCCAGCTTGCTTCTTCTGTTAATTCTTGAATCTCGGTGACTCTGACTCCCACGAAGACTTTGTATCTGCATGAATCAGACTTAATCCATGTGAGTACTGTCATGGAATCTGACCACAAGATTGTTCTATGCACCGGAATGGTGAGTTCACGTTGGATTAACGTGGCTAGATGCGCTCCTGCGAGGGCTGCGCAGAGCTCTAGACGTGGGATAGATTGTTGCTTACGTGGGGCTATTCTTGAGCGGGCCAGTATAAAAGCAGTGTGTATCTCTCCTCCCATCTCTTGGGCACGCAAATAGGCAACCGATCCGTAGGCTACTTCGGAGGCGTCGCTGAAGACGTGTAGCTCAATCTCGCATGTCTCTGGCCTCACTGTGGATGGGAAGTAGCTGCGGCGTATATTGACACCTGAGAGTGAGCGGAGTTCCGTCTCCCACTCTCTCCATGTTGAGGCAAGGTGTGCGGGTATTGGGTCGTCCCAGCCCTGGTCCTTGTCCCATAGTGCTCGTACAATCATCTTTGCCCTGGTGGTGTAAGGTAGAATACATCCCAACGGGTCATATTGTCTGGCGAGTGTTCTGTACACACTCCGTCGGGTGGTCGGTATCGCCGCCGACCTTCCTTGCTCTGGAGCCAAGGGTTTGTGTCTATAGTGGAGCGAGTCTGTTTTGAAGCGCCAGACTAATCCTAGTGTCATTTCTTGGGCTTCTCCTGGGATTGTCGCCATCCAGGTCTCGCTGCTGGCAGCCTTGTCTGCGGAGGAGAGGCTGCGCAATACGTGCGGGTCACTGCTGGCCCACTGCCTGAGATCAAAGCCTCCTTTGATTCGGGAGGCGCATAACTTGATTAGGAGAGCCTCGGCTTCTTCTTGAGTCGAGACGCTTTGTAGACAGTTGTCCACGTAGAAACTGTTCTTCACACTGTGTTGGACCTCTTCATCTGCTGCTGGGTCCTCTGTGACGTGTTTCTGTAGTGCAAATGTAGCACAGCACGGGCTGCATGTGGTTCCGAAGGGGAGTCCTTCCCACTGGTAGATGGATGGGTTCTCATCTCCGATCTTCTCTCTCCATAGGAACCGTAGCAGAGGCTTGTCCTCCTCTACTAGTCTCACCTGCAAGAACATCCCTTTGATATCCCCGCTTATAGCCACCTTGTCCTGGCGGAAGCGCAGTAGCACGCCTAGTAGGGAGGGGCCGAGTGTGGGGCCGGGCAAGAGCTCTTTATTCAGATTTTGGGATCCGATCTGGTAGCTGCAGTTAAACACAATGCGGTCCTTGCCGTTGTGATGGACCTTGTGATGCGGCACGTACCATGATTCGGTCGTCTGATCGGCCTCTTTAATGTCAATCTTTGTTACGTGTCCCGCTGTGATTAGCTTCTCAATCTCAGCTCGGTACACACTCTGTTGAGCGGGGTCTTTGGCTAGGCGCCGCTCTGTGTTCAGTAGATAGCGCTCCGTGGCGTCTTTCTTTGCATGAAAGGGGGGCATTCCCTCTCGCCTCAGGAGTGGAGTTGCGTATCTCATCACTCCGCCGACTGTGACTCTCTTAGTCCCCTGCTCGAGTAGGTTGATGGCGTAAATGTCTTCTTTAGAGCGAATGTCTTTCTTTTCGTTCTTAAAGGGCATTGTCTCTAGGGTCCATAGCCTCTCGACATGCTGCAGGAGAGTGGTGTCTTCTTCTGTCGTTCTGGAGTGGAAGCAGCTAGTGGCTGCTGTTCGGTTGAGAGATTTAGCGAGGGGGCCTTGCAATGTCCATCCTAGGCGGGTCTCGACTGCTGCAGGACAGCCTCTGGGGCCTGTATGGACCCGGTCAATCGGGACTATGAGTTCTGCATGGTCGGAGCCTATCAACAGGGTCGGGGTAGCGCCGTCTATGAGCGGGATAGGTAATTGACGCAGGTGCACATATTTATCCATCAACTTGGTGACAGGGTAGGTGTACTGCGATAGTCCTATTTCTTGGCTGGTGAAAGCATTTGTGATCTTGTACCGTCGCTCTGGCTGCCCGTTGGCTGCGATAGTGAAGGAGACATTCTCGCCCTTTATCGTCTTTAAATCTCTTCTTATTGTCCGAATCGTCATTTCGTTCTTGCTCCCCCGCAGTCCCAGCTGAGTCGCAGCGGAGGCGAGCAGAAGGGTCTTCTCTGACCCGTCATCAAGGACGGCGTAAGTGTCCATGACTTTATCCTGGTAGCTCAATGTCACACGGACTACCTTTAAGAGCACTTGAGCTCCGTTGCTGCTGGCGGGGTCAATGTACATGACACTTGCCTTGGTGCCGCTCCGTGGTGCAGGTATAGGCCGTCTTCCGTTACTATCGTGTAGTATATCTAGATGGGCTCCATCGCACCGGCTGCACCTTTTCTTTAGGCGGCATTCGGCTGCCATGTGGGGCCGCGCACATCGATAACAGCGCCGGTTGGACTTTATCCATTGGCTCACTTCTTCTGCATTCATCTTTGTGAATGAGTCACATTGTGACAGCCAGTGTTCTTTCTCACAGTAGGGACACGCTATCTTCCACTTCTCCTTTCTCGAGGGGGTGCTGTGACTCTTACTGCTTGGTACTGACTCTGATTGGTGCATGACAGTCACCGATCTTCTTCCATCACTTATTCTCCTGGGTCCCTCTCTGGAGCTTGGCGTGCTCCGCCCGAAGGTGTCCAGTCGTAAGCTGCTGACCTCTCTCGCCAGGAAGTCGGCCAGATCAAGGAGGGATGGCTCGGGGCCGTCGGGATCTCGGTAGTCCCTCTGCCGCCGAAAGCGCTCCTGTCTTGCGGGTGGCAGCTTCTCCAAAATCCTCTCAACGTTAGAGTTGGCGTACAGCTCATGCATGCCCTTCTCCCGTTGAGCTCCCAGCATCCCCACCAGGGACTGCACTTTGATTGACAGGTCGTCTAGTGAGCGATTGTCTGTGGCTGGGGGTAGGCGGTCAATATGCCTTATCTCCTGGATTACGTAATCCCATATACGTCCATATCTCTGATCCAGCGCTGCAAGGGCCGCTGTGTATGGGGTCGAGGAGGTAGCATAGGCTAGCGCTATATTGTGCGCTCGCGGTACTTTCAGGTGCTTCAATAATATTGCATACTTGTGGCGTTCATCAGCGACATCCACCATCATTGTCTCTAAGCACATCCGGAGCTCCGTGTACTGTGCTCGACTCTCATAGGCAAAGTCTGGGAATGACGGCGTGGCGTTGTATGACGCCGTGGATGGCTGATACATCGGCAAGCGTTGGGGGAGAGACCTCCTGGGCGAGTCCCCTCTTGCGCCCGCTGGTCCAGGTACTGTTCCTCGGGGCTGGTCGTGCGTCGTGCTCACCCATAAATAGAGTCGGGGGTCTGTAGCGCAGCGCCGCGGGGGTATAGCCTGGACTGTATGGGACCTCCTGGTCCGGTGGAGTACTGTGCTGTCGTCGGGCTTGGTTCTCCTCTTCTCCCTCTTCTTCTTCTATCAAATCTTCCAGATCTTGTAATCGTTTATTTAGCTTCTCCGCAGTGTAGGCCGCTCCTTCCTTGTAGCTGGGTCTCGCTTGGACCGGTATGGGAAGGGGGTATGCGGGGGGTCTAGACTCGGTCTGTTGGTCAAGTTCAGGGTCGCTTGCTCGTTGCGGTGACGCTGCTCTTGACTGCTGTCTCGACGAGTTCCTTGAGCCCCTGGCGGAGGGAGAGGGAGTTGTCCTTTTGATCAGCTGCTCTATTAGTTGCGCTTGTAGTCTGTCGCGCTCTGCGTCTCTTTGGGCACCGGCAGCGGCGCGCTGGGCGTCGGCGGCGGCGCGCTCTGTTTCTCTTTGGGCACCGGCAGCGGCGCGCTGGGCGTCGGCCCGGTCTCTTGCCATATTCTCTTCCATCTGGAAGCGTCTCATCTCCAGACTTGTGCGCTGTTCTTCGCTCCGTTGCTGTGCTTGGAGGTGTTTGCGCTCGCTGGTCGCCTGTGCTTGGAGACGTTCGCGCTCGCTAAGCGTCTGTGCTTGGAGCCGATCGCGTTCGGTAGAGGCTGTCAGGCTGACGAGGAACGCCTGTTGTAGTGTCCTCTCCGCTTCGCTGGGGGAAGGCGGTAGTGGAGGTGAGCCGCTCCTGCGTGAACCGCTCCTGGGGGTACTCGTTGGGGAGTCCTGGAGCTCTAGTTCCTCGGCGCTCTCCTCCTCTTCTTCCGTGCAGAGTTCTCTCTCTGTAGGGTTGTCTTCCTCCCGGGGCTTGTCGGGGACTACTTCTTTAGTGGCGGGGGGTAAAGGCATGTCAATTCCCTCCTGGTCCCCACCGTGAGCTTGGTCAGTTACATTAGGACCTACTAGGGCCTCTGTGGTCGGGGAAACCTGGTCGTTAAGGTCAGACATAATTTTACTTTCTACTTTTACTGCGTTTACCGTTTGTCGAAGGCTAGGTAGTTGACTGACAGTGTAAGCCTCTAAGTACTGAGGTGTCTGTCGTCTGCGCCGCGGGCGTTCTAGGTTAGGAGGATCGTTTCGTGGAGTGTTCATCATAGGCCATTTCGATATTAATAACACTATATTAATATTACACTAGTTACCCTCCGGCTCGAAGGACCAATTGTAACTGAGGGGTACAATTCCCTGACTGTATTGTTAGATATGATATTTAATACCACTACCTCATGTACTTTAACTTCTGGCCACCCAGTACAAGATATAAGTATGATGAACACTTTCCCACCTGATGAAACGAACCAACACAAATGTACCAAATCGAATATTTAATACAGCAAAAGGTGTATACAACATTCACTTAATTACATTTATGATTTGAAATATTGAATATGCACTTTTATGGCAAATGAGTATTCGTAGGTAAATCAACATTGAATGTCCAATCTCTGGTTGCGCAGGGAGTAAGTATACAACCTGGAATATTTAGGAAACGATAGCGATGGTACTTAAATGATTATAGCTGGATACACTAAGGGGGGGGGGGGGGGTCCCGCTGACAGTAGGAGGGGGGGGTTAGAGAAGCCGCTGGCGGTATCCCATCTGGCCGACGGTGTCTTGGGAGAATCCAAAGTCTTGGACACGGTGCCCACAGAACCTCGGGCCGCAGACGAATACAGCTGGACCCTCTGTGGAACGGTATCTGCCGGTCCACAACGGAGAGACGTGGTGCGACCTCACGTGTAGAGCGCCGCCTCACCTGGAGTCCTCTCCGGGGGGTAATTCCAACACTCGGCAGTGTTGGCCTTTATCCATGGAATAATCAAAGCACACAAAGCATAATCCAAGAGCCGTGGAAGGCTCGCCGTCGTCTGGGTAGAGTAATCCAATATACAGGTCCAGTCGCTCTTGACCCGGAGCTCCTCAGATGCAATCACCACTAGGGGTCTGACCAGCCTGGTTAAGCGTCCAGATAACGTCAGGAACGATGGGGGTACTGATAACTGTAGGACTCTAACCGAACGATGCATCATACATAAATAGACTATTATTAGCTTAATAGAATACGTCCAACTCGACGGTATGGTGCCAAACTATGACCATTCAACTATTAATCTACACGATATCTCAATGCCTATTCTGGGCCAAGTAGGCCTTACTACACCACACGTGCGTCGTGGGGAGGCTTTTGCGTCTGTCACTCTGTTGGAGGGTAAAGAACTGGACTAAAAGAAAGTTCTACTTTACGAGCGCCATATATATATGCGCTATGAACAAATAGTACCATTCGTATTTCGCCCGGCATATTACTGCGCGGAACCGGGGGTTGCCTCGACATGTTAGGCGGCACGATTGAACTTGGACCTAGGGGTATGGCAACCTGGCGCCAGGTTCTCGTCCAATGGTAGAATGAAACTATTATGGGCTGTTTAGTAGAAACGGGGATATTCAATGCATATTGTACAAGGAATATACAGGGGATATCAAACGATATACAAATACAATTAAATATATATAAATAAATATACATATTCGGTTTAATCTGATCCTTCACAACAGTTCCCGCTCCTGATTGGATAAGGTTGGAATGGATACCAGAACAGTTGTGTCTCATGCATCAACAGACTTACAACCAAAGTTAAGAGCAAATTTCATCGTAGCTCCACTTACGACCTTTTCGGGCCAATTTTGGCATTCACTAACGGTTCCTTCTCGGGGATTCGCTCGTAGCTAAGAGCAGGTTTTACGAGGACGGAAGAGCAGTCATAAGTGGGACAGACTGGTGTGCGCCGTGTTCTTAAGGGCTTTATTTTGGAGGAATTATGGTGATTGCGTTCACGTCGATTCTACAGACATCATCGGAATTAAATTGTGAGGGCTGGAGGAATTCTGCATGCAGCCCAACGAGGGGGCGTGCCGTTTTTCTGCTTCACGCACCTGAGAGGAGTTTGCAATCAGCTCGGGAGAGTACTAGTATTGCAGACTCCCCTCCACTCCTGGTCGGGTCGTTCTTGTTACTACCATCTACTGCCGCGTCTCCAGCGTGAGACATCGTGCCACCCCTGTACATCACCACCTGTCGCCGTTTCCTGGAGTTGGACACCGTCTTCGCTCTCTATTACTCCACGGGAGGATCCCAGTGTTCCCACTCCAGATGTCGTGCCGGCTACTTCCCTACCCCCTCTACATGGACCTCGTTCATGGGGTGAGGCTCGCCATCGCTCTCTATTACTCCATGGGAGGATGCCCGTGTTCTCACCCCGCTCCCCTCGGACCCCCTGTTTGCTGCGTTGCCCGTCGGCAGCGTTCTGGTCGGGAGGAAGAAGATTCCTGTTTACCTTTGCCCGTGAGGAAGAAGATTCCTGGGTCCTGTTTGCCCGTGTTCCAGACGATTCCTGTAACTTTTTTCCTGCCTGTTCGCCCGTTAAAGGCACAGTGCCGCCTTTTTTTGTGTTAATGGATTTTAGTGTTTTTTTTCCCCCTTAAAGGCTCAGTGCCACTTTTTGTGTATAATAAATCATGCCCTTGTTTTGGCTAACTCTGATTACCTGTCTGTGTCGTGTAATTGGGGTCGCATTACAAACCATAACATAAATAATTATAATAATAAATACGACAATCTTTGTCTCATTAAAAAATAAGTTTTACATTTACAGTCATGCCTCAAGAGGCATCGTAATGTCAGAAAATAAATAAAAGCACTACACCAACACTGCAAATGACAGTGGATAAATAAATAATAACTAAACCCAATTGCGCGGATATAGCTATAGTGTAATAGACTGTATTAATATTCCTTATTACATGGCGTTTTAACATTCGCGGAAATGCTTGATTGTGATTGGTCAATAGCGCTCGTCAGAGGTCCGTTATTACTCGATAACGGACCTCTACCGAGCAATAATGGCCGCTGTGCGCAGCTGTAGCAATCAAGCCCACTGACACACCTGCCGGCTGCTGGCAAAGCTGCCGGCGATGACAGCGGAGCGACAGAACAGAACTGTGTCTGCATTTGATCTCGTCTTGTCGATGGTGTAAAATTAATTAGGTATATTGTTAGTAAGTTAGCCATGTAATAAGCGGGATAATGTATAGCTATACTCGGTCATTGTCGCAAAATAATTGACCTTCACTACGTTTAAAGAACACCTCTGCGAGGCGCCTCTGTGTTCTAAACTCTGTGTCGGTCAATTATTTTGCGACAATGACCTCGTAGCTATACATTATCCCTTACATATTTATACCATCTTGTTGCGTTATTTTCTTAATTTCAGTAAACACTGGAAACAGTCCCAGTTCTGCCCTACACGCATCATTTGGGCTGTTTTGATGAACGCCCAATATGAATTTGGAAAGTTGTAATGGAAAAAATGGAAGAACAACTAGTTTTGGCTGTCTCCATCCACCCGGAGATGTATGACATGATCATGTACCCACAGGCTCCTTGCTCTATGACAATGTTGGGCTGAGATTGCAGCCTTGCCTCACCCCACGTCCTTGATTAAAGTAGGCCTACTTGGTTCTTTTGTCTCAGATTTTTATTCCACATCCATTTTCCATTTATAATCATTTTAGAATGTCCTATTTTCTTCCATTTTGTATCAATGTACTGTATACAGTAAACCATCATGCCAAATTTAACCGAACGTTTTTTTTTTTTAATCTACAAAGCAGGCAAATATTTTTCTTGTGTGTTTTTTTAGGTTTTGTTTAATTAGGGTGTGGAGCGTGTGTCTGATGTACTATGGGTTCTGATATGGTTTAATTTTAAGAAAAAAAAATTAGATTTTTCTTAATGTTGCTCTATTAAGATTAAGATTAATGTTTTTGTCTTGACAGTGTTTGGATACTTGATAGTGATGTTTCTAATGTCTAGTTATTGCATCATGTGGCTTAATGTATCCCTTCAGGATCAGGTGAGGAAGAGATTAACTGAAACCATTTGTGGATGGTTCATGTTCAATTTAACACACAGACAAACACACTCTCTCTCTCTCTCTCTCTCTCTCTCTCTCTCTCTCTCTCTCTCTCTCTCTCTCTCTCTCTCTCTC